>NC_063338.1:10757854-10916402 GCF_021869965.1 Rhincodon typus
AAGGTGCAGGGCTGGATGAACACAGCAGGCCAAGCAGCATCATAGGACTCTCTGCTGCATAGGACTCTCAACTGCACCTCCCAGTCGCGAACCATTTCAACTCCCCCTCCCATTCCTCAGACGACATGTCCATCCTGGGCCTCCTGCAGTGCCACAACGATGCCACCCGAAGGTTGCAGGAACAGCAACTCATATTCCGCTTGGGAACCCTGCAGCCCAATGGTATCAATGTGGATTTCACAAGCTTCAAAATCTCCCCTCCCCCTACCGCATCCCAAAACCAGTCCAGCTCGTTCCCGCCTCCCTAACCTGTCCTTTCTCCCACCTATCCCCTCCTCCCACCTCAAGCCGCACCCCCATCTCCTACCTACTAACCTCATCCCGCCCCCTCGACATGTCCGTCCTCCCTGGACTGACCTATCCCCTCCCTAACTCCCCATCTACACTCACCTTTACTGGCTCCATCCCCGCCTCTTCTACCTGTCTGTTTCCTCTCCACCTATCTTCTCCTCTATCCATCTTCTATCCGCCTCCCCCTCTCTCCCTATTTATTTCAGAACCCCCTTCCCCTCCCCCATTTCTGATGAAAGGTCTAGGCCCGAAACGTCAGCCTTTCTGCTCCTATGATGCTGCTTGGCCTGCTGTGTTCATCCAGCCCTGCACCTTGCATTTACATAATGTTGCGTCACATCAGTGTTTCACATGCTGTAGGAGCAAACTAATAGGTTGAAGATCTGGCAGACCTTCCTCCTAAGAGTGAGCTTTTGCAAGCCGTGCACAAGACACCTGTCTGATCAGAAGATTCAGCACCCTAGGTTTATCTGCGTAGGCTGTTGGGACATAACTGGAGATGAAAGAACATGCACTCATGTAGCACCTTCAATGTGAGCAGCAATTATGGACAATCTGTAACCCTGGGACACATGCAGTAATAGTAGGAGACGTGTTCAAAAGCTTGGCTAAAGAAAAGATAGAAAATAAGGGCTGCCTCAGAGAAGCAGAGAAGCGGGGGGGGGAGGAGGGGAGGAGGGGGGGTGCAGAAAGGTTTATGGAGGATGTTTATAGAGCTTAAGATCTTGACAGCCAAGGGTGGGGAGGCAGAAATCGGGGACATGGAAGAAGCCAGAATTGGAAGAGTATGAAATCTCAAGAAATGGGACAGGTGGAGGAGGTTACAATGAAATTTGAGGACAAGTGAGAATTTTAAATATGACTGTACTGAGTTAACAAGGTCTTGAATAGTGGACTTACAATGGAGCCGTCCTGGTGGGTAGGTGTGTGTGTGTGTGTAGGCAGAGAGCTGATGTCGTGCATTATAAGGTAGGAGATTGGCAGCAGCCCTCGGCCCTTTCAAAGGATAAGGCAAGATGAATTAGTAATATTCTTTCAATTTATTTAGCTGCAGTCAATAGCTGTGAAATCAGATAATGCTGCAATTTAATCCAATCATTGGCAATCTTGCACATAGCAACCTTGTGGACTAACCGTCCCCCAGTAATTGCTGCTCACCATTTCATATTTAAACACTCTCCACTTGCAATATCTCTGTTAGCAATATTAACTTTGAGTTGCACATATGAACATATAACATTTTTATTTGAATATATATTTTACAACCATTATATTAGTCGACGTCCTGTGACAATGCACACAGGGAGTTCTGAAATGAAGCAGAGTTACAGAAGTGGGAGGAATAATTGAACAAAGCATGCAGCACAGATCAGACAACACTTTAAAGTCAGGTTCTTCGTTTAGTATCTTCATTATAAATTCCTAGATATACATTCAAAATGGGAACTGGCTATGTAAACATGTCAAGCTGTAATTACACCCTCTTGCCAACGATGACACTGTAACACTTCAACTACGGGCATGTGATATTCTAGCCTGTTATTTGACATTTGCAAACAAAATCTAAACCATTCCCCAGCTTTCCAGAGAGAACGTGGGACCACAAGCAGGTTGAAAGGTGCTGGGATTTGCAGCATTAATTCAGTGTAAAATAGGGAATGACACTGTATTATGTCACATTTTATAGTATAAAAAGGCAAAAACAGTTAGAAAGCCACAATGGTTTTAAAACGCTTGCACATCTCACTGCATTTCAAATTCTTACCTCATATTCTGAGCATTTTCACTATTTTACCCTAAATGATGTAATGTATCATAAAGGATATGGTAATAGGACAACTGAAAAATTGCAACATGATAAGGCAGATTTGACATGGTTTTATGAAAGGAAAATTGTGTTTGACAAGTCTTTGGCTTTTTCGAGAATATAACTAGAAAGGGGATTGCCCTATGGAGGCAGTAAACTTAACTTTCAAAAGGCATTTGATAAGGTGCCACACAATTGCTTGTTAAACAGGATAAGGGTTCATAGGATTACTGATAATATATTAGCATGGACTGAGGATTGGTTATTGAAGAGAAAACAGATCTGGAATAAGTAGGTCATTTTCAGGTTGCCAGCTGTAATTAGTAGGTTACTGAAAGGACTAGTACCTATTTATATGCTGTCAATGACTTTAAATGAGGGTATTGAATGTCCAATGATGACACAAAGTTAGGTGAGAAAATAAGTTGGAAGGAGAGTGTGAAGAAGTTGCAAATTGATTAAAGTAGGATAAATAATCAGATAGGAATATAGCAAACAGAATATAACGTGGGTGAGTGTGAACTTATCAGAGCTAGGAAAAATAGAAAAGCAGAATATTTTCCAGATGGTGAGAGACTGGGAAATGTTGGTGTTCAATGGGGGCATGCGCGCCCTTGTATAAAATCACAAAAGGTTAACATGCAGGTACAGAAAGCAATTAGGGAAGCCGATGAGGGCTAACATTTAAGGGAGTGATGTTAAAGAGCAAAGAATTATTTCAGCAATTACACAGGGCACTGGTGAAACCATATCTGGTGCACCATGTTCAATTTTGATTGCCTTCCCCAAGGAAGGATACATTTGCTTTAGAGACAGTGCAACAAAGGTTCACTTGACCAATTCCAGAAATGAAGGAATTATACTATGAAAATACATTGAGTATTTAAAAACCTATACTCCCTAGAATTTAGGAGAATGAGGTGTGATCTCACTGAAACATTGTTAAGGGTGGCTGGTAAGGTAGATGTTAGGAGGATGTTTCCGTTGGCTGTGGAGTCTAGAACAAGAGATTGTGATCTCAGAATAAGGTGTCAACCATTTAGCAATGAGATGAAGACAAGTACCTTCACTCACAAGGTTGGGAATCTTTGAAATTTTTTTGTAAAGACATCAAGAAAATTTGAGATGGAGATTTCAAGACATTTGGATGCTAAGATAATTAGGGAGCACAGACATCAAGTGGAAATGAAGATGAGGTAGAAGATCAGTCATGATCTTATTAAATGGCAGAACAGGCAAATGTTAGCTCCTGTTTCTCATGTGTTTATGAATACGCACAATGTAAATACAAGTTCTATCTCGTGTAGCTAAGACCATTAATCCAGTAGCAGGCTCTAAATATAATTAGTTTAAAGATAACATCAATGACTCCATACAAATTGGCCTGGTGTTTCTTCCTGTAAGAGTCCTGTAACGTGGGAACAAAACAATGAGGGGCTTAATTCACAGGGATTTTATGTATAAACAAATTGCACATGCAACTACCCAAACAAACACATCTAAACTCTTTCAACTTTTGGGTCTGGCCATCAAACCTTAGGTTGCCCTAAGTCTCTGCCATGTCTCACGACTCTCAAATATACGGTGCTTCAAATGTGCTTGTGGAGGGGTGTCTCAACTATGTGGTCAGATCTTAAGATGTGGTAGGAACAAAATTATTTTTGTGAAGTTTCTTTAAAACTTATTCTTGCTTGACACCTGCTCGGCATTCTTGTATTTATTTGAATAAACATTTATGGCACAAATTACATTAAAAATGGAAAAGCTTCCATGATTGCAGTTCTTAACCGCCCTGTATTCAATCAGCACAACTGATGGTTAAATGAGCAGAAACTTAAGTTTTATACTTGTAAACAATGTTCTTGCATTTTCCTCGGACTCAGAAGATTTCCTCTGATTTACTCGCATTTTAATGTTAGCTCATTCTTTTGAGTTAGACCTAACATGACAGTAGCATCAAGGCTATTTATTCATCTAACTTAAGGTTCATGCTTAAATAGGACACTGAGACCCAATAGCAATCAACACACAGAATGAACTTTTGAATAATTTGGTTGAGGCAGAATTGCAAAGACCCTGTCTCTTATTTTTTTCTGTTTCTAATTGTGGACTGAAATGAGATAAGAACTGTTTTAAGGCCAAGAATTACTGCATGTTTTCGCAACCGAGTGACCTGTAAACATTTGTTGTTAAACACTGTTCACAGACCTACAGTTTCCAGCAGCAGTTGAAGTGCAGTTTGCAGATAAGCTGGAGCCAAAGGGTTGTGTACAATTGGTGCTTGTTTGGAGCTTTATGGATGAATTACCAGCTATCAATGACAAAGTCCCTCTGGTTGCTTTATTTTATGTGACTGGTAGTCAGGTAGCTGCACAGCTTGGTGTTGTGATCAAGATATAGGGAAGTCATCAGATCTCCACCATCTCAGGATCTGTTTCTGTTTGATGCATCAACACTCACTTTAAGCCTGAAGAAAACCAGTTTTTTTTCCTTCAGCAGTGGCTTTTAATTAGTAAGTCACATACCTGCTATTAACGTGCAAACCAGTGGAAGCATCCAGAGAAGGAAAACCAAGAATTAGTGTTCTGACCAACACAAGTATCATAAGAATCATCTCAGCAATCTGTGAATAGGAACCACTGAGCTGCCTTCCCAGTCTGTCCCTCTGCCCATAACATGTGTGCGTGCGTGTCCGTGTGCGTTTGTGTACGGGAGAGTTTATCTGGTCCACGTTTCCTGTCAACCTGGGTCTGATAGACAGGTAAACTGAGACTAAAAACAGAAATTGCTGCAGAAACGCAGCAAGTCAGGCAGCATCTGTGGACAGAAAACCGAGTTAATGCTTCAGGTCCATTGACCCTTCCTCAGAACCTGTTCTATTTCTGTTTCTGTTTTTGTTTCACATTTCCAGCATCTGCAGTTCTTTGTTTTATTTTAGGTAAACTGGGGAATCTTGCGTACATTTTAAAATCTTTAATTTTGTGACAACTTGAGGACTAGGGGGGCTTGATTTCCAGTGCAATATTTTAGTGGGGCGTCACACAAACACTCATACATTGGTATTGTTTAACAGTGTCGTCCAATTATGAAATCACAGCTAATGTTGGATACCATGTATCTGTGCTGGCTCTTTCAAAGCGTGATATAATTAGTCCAACACTTCTGTTCATGCCCTATAGACCTTTTCTACTGTTTCTACTCTTCAAGCATATATTTAATTTTTAAAATTTAATTCATTTTTTGAGGTGGGGAATTTCAGACTGTAACAACTAATTGCATGTTTTTTTCATTTCATCCTTGGGTTTTTCTTTTTGTAAATTACAGTAAATCGTGTGTCCAGTGGTTACACTGCCAATAGAAACAGTTTCTTCCCACTACTCTGCAAAATCTCCTTATAATTTTAAACACCTCTATTAAATTAAATCTCTATGCACCAAGGAGAACTATCCCAGCTTTACTAGTTTCTTCCATAACAGAAGGCTGTCATGCTTAGTACCATTTTGATAAATCTCATCTGCAATCTCTCCGAAGTCTTAATATCACTTCTGAAGAGTGGTGCCTACAACTGGACACGATACACCCTTGCTCAGGCCAAACTAGCGTTCTATAAATGTTTAAGATAATTGCTTTTGTACCCTGTCTCTCTAATAACAAAACTATAAATCCTGCCTTTCTGCTCCTATGATGCTGCTTGGCCTGCTGTGTTCATCCAGCTCTGCACCTTGTTGTCTCGGATTCTCCAGCATCTGCAGTTCCTGCTATCTCTTAAAAAAACACAGCCTTCTAAACTTGTCCTGCCATCATAAAAGCTTTATTTAAACAATACCGCAGACTTCCCCATTCCAATGCACTACTGAAATTGTATCATTTAATCTGCATTGTATTTCTTCGACTTCCAAAATGTATCACTCCATGCTTCTAAAGATTCCATTTTCACCTCTGTGAAACATGGGAGTCTTCAGACTGGCCAAACAGATTCAGGAAATCCATTCCTTTCCATTTTATCTGAACCACATTGCATTCAGCATATTCTGTCAGCAAAAGGAAATAAAAAAAATAATTTGGTACAAAGAATAAACTGCAAGTTCAAAACTGACCATTTTTTCTCTGGTCAATGGGTATTGTAGTTACTTGGAAGAACAGAGAAGCTGCATTGTTTTCCTGAGGGTAGAAAGGCTAAGGCAAGATCTAACAGAGGTATTCAAAATGGTGAAGGAATACAATAGAGTTAAGAAAGAGAAACTCGAGGCTTGTAAGTAGAATACACAGATAAAGTAATACAAAAGAACCAGAGAAGAGATGAGGGGACTTTTAATTTTTCTTTGCTTGCTAAGTAAGTTACAATGAAGTTGAAAGCACTCCCTGTAAGAGCAGTGGAAGCAAATTCAGTGACAACTTTCAGAAGCAAATTGCAGTTTTGCTATTTGCAATGCAAATTCTCAGGGAATATGAAGAAAGACAGATGTGCGGGGCGAGCTGGACAGCTTTTTCAAAGGGCGCCTGATGGGCTGAGTGGTCTCCATCTGTGCTGCATGATTTTAATGAGCTTTCCATTGACATCACACACATTTTAAAATCTGCAGGTGAAATTCAGTACCTGAATTGTTACAACCATGCTTTTTGTGTCTTTGCATGCGATCCATCTCAAGCTTGCTAAATTAGAAGCTCCCCCCAACCCCGGCCATAAAGTTAAACAGAGCAGATTAGAGTGATTGAGATAAGGAGAGGTGCTGAGGCTTTAAAGCCAGGCTTCTTTACAGAGCCCTTTGTTCCAAAATGTGAAGCTCAATCAAAAAATTCTCAACCTGCAAATCAATTATTAAGACTTGTGACAGTGGCATTAAATGTTAATTTATTCACACATGCATCAAAGAGACACAAAAACCCTAAAGGATGTTGATCAAGTGAGTAAGTGTGAGCTCATTTGATTCCACAGTGCAGAGCAGAACAAAGTTCTTGCAAGCTGCTCTCACTGCGCACTGAACAGTTACAATGTTTAAATGGTAAGGGTGACTTAGAGTAGAGGGAATGAAGAATACACATTGCAAACTGATGTTCATCCATTGGGGCAGATCATTTCTCAAAGCCTGTGGTTACTGTGGAAACCAAAGTAAAAAAAAAAATCATCCATTTGGAAACCAAATCAGCAGTGGGAATGTGGCGGCAGGGTTGATGGAAGAGAGATGTCAGTGGTGAAGACTCCAGGAGCAGGCCCAACAGGAGACAACGATCCTAGGTTGAAGAGGAATCCTATCCTCCTCTCCCCTTGCCAAGTGCAGCCATTGCTAATTTCCCATATGTGACAATAACCAAGAGAATACTGCTGGATCTAGGCCGACTGAAAAGACGTTTTCCAGAGGAAATTGTTGGATTTTGTAACATGCTATTTTCAGCAGTCTGGGACTGTAGCCATTTAGCCAGTTCTACGTTGAGTTGCCAGCTCTTCATGTACATAGTCCTGCAGGCTTCATCATATAATCCTCTGTATCCCACTGCTCCATCCTTACACTCTTGCCATTGGTATTGTTGTACAAATGACTTGACTTCAGTAGGGAGTACTAACTTCAAGCTTGTGCGTGATATGGAACTTGGCATCAAAGTAAATAGTGAGAAGGACAGTAACAGACCCAGGCAGGTTGGTCAAATGGGCAGATAAATACCAGGTGCAACTTAATGCGTTAAATGTGAAGTGATACACTTTGAGGAATACAATGTGGAGTGGTAGTATCATGTAAATGGTACAGCGATAGAGGTGGGATGCAAGAACAAAGAAATTTGCAAAAGAGGGGACAATGAGTCACACATTCATAAACCTTTGAAGGGTATAGGAAAGGTTCTGAAATATTTCAGGGCTCTTCCCAAGTCAGGTTTACGGTTGTCCCTAAAATAATTATGTCAGGCACCATGTCAAATTTAAAGTGCCAAACCTGGCACCAGCAGTGACTACAGCAGTGTGGAAGGGTGAGGGAAGGTTAGAAAGTCCACCTTCTTTCGAATCAAATCCAATTAAATGGGTGAAAAGGCTCGTTTAGGGTAGCAAATTCTTAAAGGTTCAGACAGCTTATTTATACCTTCAGAGTACGACTAGATGAAGGGAGTCGTGCACATAAGAACCTGTGCAGCATGAGCCTATTTTAGTCGCAGCCTGGTACTGGTCCAGATCCTGCTGCACTTGGACATGGATTGCTTCAGTATCAGTGGATCGTGAATGGTGCTGAACATTGTGCAATCATAGGTGAACATCCCCATTTCTGACCTTATGATGGAGGGAGGGCCACTGATAAAACAGCTGAAGATGGTTAGGCAAAGAACTCTACCCTGAGGACCTCCTTGTAGAGGTGTCTCCAAGCTGAGGTAACTGACCTCCAACACCCACAGCCTTTGTGGCAGGTATGACTCCAACCATTGGAGAGAGGTTTCCCCTGATTCCCATTGCCTCCATTTTTTGTTAGGGATCCTTGATGCCACCCTCAGATGGAGGGACTGAGCAAGCAGTCACCTCTGCCCAGGCATCAACCCAACTTTATAGGAGTTCAGTGAAGGAAAGGGGGCTGAGCTAAGGGGTCCAAGCGGCAAGGAGAGTGGACACTCGAGTCTCCTGACTTTGAACAGGGCTGGCATCTTCTTACAATTCAGGGATGGAAGACTATAGGGCATGGCTGCAAATATCAATTTTGTGGCCACCAGGTTAGAAGAGAGAGTGAAGCTGACAGTCAGGACACAACTGAGAGATTTTGGGCTTGATAATGAAGAGCAACACCGTCTGTAGGAACAGCAGGATTGCCAGCATCAGACATGCCTGATCTCATTACAGGTTTGACCCAAACGTGGACAAAAGACCTAGACTCCAAAGGCGAGGGTGAGAGCGAGAGTAACTGCCCTTGACATCAAGGTAGCATTTGATTGAGTGTGATGTTATCAGGGATCCCAAGTAAGAACTGAAGACAATGGGAATCGGGGAGAACTCTCCGCTGGTTGGAATCATACCTAATGCAAAGGATAATGGTTGTGGTTGCTGAAGGTTAATCGTCTCAACTCCAGGGCAACACTGCCGGTTTCTCTCAGGGTGGTATCCTAGACTCAACTATTTGGTTGGATTGTCTTGTTCGGGATGATCACTGACCGGCATTTACATGGAATAAATGCTACTCGCCACTTGAATAAAAGCAAAATACTGCAGAATCTGGAAATTTGAAACAAACACAGAGAATGCTGGAGAAACTCAGGAGGTCTGGCAGCATCAATGGAGTGAGAAACAAGAGTTAACATTTCAAGTCCAATATGACTCTTCAGAACTGAAAGGGAAAGTAGATTTTACATTTTTGACAGAGACAGAGGAAGAACAATAGAGCAGATGGTATCGAGGCAGAGGGAAAATCCACAAGCCCAGGTAACGTTATGCGGACCCAGGTTTGAATCCCAGCATGGCAGATGGTGGAATTTGAATTCAATAAAAATCTGGAATTAAGAGTCTGATGAAACCATTGGCAATTGTTGGGGGAAAAACCCAACTGGTTCACTAATGTCCTTTAGGGAAGGAAACTACTGATCTGGCCTACATGTTGATGACCATGAAACCATTGTTGATTGTTGGAAAAACCTGTCTGGGTTACTGATATCCTTCAGGGAAGGAAATCTGCCATCCTCACTTTGTCTAGTCTACATGTGACTCCATAGCCACAACAATGTTGTTGATTCTCAACCAACTTCTGAAATGGCCTCACAAGCCACTCAGTTGTATCAATCGCTACCAAGTGTCAACAGAGAAATGAAACTAGATTGGGCCACCCCTAGCACTGAACTAGGCATCGAAAAAACAATGGCAGAAACAGCCCTGTCAACTATGCAATGTGCCCCTAAATAATATCTGGGAGCTATCTCACAGACTAGTCAGGCTACAGCCTGATATAGTTATATACATGGAATCATACCTTACAGATAATGTTCCAGATGTCACCATCACCATCCCTGGATATGTCCTCTGCCACCGGCAGGACAGATGCAGCAGATGTTGTAGAATTTTGGTATACAGTTGGGAGGGAGTTGCCCTAGGAGTCCTCAACATTGACTCCAGACCCTATGAAGTCTCATGGCTTCAGGTTAAACATGGGCAAGGAAACCTTCTGCTGATTGCCATGTACCATCCTCCCTTGCCTGATGAATCAGTACTCCTTCATTTTAAGTGATCCCACAATCAACTGATCAGATCTAAGTTCTGCAGTCCTGCCACATCTAGTCATGAATGGTGGTGGACAATTGAATAACTTATTTGAGGAGGAGGCTCCACAAATATCCCCATCCTCAATGATGGAAGAGTTTGGTGATCCATCATGGCCTCCTCCAGTAGTCCCCAGCATTACATATGCCGATCTTCAGCCAATTCGATTCACTCCACGTGATATCAAAAAACAGTTGGAGTCACCCTTCAATGTTCCATTGTAGCCCAAGCCCCAATGTCTTGGTCTTGCTGTATATGGACATGGGCATCTGAGGTGTCATGCATGGTGCTGAACATTGTGCAATCATCTGACTTATGATGAAGGGAAGGTCTAATCACTGTAGTTTAGAACAATGGGTGGTGATCTCATTGAAACATATAGGATCCCTAATGGGCTTGACAGCATAAATGCTGAGAGGATATTTCCCCTGTTGTGAGACACTAGGACAGAAGGCATAGTCTCAGAATAAAGGCATGCCAATTTAAGACTGAGATGAGGAGGAATTTCTTCTCTCAGAGGGTTGAGTGTCTTTGGAACCCTCTGCCACAGGGAGCTGAGGGAGCAAAGTCATTTTGTATATTTAAGGCTGAGATAGATAGACGCTTGATTAGTAAGGGAATCAAGGGTTATGGAGAAAGGGCAGAAAAGTGGATATGAGGAGCGTCGAATCAACCATGAACCTATTGAATGGTGGAGCAAGCTCAAGGGGCCAAACGGCCTCATCCTGTTCCTATTTGTTATGGTTTTATTGATGACTAAATTTTGAATGTGTGCACACATATATTTGCAAGGGGGTCAGTTAGCTCACTTGGCTGGATGGCTGGTTTGTAATACAGTGTTAAGCCAACAGCATGGGATCAATTCCCATACTGGTGAAGTCACCACAAAGGTCCCACAATCCCAACTTTGAGTCATGCCTGAGGGGTAGTGATGCTCAAGTTAAACCAGCACCAGTTGTTTCTTTTCTCTCTCTCTCTCTCGTGAGAGAGCAGCCCTATGGTCATCTGGGACTATGGCGATGTTACTGTACAGATCCATTTATATCTGGGGCTGCATAAGGAGACGTGCTGTTGTAGCTTTTCACTCATCAGGACAGGTCACAAGAATACCAAGTCTCAAATGGAACAACAATTAATACTGCACGAGAGAAGAACTGCTATCAAATTGTCAAGCTTTTATTTAAATTCAAACCAAGCAAGTTTGATTGGTTGTAGGATTGCCATGGTGAACCGTGTAAAGGAAAAAACAGGGAGTGGCTGTCCCTCAAGCTTTTGTATATTCAAAACAGGCACAAGGCACGAACATATTTTATTTGTTTGCAAAAGTCAGTGCTCTAGTACAAATACACGTGGGTTCTGATCCAAGTAAGCAGGCTGCTACGCGAGTTCAGCTGACAATTACGAATTGACTGTTTGTGTAATTCTTAATACCATTGGTATTGTTTAACAGTGTCGTCCAATTATGAAATCACAGCTAATGTTGGATACCATGTTCTGAATTTTGCAAGAATGGGCCGGTTGGTTGGGAGCAGTACTCTGCCTTTTGTGAACAGTCAAAGGGACATGCTGTTTTATACAATTTGCCAGTCAGATTGGGATATATGACCTATGTATCTGGCATCACACTAGCACTGGAATTTATGTAGCATTTTACTTATCTGTATGGTCAGCAGAAATTCTTTATGGTTCTTCAGAGGCATCCTGTAAGTGGAGAACACCAGTTGTATTGCCACTATGCAGTTGTAAAATGAAACGCGAGCTTCACCCATTGCTTACCTTTTTCAGCCAACTCCACTTTCCAGGGTAATCTGAGGTAGACCTTTCAATTACGAGAGTGGTGACCTTAGGCCCATTCATGAGTAGGAAAGATATATAGTGAGGAATGATGTGATCAGAGCAGCCTTTGTCCAACAAGATTGCTTCTCTGTGCCCTATTTCAGTATTAAGCCTGCATGGGCAAATGGCATAAGACTCTATGTACAAGGGGGCTGAGAAGGCCAGAGAAAGCAAGAACTGCAGATGCTGGAGTGAGAGTCAATGCAGTGTGGAGCTGGTGGAACACAGGAGGTCAGGCAGCATCAGAGGGTGCAAACCCAAAATGTCGACTTTCCTGCTCCTCTGATGCTGCCTGACCTGCTGTGTTCCTCCAGCTCCACAATGCATTGGCTGAGAAGGCCAATCTTTCAGCAAATGGAATTGTAGGAATCCCAATGCATACATTGACCAGAAAACTCAACAGTGACTTTGTCAAGGCACACATTGAGGAGAGTGAACTCGTTTGACTGCTTCATTGCAAAGGTACAATGGACGGAGCCCATTAAAGTGTGCAAGACGTATGTACTCACATATATGTGCTCACAAATGTATGCACAGATATTTATTAAATGATATCAGTAATGTATGGCAATGACAGAAATATGAAAACACTTGTAAGATTACCTGTCTGCACCAGGGTTATTAATATCTATTTCCTGCTTATCTTTGATTTGTGTATACGTGTTTAAAAAGATAGGCTAGCTGCCAGCCTCTCAAGCTCTGGTTCCACTCTGGGGAGGGAATCAGGGCTGAATGATGCACTGATTTAACAGTCCTCATATAGAGAATAAGCTGCACTCCTGTTACTATGGCACCCAGCATCACTGCAGACTGATGGCTGAGGAGTATTGTTGCTAGGATTCTGCTGCCAGCACAACAGGCTGGTCTTCAGGGATGTGACAGGATGGTGCAGCTGGCAAAGATGTTATTTTCAGCTATTCCCCTTCAGTCTCTGGGGGATAAGGGTTCATAGCTTTAAGCAGAAAAAGGACCAAGCTAATGTCCTCAGTTGTATCAAAAGCTCGAGATGGCGTTTATCCAGCATTTAGCTTCATTTTTCTTGCTGACCATTGAAGGCTGTTAAAGGAGAAAATAACTTTGTGATTGTTAAAAGGGGTGGACAGCCCACAGGTCAGTGTTTGTGTGTGCTAAAGGATAGAATACTTGGAAATCAGAGGCATGAATTCTTGTACAATAACAACTTGTATTTATACAGCGCTGTTAACATAATAACATGCCCCAACGCACATCATGACAGTGTTAATGTTTCGGCCAGGTTTTGACATCAGGCCACACAACATGGCATTAGAATAAAATAAGACAAAATAAACAGCATTAGGAAGGTGGCCACAAAGTGTAGTCAAAGAGATAAGTGTAAAGGAATGTCTTGAAGGAGGAGAGAAACATAGTAAAGTATGTGGAGAGAATTCCAGAACCTAGGGCCCAGATATCGATGCTAGGGTCACCAACGCTGGGGTGATGAGAAGTGGAAGTACGCTTAATGATCTCAGAGGGTTATACAGCAGGTAACGCGAGGGTTTGTTGCATAACCAGACAATGTGAGAAGCTACACAGTAGCATTCAGTACTAAGAGACGGATTGTGCGTGGGGGTCAGTTGGCTGGATGGCTGCTTTCCAATGCAGAGTAATGCCAACAGTGCGGGTTTAATTCCTTCACCAGCTGATGTTACCACGAAGGACTCTCCTTCTCAACCTCTCCCCTTGCTTGTGGTGTGCTGACCCTCAAGTTAAACCACCGCTAACCACCTCTTTCTAATGAGAGAGCAGCCCTATGGTCTGGTAAGGCTTTGGCAACTTGAGCTGAATGGATCATCCTTATATTTGATGTTTAAGGTCATAGTAATTACAGCTGGAGTTATCTTCATAGACATCCTTTGTGAACTCATGTCAGCTGTAGCTGAGTGGGTAGCATTCCCGTGACAGAGTCAGAAGGCTGTTGGTTCAAGTCTCAATCTGGAGATTTAAGAACACAATCTCGGATGACACTTCAGTGCAGCACTGAAGGAATACTGCACTTTTGAAGATTGTCTTTTTCAGATGCAAAGTTAGGTTGAGGTCCCATCTGTCCTTTCAGAAGTACGCGCAAGATCTTTTGACAGTATTCTGAACGAGAGCGGGGAGTTCATCTATTAATCAATACTAATAAAACAGATAATTTGGTCATTACAACAATGCTGTGTGGGAGCTTGCTATGTGCACCTTAGTTGCCTTGTTTCTGACATCAACACTGATCTCTGTTTTTATGCACTGCAATGGCTCTGCACCACTTTTGGACACATTCAAGCTGTGAATAGCATTATACAAATGCAAGGCTTTGTCCTTCAGAACAATAGTATTCATATTTTGCTTTGCTGCAATGACAACGAAGTCTCCGTTACTGACCCTCAGTGTAAAGTGCCTCATTGGGCAGCATTGGTGTCTCTTCTGCTTTCTGATGAGTTCTTGACCCCTATTATCTAGGCAACGCACCAAATTTTTCAATTAATAAAATTAAGAAGCAAACAGGAATGGAAAAGCAGTGGCATTATTCTTTGACCTATGTACAATCATCATGTGACGTTTCTGCCTGATAACAGATTCTCAAACGTCTGTTAGAAAGACAGAAATGCTTTTGTTAAAACGAGACAGACAGTTCAACACAGACCATACAGATGCACTGCTTTCTTTTTCACAGATATCAGCTGTCTCTCAAAGATCTCATTATTTTAAGTCAATTTTCTAAAACAGAAAAATAGTGTGTGACTACATCGACCAGCCACTGACTTTTTGTACCGTCCAACAAGAAAACAATGCTTTATATTCCAATGCTACTCAAATATTCTTTTACCAAAGTATTGTAACTTCATTGCTTTCCCTTGCTATTGGTCAGGCCAATTACTTTTCTACCAGATACATGCCCACAATAACACATTTCCTCTCAAGATGAGTTAGGTGCATTTACAACATGGAATCATGGAATCCCTACAGTGTGGAAACAAGCCATTCAACCTATTGAGGCCACACTGACCGTCCAAAGAGCATCCCACCCAAACCCACCCTGTCCCTGTAACCCTGCACTTCCCATGGCCAATCCACTTAACCTGCATATCTTTGGAATGTGGGAGGAAACCCATGCAGGCACAGGGAGAACATGCAAACTCCACACGGTCGCCCAAGGTTGGAATTGAACCCGGGTCCCTGGTGTTGTGAGGCAGCAGTGCTAACCACTGAGCCACCGTGCAGCCCCAATTGTTCAATTATGTCGGTTACATCGAGGGTGGACAACGTTAGACACTACATCAAGGATGGACAACGTTAGACACTACATCAAGGGTGGACAACGTTAGACACTACATCAAGGGGGACAACATTAGACACTACATCAAGGGTGGACAACATTAGACACTACATAAAGGGTCGACAACAATGGACACTACTTCAAGGGCAGACAACGTTAGACACTACATTCAACAGCAGATATTATTGGAATGTACATTCAGGAGTGTGGAAAACGATGTCTCGGAATGGACAATATTCGCACAGTCACACAGAGGCCTCAACAATGCATGTGTGAAAAGTAAAATTAATTTCTCTCCAGCTTATATTCTATTAAAAATTTTTTGCCATCTCTCCAGTGCAGCTTGGAAGTAAGAATGCACTGTTGTATCTGCTGTACGAGAGAATGTACTAAGCCCCTTGGAGACTAAGGGTAGGAAACAGCTTCTGACCTAGTTCATTTGCTCCTTAAATTAGCTATGTTATGTCTCCAAAACAAAGAGTGAAGTTGTGGACAAGTTGAGTTAAGCCTAGCTGTTGATGTGCTCCCTTCACCAGCAACAAATTGCTCATCTCCCTTGCTCAAAGGCAAAAATATTGGTTTGGAATTAATGATAATACGGGAAGGGACGGCATTGGTCCTAGTTCAGAGATCAGGTTTAGAGCGGATCTGGATGAGTGCAGCTATGCATTGTTCCCAGGGGCAGCTAAAATCATATTTAGCAGCATTGCATTGACACATCATCTAAAGCTGTTTATAGGAAATGGATATTCATGAGCTATGGGCAAGTGTTTTGCTGAATGCTCAGGTCAAACACATCGTGGGGGGGGTGTCAACACTGAGTAACAAAGAATGTGTTAAACATAAACATATTCAGTGACCATTTTGCTGGTAAAAGTGGCTGCAACCCTTAAGAGGGGTGATTGTGGGTTGGCAGTTTTGTTTAGTGCCCTGGCCAACAACAGACCCTCAACCGACGTCATTAAATTAAAATTACATTTTTGTTTCTGAGATCTTGCTGTGAGCAAATTGTCAGCCATCTTTCTGAATTACAACAGTGACAATTCCTCTAAAGTACTCCATTGGATGTAAACACTGAGATGTTCTGAGGTGATGGAGGATGCTACAGAAAAAAGTTTCACTTAATTGTTGGGTCTATGTTTTTGGCAACATACTGACCACAAGTAAACTCGGTAGAAGTTTTGGTGATTTTATGTCTGTGTTGGGTTAGTGTTGATTTTTAAAGAAATCATTAAGAGCAGCTACATATACTTCCACATATGTCCACACATTGGCACCTGCTTGCTAAAGAACCAGGACTCGTGGTTTTCATAAAGTCATAAACCATTGAAACAGGCCATTTGGCTCACCATGTCAATGCAGACCAACAAACACCAAACCACACTAATCCCACTTACATGCACTTGGTCCATAGTCTACAATGCCTTGGCATTTTAGATGCTCATCTAGATGCTCAAATATTGCGCGGGTACCTGTCTCCACCATCCTCTCAAGCAGCATGTTCCATATATCTTGTACCCTCTGGGTGAAAAAAAAAACACTTTTCTCAGATCTCTTCTAAACCACTTACTCCTCACTTTAAACTTATGCCCCCTGACTTCGGATACGTCAGTCATGGGGAAGAGATTCTCATGATCTGCTCTATCTATGCTTCTCATCGTTTTGTATACCTCAATCAGATCTCCCCTCCGCTCCTTCTGCTACAAGGAAAACAAACCCAGTCTGTCCAGTCTCTCCTCATAACTGAGACTTTTCATCCCAAGCAACATCCTGGTGAATCTCCTCTGCACGCCCTCCAGTGCAATCACATCTTTCCGATAGTGTGGCGACCAGGATTGCACACAGTATTCCATCAGTGGCCTGACCAAAGTTTTATAAAGTTGTAACAAGACTTCCTTGCTCCTATAATCTATGCCCAGCCATTAAGGCAAGAATCCTGTATCCTGTATTCTTCACCACCCTGTCTACCTGTGCTGACACCTTCGGGAATCTATGGACTTGTACGCCAAGGTCCCTTTGTACCCTAGTAGTCCCTAGGAACCTACCATCCATTGTATATGTCCTTCCCTTGTTTGACCTTTGAAAATTCATTACCTCACACCTATTGGGATTAAATTCCAACTGCCATTGCTCTGCTCAATTTGCTAGCTGATCAATATCACACTGTAGTCTGAGATCATCCTCCTCACTATCAACACCACCAACTTTTCATGTAATTTTCAAACTTAACTAATTATACTTTATACATTCACATCCAAATCATTAACGTAAATAACTAACAACAAGGGTCCCAGCACCGAACCTTGTGGTGCACTGATGGTCACAAGCTTCTAATCACAAAAGCATCCTTCCACCATTACCCTTTGCCTCCTATTTGCAAGCCAATTTTGGATTCAGTATGCCAAAACATTTAGTCACCTTTTCAAAAAAACTCAATTAAATTAAATCAGACAGGATCTTCCTCTAACAAATCCATGTTGACTATCTCTGATCAATCCAAATTTTGATTAATCCTGTCCCTCAGAATTTTTTCCAATAATTTCCCTACCACTGATGTCAGACTAACTGGCATGTAATTACCTAGCCTGTCCCTGGTGTCCTTCCTGAATGAAGGAACAACATTTGCTATCCTCCAGTCATCTAGCACTTCACCTCTGGCCAGAGAGGTACTAAATATCTCTGCCAGGAGCCCCAGCCTCCTATAGTAGCCTGGGATGGATGTCATTCGGCTCTGGGCATTTGTGCATCTTTGTGCCTGTTAAAATGTCTAATACCTCCTGCTTATTAATTTTAATGTGTTATAGAACCTCATCATCCCAAATGATATCCCTGGATTTAGTCTATGTCTTTTTCCTCTGTGACTACAGATGATAAATATTCATTTATGAAATCACCCACGTCCACTGGGTCCACGCAGGTGTTTCCCCTTTGGTTTTTAATTGACCCCACCCTTCCCCTGGTAATCCTCTTACTCTTAATATACTTAGAACTAGCTTTGGGGTTTTTCTTGATCCTATCTGCCAGAGATGTTTTGTGGCCACTCTTCTGCTCTCCTAATTCCCTTTTTAAGCAACCTCCTACACTCTGTACTTTTGAAGGGTCTCCCCTGTTTTTAATGCATTGTACCTGATGTACACTCCCTTCTTTTTCTTCATCAAACTCTTGGTATCCCTTGACATCCAGGGTTCCCTGGACCTGCTGCCCTTGCCTTTCACTCTTAGAGGAAAATAATGGCCCTGAATCCTCTCTACAAAGCATCAGCAGCTATCTGGCTGCCTTCTGTAACCAGCAAGACACAGGTACATTATTAAGAATGCCCCTTTCCTCTCGCAAGTGACAGTGACTCAATACATGGTAGTGCAGTTCCAGGTGTTTCAATGGCACCTCACGCAAGTAACTATTCCTTGTGGATTATGAAGAGCATCAGGAATCTATTCCTCTGTGATAAGTATCATAATTAATCCTAATTCTATCTCATACTCAATATCAACATGTGACCCCTTCTAGTATAGGGTACTAGTTGATAATCAAGATACACTTTCACATTTTTCTTTCTTTCCCCTTCCTAGCCTAGAGGCACCCAGCACCTCTGTCACTGTTACATCAAAAATCAGCTGCCTCAGTTCAGAACTGGGGACCTTCCTAATCTCCAAGGGACTGCCACTGGGTAGCACAGTGGTTCGTTGGTTAGCATTGCTGCTTCACAGTGCCAGGCACTGGGGTTCGATTGCACATTCTCCGTGTGTCTGCGTGGGTCTCCTCCGGGTGCTCCGGTTTCCTCCCACAGTCCAAAGATGTGCAGGTTAGGTGGATTGGCCACGATAAATTGCCCATAGTGTCCATGGATGTGCATGCTAAGTGGATTAGCTGTGGGAAATGCAGGATTACAGGGATGCAGTGGGTCTCGTTGGGATGTTCTTTGGAGGGTCGGACTGGACTCAATGGGCCAAATGGCCTGTTTCCACACTATAGGGATTCTATGATTCTATGATCTCCAGCAGAGCATTCACTTTCTGAGAACTCAAAGTATCTCAGAAGAGTTTTGCTGGACATTTTCAACAGTGGAGCATAAAATGTTTAGAGTCACTTGGAAAAGTGTCCCATACATCTGCATTTATAATGCCATTAATTCCATAAAGCATCCCAAAACAGTCTACAGTATCATTATTGAACAAAACCTGACACCTCTCTGTATATGAGTAATGACAGATGGTCAAAGGCTTGGTAAGAGAGATAGTTTTTAAGGACGTCTTAAAACTGTAGGGGAGAGAGACAGGAGAGAGGTTTAAGCAATTCTAGAAATTAGTGCCGAAGCAGCAGAAGGTACGTCACCAATGAAGGAGCCAATTGTCTGATCAATCATCTTTTTCCAACCAACATCACCAAAAATCAAAGGTACACAAGAAACTGGAATTGGAGACAAGCAAAGAGATTTTGAAGAGTTGCCAGACTGGGTGAGGATATGGGAAGATGGACGAACACAGTCATGGAAGGACTTTAGGACAAGGATGAAAATGTAGAAATCAAAGCTGGATCAGCAGCCATGGTTATCTGGAGAGTGCAATGATGGTGGGTGAATGGAATTTGGTATGAGTCATAATAGGGGAAGAAGTGTTTTGGATTAGCTCAAGTTTTACTGAGGGACTAAGTGAGTAATCACCTTGGTTATGTTGCCTTGGACAGGACTACAAACAGGTGTACTTTAGAGGCTAAACATAATTTTGGAAGTCAGAAGCAATGATCCATGCTGTTACGTGGCTGCAATGTGACTGAGGAATCCATTGGTGGAAATGCAGTTAAAGGGTCACCAAGAAAATCATAATATGATTAGACGGAGTCAGTGTGGTTTTATGAAAAGGAAATCATGTCTGACAAATCTATTGGAGTGTTTCAACGATGCAGCTAGCAGTAAGTATACATTTGGATTTTAAAAACGTGTTCAATAATTTAGCCTGAGCTACGAGGAAAGATTGGATAGGCTGGGGTTGTTTTCCTTGGAGCAGCAGAGGTTGACAGGAAGATCTGATAGAGGTGCATATGATTATGACGGGCATAAATAGGATAGATAGGAAAGAAATCTTTTCATGTGAAAAGGGATCTATAACTAAGGTGCATAGATTTATGGTGAGAAGTAGAAGGCTAATAGCAGAGTTGTAAAATACGAGGTTGATGGGAACCTGGAACTCACTGCCTGAAAGGGTGGATGAGTTAGTAATTTTCATAGTATTTCATCAGTATTTAGATATTCACTTGTGTTGCCATAGCTTCCTGGATTAAAAGCTGGAAAATGGGATTAATGCAGTCAGATCTTTGTTGATTGGTGTGGACATGATGGGCCAAATAGCTTTCTTTCTGTGCTGTAAGCACCTGTGATCTGTGTTGCATAAAAGATATGAGCTAAAGGCTCGTCTGGTTTTGGGCAATACATTTTCAGGGATAGGGGATTGGTTACAGGACAGAAAACAGTAAGAAAATATCAGTCTTTTCAAATCGGTAGGCTGCTACTGTGGGAGTGGATATGAAGGGAATCAAGGAATATGAACTATGTTGTTGTAGCTGAAAATCATATTATTATTATTAAAATAGACAAACAATGATGTGCTCATGATTTTTTTTTAAATCGTCTTGATATGCATCTAAATTTCATTATGTGTATTAGCTAATCCAAACGAGTATTTGTCAAGGAGGAGAAGTCATCTAAAATAATTCTATTAACACAAGAAATTACAATCAGACTTTGTTTTGGATTTTGCACTTCATCAAGAATGGAAAACTTGTGTTTCTCTCTATCTAGTTTTGAGCCAGTATCTAATTTTAGTGGGTTTAGCCCTTGTTTCTGTCACTGCCATAGATCCCATCTTTCAGATGAAAGATTAAACAAAGGTCCTGTCTCAGGTGAACATCCTAAATCTGACAGCACCATGTTGAAAAAAAAGAGTTGGTGTCCTGACCAATATTTAGCTCTCAACCACTAAAACACAGTATTTGGTCAGTATCATACTGCTGTCTTTGGTAGCTTGCTATACATGAACTGGCAGCTATCTGTCCTATATGAAACAGTGAATGCACTTAAAAAAAACATATTCAATTGGCCATAAGGCCGTAAGGAGATGCCTGAGACTGCAAGGTGCAATATAAATGCAAGTTTTTAAAATGCAGTTTTAAAATCTTAGGAAAGGAGACAGAAAACACAACTGTGGGGGTTCTTGTACAAAGGCATATGCATGTATGCAAGCAGCCAATTTTCAGTGCTATTTGACTCAATCGAATGTTTTTCATCACAGCTCTAACCACTTAAAAGAATCCTCAATTATTAAAATAAATTCCTGTCTCAATGCTGAGTGACGCATCCTTATGTATAAAATTAATTTTTTGCAGCTGTAGATTGTATATATGTTAAATAAATAATCCTGTAAACACCTCACAAGTCAATGTCAGATTAGGGCAGCTGTGTTTTGTTTGAAACTTTATCTTGGAAAGGTTAGCTAATTAAGAAGATTCCTGTCAAAGTTTAACACCAAAGAAAATCAGAAGACACTGGATACTTCCAAGTAAGTGGTTCCAATGGTGAATTACCAGTTGCTTTCAGAGGGTATATTAAACTGAACCAGTTCTGCTGGGCTTTGGGAAATCCCATGACAGTTTTGAAAAGACCAAGGGTGTTCTTCTCATTTGCTGATCAAAATTCATTCCCAGCCAAATCTAATCGCTGAAATAGCTCAGTTGGGAGAGCATTTGACTGAAGATCTAAAGGTCCCTGTTCAATCCCAAGTTCTGGCAGCAAGTGCATTTAGGAGCTGTCTTGTGGTGCAGTGGTAGTGTTCCTAACCCACACAGGGAGGCCTGGGTTCAAAACTCATATGTTCCAGAGATGTGTAATAACGTCTCTGAACAGGTTGATTAGAGGAGGAAAAAAAGGAGATTGCAACTGGTTGTGAATCACATGTTTGTGGAATCTTGTTGTGCAAATCAGCTACACCTAAATAAAACACGAGTAGACTGATTGTGAAGCACTTTGGGATGTCATGAGGATATAATAGGATGTTTGTACCCAGATAAATGTTCTCTTTTCATTCCCAACATGCCACAGGTCGGTGATTCACTCTGTACAATTTAGCAGCACTTAATCTGACTGGGATTTCCAACCACTACGTTGTACAATCCTGACTGCACGCGTGACGGTGTTTACATGTTAGTCATGGCTCAGCTGATCAGCACTTTTGCCTATGAATCCCATTCCAGAGGCCTGACCACAAAGTCTAGGCTGACACTCCAGTACAGTGCTGTAGGAGTGCTGCACTGTCATCGCTGGTCATATTTAACCAAGGTTACACTTCTCTTTTGGCAAAAGACCTCATGACTCCAGCCTGAGGAAGACAGGAGAGATATTCCTCCTGTCCTGGGCAACCGACATCACTGAAATTGAAGTAAAACACGGAAGTGCGGATGCTGGAGATCTGAAACAAGCAAAAAAAAATCCCACAAATTGCTGGAGAACGTCAGCAGGTATGGCAGCATCTGCAGAATGAAAACAGAATTAACGTTTCAAGTCCAGTGCCTGGCATACTGATCTCTACAGCGTGGAGACTGAGCACCAGCTCTCCAACACCTCCTCTTGTGCCCAGACCATAACACCACCATTGAACATCATGCTATTGCATGTGTGACTGTCACCAACCGCACCTCACCTGGGGATTTCGGAGTGACTGTTTCTCAGCCTGCTTCAATATTCTTCCCAAAATCCTTAAACAGGATTGCCCGGGTAGATACACTGTTTCTGATTGTTCCTGCCCAATGGAACTCATCTTGTTATCTCGACTTGATTTTTTTACTCCGCTTGTCCAGTCCCTTCCCTCTTACATCTGCGACTTTTCTGACGTGTGTCAGTTTCAAAATTTCTAGTTTGCAGGCACCAGCTGCCTCCTCTTCACTCTAGATGTGTAATCCCTCTGCACGTCCATGCCCCATCAGGATGGTCTTAGGGCTGTCTGCTTCTTCCTTGACAGTAGGCCTGAACCATTCCCCTTCCTCTAATACCCTCCTCTGCTCATCTGAGCCCCTCCTCACGTTGAACAAATGCTCCTTTAACGCCTCCCACTTTCTTCAGGTCAAAGGGGTGGCTATGGGCACCCGCATGGGCCCCAGTTATGTCTGTCTCTTTGTGGGTATATGGAACATTCCTTGTTCCAGTCCTATTCCAGTCTCCACCTGCAACTCTTTCTCTGTTACATCAATGACATCATCAGTGCTGCTTCCCTCTCTCGTTCAGAATTGGAAAAATTTATCAACTTTTCTTCCAATTTCCACCCTGCTCCCACCTTCACCTGGGTCCCTGCCCTTCCTTAACATCTCAGTTTCCATTTCTGGGGATAGGGTGACCACTCAGATCCATTATGATATATCCACTGACTTCCACAATTCCTGGTCTATACATCCTCACATCTTGCTTCCTGTAAAGAGTCCATCCCAATTCTCCCAGTTCCCCCGTCTCCATCACATCTGTTCTGATAATGCCACCTTCCACCAGGGCTTCGGAAATGTCCACCTTTTTCCACAACTGAGGAATCCCCACTACCATGGTTGACAGGGTCCGTAGCTGTGTTGGACCCATCTCCTGCACTTCTGCTCTCATCCCCTTCTCTTCCCTCCTGCATCAACAGTAGGGTTTCCCCGGTTCTCACTTTACATCTCCACAGCTTCCACATCCAAACGATCATAAACCACAATTTCTGCCACCTCCAGACACATTCCCCTCTGCTTCCTTGTCAGCATTCTCCAGGGACCATTCCTTCCAGGGCACCTTGGTCCACTCCTTCTCCACTTCCAACCCGACACACCCACCCATGCAGTTGCAGAACGTGCAACACTTGCCAGTTTACCTCCTCCGTCATCACTATCCAAGACCCCAGACACAGATTCCAGGTGAAGCTGCAATTTACCTGTGCTTCATTCAATCTAGTCTACAGCATTCGCTGCTCACAACATGCTCTCCTCTACACTGGGGAGACAAAACACAGACTGGGTGACCACTTTGTGGAACACTCACACTTTGTCATAAAAATTACTCCGAGATCCAGTTGCCTGCCACTTCAATGCACCACTGTTTCCATTCCAACAGTCCTCTCTCAGGCCTGCTTTAGTGCTCCAGTGAGGCTCAACACAGGCTGGTGGAACAACATCTCATTTTCTGCCTGGTACCTCACAACCTTCAGGACTCAACACTGAGTTTAACAATTTCAGAATGTAAACACCTTCTCCCACGTGTTTTCTCTGCCCCCATACCCCAGATCCTGTCATGAAATAGGCTGCTTTCAGCTCAGTCAACCTATTTTCAACATCTCATAGTCCCCATTATCACATATCTAGCTTCTCTTCTTCTTTAGTGTACTATCAGCAATTCCTATGCCTACCCTTCTTTGTCTCTCTCTGGTCTCTGTCTCCAACTATCCATTTACGGCACCCATCCACCCCACTTAACCAGCATAAATACCACCTTTCCCTAGCTGCTATCGGTTGTGAAGAAGGACTCAAAACATTAACTCTGTTTTCTCTCTACAGATAGTTCCAGATCCGCACAGTTTCTCCAGAAATTTCTATTTGTGTTTGTCACTGAAACAGATTATCGGCTTACAATCACATTTGTGGGATCTTCCTGCTCATAAACTGGCTGCAGCATTTCCTACATTACATCAGTGACAACATTTCATAAGTCCCATTGATTGTAAAGCACTTTAAGACATCTTTAGGTCATTAAGGATGCTGGAAATGCAAGTCTCTCCACCTTTTGTTTTGCACTATGCTGCAGTTTCTAGGTTTCTCCTGGGTAATCAATGGCAACTACCAGGATCAATACTGACACAGGCAATGGAGCACTAAATGAATATTTCTCGAGTGAACAGCAATCTACAACCATTGCTTATCCACAACTGCTGTAATCATTGGCATTAATGGAATTATTTCAACTCTCGTTGAAGTTAATACATTTTTATTGTCCAGACTGTAGCATTCAATAATTTAAACAAAATAATTTGATATTGTTCCAGAAATGAAAAACGTGGATTTCTAAAGAAAAAGACTCAGAGACTTTCCTTGCATTGGGGTATTGAAGGATTGGGATTACGAAGCACTAACCTGCATATTTAAAGGTGTTGCATATTTGGCATTGTCAAAAGCCTTTCTAAAAGCACACTGTACACTTGAACCTGTGGTCAACTAGAATGAGCAACATGAGCATAATAAACCTACCTGCTCAGCTGCTATTGAGACTCTCTGAGTTGGAAGGTTCTTGGTTCAAGTCCCACTCCAGAGTCTTGAGTGATTAAAAATAACATGGATTATCACGCTGCTGTTTCTTGGACACAAATTGGCCACAATTCGTACAACAGCGATTATTTTCATTTTCTAAAATAAGGAGACCTGAATTTTGTAAAATATTGCAATTGTTGTAGGCTGAAATGCTCATAATTGTGCAATCTTTTTTAATGCTTCCTCCTTTATTGTTTTGTCATGATGGTCTTTAACTATAAAGAATTACGTTTGCCTCTCTAACTCATCACAATTCAGTACCTGGAGATAGTAGGAAATACTGATGCTGGAGTCTGAGATAACAAGGTATGGAGCTCGATGAACACAGCAGGCCAGGCAAGATCAGAGGAGCAGGAAAGCTGAAGTTTCGGGTCTGAAGACCAGCTCCACACCTGGTTATCACAATTCAGTACCTTCTGTGACTTTTCAATAGACCAGTTGTGTCTGTTTATTTATCTACACTTAAATGAACACCTTTGGGATATACTGACACTCTGTATAAGAAGAGTTATTTCTTCCTTTTACCTGTGTCATGAACTACAAGGGCAACCAAGAATGTGGACACGTGCAGCTGCAGACTTTGCTGCTCACAATCATAGAAGCATTGTGTGTGTTTTCTTTGTTTTTAAACATTTAAAAAGTATCGTAACTTTCATCTGAAGTATTTTTGGTGATTGAATGCTTAATATTGTTGATTTTATCACCAAAAATGAATTTAGGCATGTGTTATTTTTTAAGAAAAGAATTTGCATTCTGTCCTTAAAGTTTAGCTGCAATTTCCTGAGATAAGCATTACACCGTAACACAGTTTAACATTATCTCATCACAAATCCCCTAAGCTCAGTAACCCCATGAAGAACAAGCTTATTTCCTTCCCCTGCTTAGAGGCCTCTGATTTTGTTTTTACAAGTCTATCCATTTTGAAACATCTGTTTTCTTGGGTTTGAGTGAGAGCTGTGCAACAGATAATAATTTACTTGGCTCAAAGTAAAACTTACATTACTTTCTCTGCAAGTTCCTGCTGCCCCTCAATAACTCATGAACACACAGCACACAGCTCCATTAAAATGGCTGTTGGAGGATATCCCCCAATCTTGCTTGGAAAGTGAGGAACTGGCTTTCACTTTTGTTCACTAGCAGGCTTAAGAATAACAATTGGAGGATTCCACTCTAACCATCATCAGCTCCTGAAGGTATTGCATTGCCAGTGCTTATAGCACCTATCATGCCATCCTTGAATAGGGGTTGGGAAAACAAAAACTTTAGAACGATCACTCTTGGAGTACTTTGACATGACCTGTAGTCACATGGTCCTTATAAAAGGAATGCTAACAGCAAGCTGTGTTCTGGACTTCATCATCATCTCCAAGTCAGAATGTTGTGGGATGAAGTCCCACTCCAGAGCACTAGGTCCAATAGAATAACTCGAGCTAGACCAATTTCCCTAGGACAGAGTTGCCGGAAGTGCTGCACTGTTTTACAAATGAAGCAGTGAACTGAGTCCCCCAGGTATTCTTGGGTGGATCCACGCTACTGTTTCCAAGAAGAACAGGGGAGTGTGCACCAGATTCCTGAACTAATATTAATCTATCAACCTACTCCAAAAAACAGATCACCTGTTCATCGGTAATTCAGTTGTTTGGGGAGCTTGCTGTTTGTAAATTGGCTGTCATGGCTTCTACATTACAACTATGATATTAAAAAGTACTTAATTGGCTGAAGTGTTTAGCATATTTTGAAGTAATGAAAGATACTGTACAAGTGCAAGGCTCTTCTTATGTGCCTAATGCTACAAAGCAATTTACTTGTGATTGAAAAGGTATATCTTTAAGTAGTGTGGTACACTCTATTGTGTTTCAGGGAATCCTAAATTTCACCAATTTACTTGTATGGAACTAGAGTCCAGAGCTCAGTCCAGTGAACCCCTCTGCATAGTATGTGACAGGGAGGTGATCTCCATCAGATTTGATCAATATGTCAATCCTCTCCCATTCTATAGTATAAAGCTAACTTATGTACCTTCTATTCCAAGCTCCAAGATTAATAGAAAGAAACTATACGTTGTTAGGCAAGCCCAGTAAAGTACAACCATAAAGTTTGTGTTTGGTTGCTTACTGGTGATGTCTGGATGTAATTCTTCACCTTGAACAACAATGCAAATCTAAAAATCTTTCTTTGCAGTGGGACAGGGTTGTCAACCAAAAATAAAACAAAATCTACAACTGACAGATTTATATTTGGAAACAGCATTAAAGGAAACAGAAACAACAGAACCAGAACAAATGGAATTAAAATGCAAATCAGCCATTATCTAACTGAATGATGTAACATGTTCGAGGGGCTGAAAAGCCTCATCTTGTATACACACTTCAGACAAAATAATGTCAACTCTAGATAGCAGCACCAGCATCCTCAAATGTATACAACAACTGATTTGTTTTTAGCAGGGGTCTGAGGAAGACAGGAAGAAGGTGGAAGGAAAGTATTTTGAACAGAAATATACTTAAAAAAATGATTGAGAGAGGAGCAGAGAATATTGATACGTTAAAGCCCATGTGATGCCATTTGGAAGACAGGTTCTTGATCAACATCCTACCCACCCTATTTCACAGCTCTGGGACATTGATGCAAATACAATGACCAACCACGGCCTTGGATTAGCTCAGTAAATCCTACCTGTTCCTGGGGTCTGGTTGGTTGAACTGAGATAACTTGTATGTCTTGTTGACATTCATGCAAAGGTTTAGGTCCAATGTACAATTATACTATGTCCCGATAATATGTACCATCTTAGAAAATACTTATGGTGTTGAGATTTACTCATTGTAACACAGCCATATAGTGGATCTTGGATTATAAAGGTCAACTTTCAAACCTGGGCCCTTAACACACTGAACGCAGAATATTCTTTGCAAGTTATTAAATAAATACCCATTTCCTGGCGTATAGAATTACTGGAATGTAAGCATGTGTATGTATGTGTGTGTGCATGTGCGTTTTCAGGGTATGGGAACACATCTCGCCTAAGCTATGACAACCATGAGCAATTCTGAGATCAACATGTGCAGGTCAAGTAAAATTCCTTCTAAATTATCCTTACAAATTCAATGCACTTTTGCTCCAAGGATTATCTTCTACCTTGTTACACTTTGATATTCACATCTCAGACAAGTTCTATGACCTCTCTGAAGGAAGCTATCTAATTGCCGACAAATAATGGGCTGTTTGAGACTATGTACCAAGAATCACATGGAACTCAAGTTAATACCACACAAACCCTTTGGGAGGCCAAACAGCTGTCAACTAGAAATGATTTGCTGACTAGTCACTTTGGAATAGATTTAGACTAATGTGCAAGGGCAGAAAGATAGGATTCTAATGTATTTCTCCATTCAGATCTCCATTTCCTTGGAAAGTTATAAAGTAAAAATAAACTAAAGAGTTTGATTATTTTTAAGATCACTGCCTGGATTGATTTGCAATTGGAGACCTCAGAAGGTCATTTTAATTTCCCTTTAATGCTACTGGGTATATTTTCATTGTGTTGGGTTTCAACCATGCCTTGTTTACAGGTTCAATTGCTCAGAATTTCACAAATGTGTGGAAAAGAAAGAACAGAAAGAAGGAAAGAAAGTAAAAAGACTATACCCAGACATTTCTCAATCAAAGCACGCCCAAAATTTTTTTGTAGCTGATGAACTACTTTTGAAGTGTGGTAGATGGTGTAACATAGGAAACATAGTAGCAGAATCTCCCAGCAACGTGATAGCGGACTGATCAGCTGTTTTAGTGATGCTGATTGATTGCCTAGGTCTGAGCTGCTAGGGACACCAGGGAGAAATCCACTGCACTTCTTCTGAATAGCGCAAGAGGCCAGCTGGCACCTCCATCAGGTACGGCGCACTCTCAGTATTGCACTGGGAGTCTCAGTCTAACATTTTGGTGGACAGGTCTTGCGTGGGGCATGAACACACAACCTGCTGACTCAGAGGCAGCAATGCTGACCAACTGAGCCATGCTATGTCTAGTTCTTGATAACGAGATAAGTATTCAAAAGTTCCTCTCTGAATCCCGTAGGTGTTCTGGCACCAAGAACAAAGGCTGATGGGGAATTTCACACCATTAGAGTCTTAGAGTCATCCAACACGGAAACAGATCGCTTTGGTCCAACTCGTCCATGCCGACCAGGTATTCCAAACTTAACTAGTCCAGTTTGCCTGCCCACATCCCTCTAAACCTTTCCTATTCATGCACCTGTGTCTTTAAATGTTGTAACCGTGCCTGCCTCTACCTCTTCCTCTGGAAGCTCCCACCACCCACTGTGTGGAAAGGTTCCCCCTCAGATCCCTTTTAAATCTTTCCCCTCTTGCCTTGAACTCATGCCCTCCAGATCTTGGTTATTCTATGTCCCTTATCTATGCCCTTCATGATTTTATAAACCTCAATAAGGTCACCCCTCAGCCCTTGACGCTCCAGGGAAAAATGTCCCAGCCTATCCTAATAACTCAAACCATCCAATCTCAGCAACATCCTTCTAAGCATTTTTCTGCATCCCTTCTATTTTAACTAGCCTTCGTCCTGGTCTTCAGCAGCATTCAGTCACAGACCATTATCCTTATCTAAAAGTCTGATGGGAAAGCAACTGGGCCCTCAAACATTGGATAGCCAATTTACTCAGTTAAAGGCCTTTTAGCCCCTGTCACTGGAAGTCAACTTGGATTCTCTGGGTTCTGGGTTCTGATGGCTATGGGAGATAGTAAGCTCCCTGGTGGTAGCTTCCTAGCTGCAGACTGGGAGCTAGTACTCATCTGGCAAGCTTAGAGCCTCTTCTTGCCTGCCTAGGTGCTGAAACAGCCATGGCTCACCTGCAGTGTGAACACGGTTGCCAACTCTGGTAAGACATACAGGGGGAGATGTCAGTAAAAGTACTGGCCCAGAAGCTGGTAGCATCAAATGAATAGGGTTTGGGTTCAATTTGGTTGTAACAGTAGATAAACACACAGTCCTGCCTCGGTTTCTCTCATTGCTGTCAGTGCACAATAATTGAGGTGGGGAGATACTGGAGCCATCAGTGACAAGAAAATCTCAATCTCAAGAGTCTTTGCGAAGTCTTGGCTGCGTTTTGAACCGGCCTGCCTCCAATACAGCTGCAGAGCTGCAAATGATACAGATGGAAATATTCTAAGTTGGAATCCCGATATACCAATGGAACTAGAATTAGAATGCCATGTCGCCCATCAATGTTCCTTCTGTAACAGACATATGCAGCCACTACTCTCATCCTTTGCCTTAACTACTGATGCTTCACTTGTAATAAGTCTCCTCACACAGCTGCAGTATCTTCTGGGATTGTAATCTACTCCACCCAGATCCCCGCACTCTGCCATGAAGGGATAAGAGCCTACATTTCCCAACCCCTAGTTCCATTAGATGCTCCATCCTGGTTTGGAGCAGGTGGGCTTGCGGGCTAAACTGGCTGGACTCACTCTTCAACGCCAATCTAAATTATTCTTCTAAAATCTGCTGGAGTCCTTCATATGGGCACCAGGAAAGCGATGCCAATTCCAATTGACTATTGCCCATTCCATGGGACAGCACAGTGGCTCAGTGGTTAGCACTACTGCCTCACACTACCAGTGACCTGGGTTCAATTCCACCCTCGGGTGACTGTCTGTGTGGAGTTTGCGCCTTCCCCCCGTGTCTGTGTGGGTTTCCTCTGGGTACCCCGGTTTCCTCCCACAGTCCAAAGATGTGCAGGTTAGGTGGATTGGCCATGCTAAATTTCCCCGTAGTGTCACTAATGTACCCATCAATGTACCTACTGCTGCTTTCAAGCTGATAGGCCCTCCAGCTTTGACAGACCCCTTAACTGGACAGTAAGCTTGCACTCTGGCCATTAATTGGCCACACTGAGCTAAATTACATTGACTTACCGGTGCCCAAATACTGTGAACTTCTGACCACCATTTGAGCCCAGTACTAGCATTCAGAAGCCCACATAGAAAATCCCACCCATGGTGTTTGCATTGGAGAACAGATCTTGCTAAATACTTTTCCAAAAACACAATGCTCTGTGATTTACATGATAGCTGCGATTAAAAAAAGACTGATTAGTTTATGCAGGTAACTATGATCAGTTGTGGTGATGAGATAATCTGATTACACATCATACTGGGAGACTGGGGCAGAGATCACTGAAAGCAGTGGTGTAATGTATCCAAAAATCAGGCAGGTCTAGTGGAATGTTTTACTTCTAGAATGCTGTCTCCCAGAAAGAGCAACAGATGCACTCATCAACAAATTGTTGGATGAATAACTGGTTGGGAACAAAATGACAAGAGGATAATTACAGACAAAGATAATGGGCCCAAGGCCATTGGACTCTTGGGAATATTATGCCAAAGAAAGCTATAGATCAAGGAGGAATTATTTAAAATGAAAAATTAACAAAATGGTTTAACTTATTCTTGAGGACTGAAAGGAACTTTAACAATCCATTTGTTTAGAAGCCGTAAAGGATTAGAAACGCTTTATTTATAGTGAAATTGGATATTGTCTTTTTCATAATCTTCACAGATCCTTACAGATTCACAGCAAGAGGCCATTCAGCCCATTAGCAGCTCATTGTGCCTTGCACTATCATCCCTTCTATCGTTTAATTTCTCTTACCTTCCATCACATCACTGATCTTCCCTCTGGAGACAATAAGGATTGTAGATGTCCCGATGAAGGGTTTTGCCCCAAAACATTGACTTACCAGCTCCTCGGATGCTGTCTGACCCCATTGCTTTTCTAGCCTCACACCTATTGACACTGACCTTCCCTCTATCTCTTTCGCCCTTTCCTTGTACCTCTACTTTCTCAAAACCTGTTACATCTCCTGACTCTTTCCAATTCTGATAAAATGCCAAGCACCTAAAATGTTGGGCCCAATTTTAACACTGTGTAAGTAAATGGACTTTGAGTGAGTTCAAATCTTAACCAGTCAACTCTCTTTCTCTCTCCAGAGATACTGCTTGACTGTTGAGTGTTTTCAGCATTTTCCGTTTTCATTTGAGGTTTTCAAAATGCAGATATTTTGCTTAAGGGCTGATAGCCCAAATGACTTTTTTGCTCTTTGTGCTTTCATGTCTCATGGAATGTAGCTTTGCACATTAAAAGAAAATTGTTACTGGTTCAGTTCATCTTACCTTGGTAGGGTAGTGTACTGATGATGTTCCAGTTCTTCAAATTGGGGTCGGCCATTTGGTCCTTTTACAGGAGCTTGTATCTGGAATGAATACATTGATTATTAATATCTGAGCACGTAACATACATGCATGCTGATTACTTGCAAGTGGGGTAGACATTCCTCCAAAAATGTAAACACTTAACCAAATCCACCCAGACTTCTAATCAATTCAACATAGCCTACTAATCTAGGAAAATATGCATTTAGTCTGCAAATAACCAATCCAACATAACTACCTCAACTTATCTTGCTGACTAAACTCAGTCAGCTCAATAACTCATCAGTTTGTTCTGTAAGTCAAGCCAGTCATAGAGTCATGGGGATATACAGCATGGAAACAGACATTTCGGTCCAACTCGTCCATGCCGACCAGATATCCTAAATTAATGTAGACCCATTTGCCAATATTTGGTCCATATCCCTCTAAACCCTTCCTATTCATGTACCCATCCAGATGACTTTTAAATGTTGTAATTGTCCCAACCTTCACCACTTCCTCTGGCAGCTCATTCCATGAACGCAACACCCTCAGTGTGGAAAAGTTACTCCTTGGGTCCCTTTTCAATGTTTCACCTTAAGCCTACATCCTCTGGTTTTGGACTCCCCCACCCTGGGGAAAGGACTTTGTCTATTTACTCTATCCGTGCCCCTCATAATTTTATAAACCTCTAATAAGATTACCCCTCAGCCTCTGACATTCCAGGGAAAATAGTGCCAGCCTATTCAACCTCTCCCTGGAGCTCAAACCCTCTACCCCTGCCAAAATCCTTGTAAATCTTTTCTGAACCCTTTCTGCTTTCACAACATCCTTCCTGTGGCAGGGAGACCAGAATTGCACACAGTCTTACCCAATGGCCTAACCAATGTTCTGCAGAGCTGCAACATGACCTCCCAACTTCTATACTCAATGCACTGAACAATAAAGGCAAGTATACCAAACACCTTCTTCACTATCCTATTTACCTGCAATTCAACTTTCAAAGAACTGTGAACCTGCACTCCAAGGTCTCTTTGTTTAGCAACACTCCCCAGGACCTGATGTATAAGTCCTGCCCTGATTTGCCTTTCCAAAATGAAGCACATCACATTTATCTAAATAAAACTCCATCTACCACTCCTTGGCCCTTTGGCCCATCTGATCAAGATCCCGTTGTACTCTGAGGTAACCTTCTTCCCTCTCCACTACACCTCCAATTTTGGTGCCATCTGCAAACTTACCATACCTCCTACGTTCACATCCAATACATAAATGGTGAAAAGCAGTGGACCCAGCACTAATCCTTGCAGCACACTGCTGGTCACAGGCCTCCAGCCTGAAAAGCAACCCTCCACAACCAACCTCTGTCTTCTACCTTTGAGCCAGTTCTGCATCCAAATAGCCCATTAAAGAAATTAACTCAATCCATTGTAATGCACTCCAGACACAGTGTATCCAGACTGCATCTGACGAAGGGGTTGAGGTCCAAAACCTTGCGTCACTCCAAATAAAACTGTTGGACTATAAACCCAGTCCAACACCAGTACCTCCACATCATGTCTACTGTGTTAAAAAAATGTTAATGAAATTTATCCTTCGCCAATTGGTGCTGAGGGGTAGTGAATTAAAGAGCCGGCCTAACAAACAGAAAATTGCTAATTTAAACTATAGTGGTGCGTTATAACCTTCTTTCAAAGTGCAGTTTCCGATTAAAATGGGCTCTTGTGGTGCAGTGGTAGTGACTCTAAAGGTCTGGGTCCAAGTCCCACCAGCACTGGACCTGAGTCACAACATTTTAAAGGCTCTTGTAATGTGTTGGTACTGTCCCTAGTTCTGGACCAAACAGTCTGAGTTCAAGGCCCACCTGCCCCAGAGATGTGTGCCATAACATATCCGAGCAGAGTAGGAAGTGTTTTTATGGTGGAGTGGTAGTGTTCCTAACTCTGGGTTCAAGTTTCACCTGCTCCAGAAGTGTGTCATAAAATGTCTGAACAGATTAAATATATATGACCGGAAAAGAATTTGATTCCCATTTTGAAAATCTACTTGACATCTCACAAGAGAGAGAATCAGCTACACATTGTCTGCTGGCTCAGAGAAGGATAGGTAAACTTCTGAAAAAACCTTGTCACTTACTTTTTTATTCGGCTAGCTCAAAGATCTTGGTATATTTGCTTACACCTAGAGGTGGACCAATTGAGGTTTGTGAAATAATTGAAGTGTTGGGAGCATCCTTACTTACAGAATATTCCAATTTAACAGAGGGCAGTCATGAGTTTTAACTGGATAAGGTAGGAATAGACTGGATGTTAGAAAGTCCATCTTTCCCCAGAGGATAGTGAGCTCTGGAATACATTGTGAACTGGTATGATGGGGTGGAATCTGTCAGGAGAGGGAGCTGCACTTGACTGGGACAGGGACTGTATCAAGTAGAAAGTTTATTGATGTCCTCATGGACACAATGTGGTCTTATGTGATCCCTGAACTGGTTTTGGCCATCTGAGATGATAAAACAAGAATCTTCCATGGTCACTTTTCCTCACAGTGACCCCGGCCTTTTCTTTGTGGCTCGTTTTGTAACTTCAGGAGAGTACATAAATAACCTACTGGCCAGAATGTATTTTTTTTTCAGTAAACCAATCTGTGCAGAGAAATGTGTTTTCTGACCCCCTATTTTCCTGAAGAGCGTGTGTTGTGTGAGAGCTCTGGGGACGTTTAGAGGAATAAGCATTTACACTTCTATATTACTGACTGCATATGTGGACCAATCGTTGCATCTTTAATGAATATATTTTGCCTTCATAATAAACCAATAATTGTGTTTACCAAGAAACCCGGCTGATTTTTTTGTTTATACCTGATACAGATGAAGTATTTAATTATCATCTTGGCAGCAGGAAATGATTTATTTTAATTATTATTTTTATTAAAATATCATTTTATGTTGTGACCCATGGAGTGACAGTACTAAAGTAACATTGCACTCCTCTAGCCTAGGTCCTAATAAGAGCAAAAATCTAGTTTTGAAATATTCAATTGATCTAGTCTCTTTTCAGAAAACACCTTTTCAGGATGGAGAATTTTACAGATTTGCACTGACATTTGTGTGAAGGAAGGCGAAATGATATAATTTACTGTAACATTAACTGTAATGAACATTGAGAAGTTTGATAACCTCACTGGTGCTTTGGACTGGCCACAGGGAGCCGTGCACACTAGCTATACCTGTGTGACAATATAAAATGGGCACAGCAGAAACGTCTGTGCACAAATGATACCGGCAGCTACAAGGAGCAAAAAAGGAAATGGCTTCTAAAAGTGAGGCATTAATTTATGACACACAGTCACTGTGTTGCATCCATACTACCGACTGGAGATTTTCCAGTACACTTAATGAAGTGAATGGTTGGCATTTTGAAGGCTGGTAGGATAAGATACCCAGCAGCATTACATTTTTGGCTGAGAGAGCAAATGTTCACTTTGACATCAGACAGAATCGGCACCCACTGTGCTTTCTTGGAACTTAAGGCAAGAGAGGTTTGAATGCTTGGGGAAGGATTTCTGTGCTAGGCGATTATGGATTTGATATTTACGCAAGATACAAAGTGAGTGTCACTAGCCAGGCCAGCATTTATTGCCCATTCCAAGTTGCCCTTAAGAAGATGAGAGTGAGCTGTCTTCTTGAAACGCTGCAGTCCATTTGGTGTAGGGAGTGCCACAGTGCTTTTAGGGAAGGAGTTCCAGGATTTTGACCCAGTGACACTCAGGAAACATCAAGATGTTTCCAAGTCAGGATGGTGCGTGGCTTGCAGGGAAACTTACAGTTGGTGGTGGGTTTAAAGTATTGGCTGCCCTTGTCCTTCTGGATGAGGGGGATTTGGAAGGTGCTATCCAAGGAGCCCTGGTGTTTTAAACACACAAATTCTTGAGAAATCCAAGCTGAGAATCTTGACAGAAGACCACTGCAGGCAGATTTGGTTATCATTTACAGTTTAGCTCAAGGATTACAGTATCCTCAGTTGATGTTTTAATTTTAGTATGAAAAATAAAAGCTGCAAACAATGCAAGAAATAATATAAACAATGGTTAAGAAGACTTTATGCATTACCACTGATTTTCTTTTGAACATGTAGGGGGTTGTTTTGGATTATCATATAGAATAATTATTGGACAGAACTCTCCTGCACTTACTGATTATAAATGAAGAAATGGATCAGAACAAATTAAGTAATTATTTAGATGCAATGTATATGGTGTCAGATTTAAAGGTCAGTTGTAGAATTAATTGTGTCAGATGAGTGCTCAATGCCAAACATTTACCCATAAATTTGTTAAAGAGTCATGTGAAATAGCTCTTGTTCAGTCTTGATTGGCTTGGAACACAATACTTCAAATTATATTTCAAAATGTTTCAGACATCCATGACCATAAATAAAATGATTGATTAATAACAGTGGCAGCCCTTGTCTTGGGGGGAATAACTCATCTCAATCCTATGGTCTATTTGTCTTCTTTGCTCATATAAACAATAATGGTCTTTGTTCATTCCCACTCTCCTGCACAACCAGAACTTGCATTACAGTTGCGTTCACTACATCTAGTCAAATGTCCCAGAGAGTTTTGCAGGGTGCTGAGTGAGTAATTATCAAGCAAGAGAGAAATAGCAGGGAGATCCAAATGATAGGTCGCATCGTAAGATCTTAAGAAAGCCTATGATAGGAAAGCAGGACAAATAAAGCTTCTCATAATTTCAGGATGTTCCAATGCTTAGCAGCCAATGAAATACTTCTGCAGAAATTCACTATTGTGATATTGAAACATGGCAGCCAATTGGTACACAGTAAGTTCTCACAGATAGCAAAGAAACAATAACCAGTTAATCAGTTTTAAAAAAAGATGATGTTGACGGATAAATATTGGTTGGATCATCAGAATTCTCCTGCTCCTCTTTGAAACAGTGTCATGGGATCAATCCACCTAATAGGACAGATGATAGAATGTATCATCAAAAATATAACATCTCTGGTAATGCAGCAGTATCCCATAAGTTAATGCACAATTTCGTCATAAACAACAAAGGAAACATTTGCTTTCAGACTGAATTCCAATTTTGTGTGCATTGCATCCTTCACTAGACTTTCCTGTTTCTTTTTTGCTGACTGCAAGTGAAAGAAATATAAAATAGTGTTGAATTTCATAGAAGAATTTGAATTATTTTATTTTTTTCAATATCAGTTGGATAATCACGAACAATCCTGTGTTAGTGTTTGAGCACAAAATCATTTTCCACATAAGCCAGCAAACCACTTGCATTGAATTATCACTATGGTGAAGGATTTGCCTCCAGCAGGGTTATTTGTACTTGATGTGGAAATATTTATGTTAGCTTCTCTAACATAGGAACAAGATATGGGTATCATGCTACTGAAAGGTTCATAAGATCATTAATACAGCTCCCTTACAGTCACAAGCTAGATTCTAGGTTAATACTGAGTCCAAAGAATCATAGAATCCCCACAGTGTGGAAACAGGCCATTTGGCCCAACAAATCCACAGCAACCCTTTGAAGAGCATCCCATTCAGACCCATCACCCTACCCTATCATTGTAACCCTGCATTTCCCGTGGCCAACACACCCAACTACACATCTCTGGACATTATGGGTAATTTAGCATGGCCAATCCACCAAACCTGCACATCTTTGGACTGTGAGAGGAAACCACAGCACCCAGCAGAAACCCAAGCAGACATGGGGAGAACGTGCAAACTCCACACAGACAGTTGCCCGGGGCTGGAATTATTCAGTTATAAACTGCAGCATGCTTTCATCAATGTGTCATGAATCAAGTGGTCCCACGTTAAGATGGAGTGGCCCCGGATAAAGAGATCTTTATATCCTCGGGTCACAGGCTATGCTATAGTGTTGATACCATGAGCATATCTCTTTAAGGTACACTAACATATGACGTGCTCGACATAAGGCAACATGCACATTCACACAAACTCAAATGTTCCAATTATGAGCAGAGAACGAGTATATCAAACTTTATACGGGTGAGAATCCATGCACATGATTCTTTAGTTTTCAGGATATTAGGGATGACGTGGAGAAGTACCTCAAGGTGCAGGAAAGAATGAGTGATTGTCATCACTGAATTTAGACGTGTAGATGGGAATGGTTAGCAGGAATGCATTTTTACTGTATGTATTGGACATGTGTTTGCCAAATTTGTAATGCTTACTTGGAGTGGATGAATCGTTAGCACTTGTGTCTGAATCCAAGTCCCTTTAATTGTGTCCCACTAACTTAATTCAGTTTTTTTTGAAGATGTGACAAAGAAAATTGATGAAGGCAGAGCAGTGGACGTTATCCATAGAGACTTCAGCAAGGTATTCGACAAGGCTCTGCTTTGGTTAGCAAGGTTAGATCACATGGAATCCAAGGGGAGCTAGCCAATTGGATACAAAATTGGCTTGAGGGTAGGAGACAGACGGTGGTCGTGGAGCATTGTTTTTCAGACTGATGCCTGTGACCAGCAGTGTGCTGTAACAACAGGTGCTGGGTCCATTGCTTTTATTCATTTACATAAATGATTTGGATATGAACATAGGAAAATGGTTAGTAAGTTTGCAGATGACACCAAAATTGATGGTGTAATGAACAGTGAAGAAAGTTATACCAGATTACAACGGGACCTTGATCGGATGAGCTGGTGGACCGAGGAGAGGCAGATGGAGATAAGTTTAGATAAATGTGAGGTGTTGCATTTTGGTAAGGCAAATCAGGGCTGGACATATACACTTAATAGTAGGGTCCTGAGCAACGTTGCTGAACAAAAAGACCCTGAGATGCAGGTTCATACTTCCTTGAAGGTGGAGTCGCAGATACACAGTGTAGTGAAGAAGACATTTGGTACACTTGCCTTTATTGGTTTGTGCATTGAATATTGGAGTTGGGATGTCATGTCACAGCTGAACAGAACATTGGTTAGGCCACTTTTGGAAGCCTGCATTCAATTCTGGTCTCCCTGCTCCAGGAAAGATGTAGTAAAACTTGAAAGGGCACAGAAAAGATTTACAAGGATGTTGCCAGGGTTGGAGGGTTTGAGCTGGACGGAGAGGCTGGATAGGCTGGGGCTATTTTCCCTGGAGTGTCAGAGGCTAAGGGGTGACCTTATAGAGGTTTAGAAAATCATGAAGGGCATGAATAGGGTGAATAGCCAAGGTCTTTTCCCCCCCAGAGTGGGAGAATCCAAAACTAGAGGGCATAGGTTTAAGGTGAGAGGGGTAAGATATAAAAGGGACCTAAGGGACAATGTTTTCCTACAAAGTGTGATACGTGTATGGAGTGAGCTGCCAGAGGAGGTGGTGGAGGCTGGTACAATTACATCATTTAAAAGGCAACTGGAGGAGTACACAAATAGGAAGGGTGTAGAGGAATATGGGCCAAATGGGACTAGATTAATTTCGGATATCTGGTTGGCATGGATGAGTTGGACCGAAGGGTCTGTTTCCACGCTGTACACAATCCAATGGAGTACTGACTGAACACCACCTATCTTTCCGATGAGATTTGAATCAAAAGCGTTTGTTGGCTGCTTTTCTTTTCTGGTAAATCTCTCCTCTCTAGAATAAAGTATCTTTGATGTCATGTGAAATATTGCACCATCACTGAAAAAACACTGGATCCTATAAAAATCTCATGTCTCCACTTCAACCCTCATTAATTTGTCAAGCTCAACACATGACAGAACTGGTTTCAAAAACAAGCGTACATAAATTAGTATGAACTTCATCAAGGTGGCAGACTGCTTAATCTGGCGATTCAGTCTGTGACAGCTGGATTAATGAGGTGGAACCCTGTGTGTGCTATATAACTGTGAATAGTGATATCAAATCATCATTGTGAAGCTTTACCTTTTGCTATACAGCTGATTTTTATTCTCTGGTTGACCCCGAACCTTCTAATGAAACTGGAGAATCAATCCTTGGTTACTAACCTTACCACAAAATCACACGAAAGATTACTGTCGGCTGATAATTTGACCATCATCGTACTAATCCATTTTCTGCTTTACAGGATTCTCATTTCAGCAAATAAAATACAACAGTGGACTAAGAGATGTGAAATACCAGGTTGTACATCAATGTTCTTAGATGATTTTTAACATTTATTCCTGGCATATATTAACCTATGAAACAGGAGTGGAAATAGGCCATTCGGCCCCTTAACCCTGCTCTGCTACTCAATAAGATCACTGTCAATCTACTTGTGTTCAGAATTCCACGTTGCCGTCCACCACCGCCCCCCCACCCCCAAATTAATATTTGATACTGTTCCCTCACAAGAATCAGCTTTAAAAATACTGAAAAGCACCATTTCAAATGTCTCGTGAGCCAGGATTTCAAAGTTATACAACCCTCCGAGAACAAAAGCTTCTCCTAATTTTACAACAGTGCCGCCTAGCCCTCAGCTGACCCACAAGAGTCCACCTTGTTAAAAGCACTCAGGATCTTAAACAGTCCAATCAGGTCACCCGTCACTCCTGTATTTATCTGTCAGTCAGGGCTACCTGATTGGACCAGATTAACAGCTCAATCGGGAGCTCATTTTCCATATCCCCATTATAATCACTACGGGGGCAATAGCATTAGAGCTGTACAGCATGGAAACAGACCTTTTGGTCCAGCCTGTTCATGTTTACTAGATATCCTAGATTAATCTAGCCCCATTTGCCAGCATTTGGCCCATATCCCTCTAAACCCTTCCTATTCATGTACCCATCCAGATACCTTTTAAATGTTGAAATTGTACCAGCCTCCACCACGTCCTCTGGCAGCTCATTCCATACACGCACCACCCTCTGTGGGGAAAAAGTTACTCCTTGGGTCCCTTCTAAATCTTTCACCTTAAATCTATGCCCTCTAGTTTTGGACTCCCCAACTCCAGGGAAAAGACCATGGCTATCCACCCTATTCATGCCCCTCATGATTTTAAAGACCCATATAAGGTCACCCATCAGCCTCCAACGTTCCAGGGAAAATAGACCCAGCCTATTCAGCCTCTTCCTATAGCTCAAACCCTCCAAATCTGCCAAAATCCTTCTAAATCCTTTCTGAACCCTTTCTAGTTTCACAACATCCTTCCTACAGCCGGGAGGCCAGACTGAATGCAGTATTGCAAAAGTGGCCTAACCAGTGTCCTGAACAGCTGCAACATGGCCTCCCAACCGCTATACACAATGCACTGACCAATAAAGGCAAGCACACCAAACGCCTTCTTCACTATCCTGTCTAGCGGGTGCTCCAATTTAAAGGAACTATGAACCTCCACCCTTAGGTCTCTTTGTTTAGCAACACGCCCCAGGACCTTACCATTAAGTGTGTATGTCCTGCCCTGATTTGCCTTTCCAAAATGCAGCACCTCACATTTACCTAAATCAACAAGGGAGGCTTTTTATTGCATATAAACTTTCTCACCACTTGAGAAAGTGACTCAAACTCGAACTGCTGTTGCCTGTGTGGAGGAGGTGCTCCCAAAGTGCTCATGGTTAAGGAGTTCCAGTATGTTGACTCAGCAACGAAGACGGATACATTTCCAAATTGCAATGGTGTGTGATTTGAAGGGGGCTGGACTCCCATTTAACTACTTATCTGCCTGGTTGGTGAGAAGGTGTGGGTTTGGGAGGTGCTGTTGAAAAGGCATCCACTAAATAGGTGGTGTTTCTCTCTGTCTCTGGGTCTGGTACGTAAAGCACTGACAGAAAAACCTGTGCCCTCTCTTTGCAAGACCTATGGCCAAGAATGACAGAACTTTTACAGGAATGGGAGTTTACCCACCAATGCTGAGATCCAGGCCTGGGTAGAGTCAATATCATACAGACTGACGCTCTAGCCCTTCTTTTGTCCTTCCACTTTTCTGAAAGCAGATTTGGATCAGGGCCCTTAGCTTTGAAATTTAGAGCTGAATTTCTATTCTTACAGCTCTCCTATAATGCAGAACTGTTGAAGAAGACCAACCATGCCTCCATTTAACAACAATCAGCTGCTGTGTTCTGAAATTTATAAGTTCAGAATCACAGACAGTCACTTTAACAGCTACTGTCAAATGGTAACTACGTATAGTTTGTGTGATGTTGAAGAGCTGGGAGGATAGGGTGCCAGGTGGTTAGGTGAGTGGGTGTCAAGTTCACACAGCGCCAGGTGGGCAGGTTGCCAAGTGGGTAGGGTACCAGTGGGGTTGGGGTGTCAGGTCTGGTCTGGTGGAAAAGGGGTCAGGTCAGGTCAGGTCCAATCTGCACGTGGGGGATTATAGTATCAGTTCAGGTCCAACTGGGGATGAGGGGCACTGTGTGGTCAGGTCAAGTCCAGCTGAAGAGGTATGTGTGGGGTCAGCTCTGGTGGCAGAGGATTTGGGTCTGGCCTGGTCTGGGTCATCGGTGGAAGGGCGGATCAGGATCTGGGGTTGGAAGTGGTCTAGGAGAGGTGTATTTCTCGATATGCGAGGCAAGTACAGTGGTCTTTTGAATAGTAAGTCAGGAGTTGGACTCTGTATTTAAGAGTCTAGCTTTTTCTGAGTAACTTTCTAATTTCATTGGGACCCTGTGAATTGACCAGCAGAATTTTCAATCTCCTGGGCAACTCCTTTGATATCAGCTACGATGGGAGATGCACACTCTCAACTACACTAGAATAATGACCCTACAGCCAGTGGAAAATCTAAGCCCAGGGCCAGTGTTCTACATCATTAGAAGCATTCAAACAGGAAGTAAAGGACATGTCCAAGCATGTTAGCTAGAGCAGGTGCCAAGGATTGGCAGAAGACTTAATAGTGGGACGAATAGGGTGGAAAGCATACCAAGGGAGAGGTGAGTGGGGAAGGAGAAATGGAAATTACAAGGGGGAGAAGAGATGGGTGTGAAGGGAAGAGGTGACAAATGAGTGAAATATTTGCAAGTATGTGAACATGGGTTAGGTGGTGTTTTTCTCACAAATATTCAAGGGATAAAGATCTTATCCAGGAATTTTCTTTGTAAACAGTTTTAACAGACTCTTCGGAGCTTTGATTTGCTTGGTAAAATACTTTGACACCTAGTTTAGTTTAGTCATGTAAATGATTTATAGTTACTGTCTAAAGTTTGAATATTGGATTCTGAATTGAAGGGGTAGAACATACTTAGAAGCAATCTTGATCGAAAGCTATATGTTGTTTGGGTATTTATCATTATATCACTAAGATATTGAATATGACAGAGAGATGATTGTGAAGGAGATCGAGCTGAACAGAATTATATTGCTATTCCTGGTGTGAAATTGGGCTTGAAAAGTTAGTTACAAAGGAGATAGCATTAAATTTATGTTTTAAGAAATTCTGATTGGGTCTAAACAGAGCAGTAGGCTAGCACATGATTTAGTTTGGTCTCTGGAATTCTTGATAAAATCTATCCCACATCAATGGGGTCTCTGCTGGCTGTGGTTGTAAAATGGGAATGAACATGGACAATCAAATCAATTGCTCGTAGTTGAGAGGCTGGACAATGAGTTGACACTGATCTGACGGTTGGTTGATATAAGAAAAAGAAACAATCTGTCAGTCTTCTCTGGTATAACAAGGTGTAGAGCTGGATGAACACAGGAAGCCAAGCAGCATCAGAGGAACAGGAAAGCTGACGTTTTGGGTCTGACTCAAAACATCAGCATTCCTGCTCCTCTAATGCTGCTTGGCCTGCTGTGTTCGTCCAGCTCTACACCTTGTTATATCAGCTTCTCCAGCATCAGCAGTTCCTACTATCTCTGTCAGTCTTCTCTGCCTTGAGCAGGGGTGCCAATGGAATGGGGAATTGCCAACATTATTCCTAGGACTCTATTTCCCACCCCAGCCAACGTCTCATTAATACCATGACAGGCTCTGCATGTCTTTGCTAGACGAGAGCTGGATATCATACTGTTCTGAGCTAACAAACACTTATTGACAGCATATTATTTTTAAGGATTGACTGTTGCATGCATGGCTTCATCAGAATCTTCCTCCCTCAGGTTCCAACTCGATGTGAACTGACATCATGACACAATCTAACAATTAGCATGAACCCCTTATACTGCAAGTCTAAACCAGCCTTTTCGCCAACCTTGGCATCCTGTTTTCAGAGTTGAAAATCTAGCCCCATATTCTCTCCATTACAAAGATTGTCTTTCACAGAATTATACAGTACAGAAGAAGGTTGCTAGGTTCAACTTCATAACTATAGCATAACTAACAGATTGCTCTTTCCTCATGGCCCTGCAGATGTTACCTTTCCAAGTGTATAAACAACTCACATTTCACAATTACTATTGAAACTGCTTCCATATTCTCCTCTTCGGTTTCTTTTTCAATTATGTTAAGTTTGCATGCTCTGGTTACCAAGCTGCCAGCCAACTACGGCAGTTCTATCCTATTCACACTATCAAAACACCTCATAACTTTGGACACTCCCATCAAACCCCCACTCCAGCTCCCCCCACCCCACTTTTCTCCAAAAACAAGCTTTGGCACTTGTTGTTTTAAAAACTTAAGGAATTATTAGACCTCTGATTCAAGACTATTTGCCAGCAGCAGAATCTATTTATGACAGTTCATGGCCCACCCATTTGCTGTCCCTGCTGGACATGCAGATATTCTGCATCAGAAGATAACAATACTGGGGACCAGGTAGCCAGCTTCCTTGTCGATGCAACAAGGCGTGACTTCATTTTCACCTTGCATGGAAAATCCTGACCTTCACTTGTCTTCCCGCAGCACTGCATCTGAACTCAGCAACTCACTGTTATGCAGAATCATCGGATGCAGATTTACGTAGAATTTAGAGCATAGAAACAAGCCCTTCAGCCAAACAGGTCGACACCAATGCTTTTACTCCAAATAATCGTCCTCCTTGTGTTCTTTTCTTCTAACTATCAACACACCCTCATTCTCACTCACGTCTTTCTGGATCTTCCACTTAAATTCATCTGTGCAATTCACCACACTATTTTGTTTTGATTCTGGGGCAATGGCTAAAGAATTCAATTATCCACCCCTTCATCAGCATCAAATGACTCCCCAATATCCTATAACTTCCACCTCAATCAAAACAAAAACTGAGAAAAATAGCCTAGAATGTAGGATTCCTCTTGACTGAGAACTGTTGTCGCTGCTGCCACGGGTAGCTATCTCAGGCAGGAGATCTGCTGTCACAGTGTAGCATATTAGTCCATCTTGCACCATCCTCACCCATCCACGTTAGCTTGTCTGTAACTACTCTGTCACATCCATCATCCAACCATACTTCTGTTGACTGTTCATTCTGCTGCCCTCTACTTTAAGCTCCAGAAGTGATTTCAGCTTTAATCAAATGGCCAAAATGCTGGATTATTTTTTCCCCCCTGAATGTCACTTTTTAGAAGAGTTCACTTCTTCTTTCAATTGTAAAATAACAAAGACTAATTAAGCATTTCTATGTAGCCTCCCAAATTGCTAATGTCCAACAATGGCTTGCATTTACACACTTCTTTTAACACAGTAAAACATTCCAAAGCACATCACACACGTTAGTAGGCAAAATATGGCACTAATAATATCATAGCAGGTGGTACTTGGGGAGGAGACTAAAATCTTGATTGAAGAAATAGGCTTTAGGTCTTTAGGGAAGACAGCAAAGTCATGAGATGGAAAGATTTAGTGATATGGAGGTGCCAGTGTTGGACTGGGGTGGACAAAGTCAGAAGTCGTACGACACCAGGTTATAGTCCAACAGGTTTATTTGAAATCACAAGCTTTTGAAGCGCTGCTCTTTCGTCACCTGTCGAAGTGCTCCAAAAGCTTGTGATTTCCAATAAACTTGTTTGGACTATAACCTGGTGTCATGTGACTTCTGACTTTGAAAAGAGTTAGGGAGATTGCACCAGAGCATCCTAGTTTATCCTCCAGACTTATTTATATTATGCTACACAGCTGAAGGTATAGCTGTCAATGGTGAGGCATGTTCAAGTAGTCAGAATTGGAAGATTGCAGTGACCTCGGAAGGGTCAACACATTATAAGGGCAACTAGGTTAATTGCACAAGTAGTGATGCCAAAAACCAGCACTTTGCACTGTCGCTAGAACAAATGCTACCTCCCAAAGGTTTAGCAGGTAATGCTAGTACTGATGAAGCTTGTAAGTCACTAAAGCTCAACTGTCCAGGAAGCAGCAGAACTCTAATTTGGTAAAAGGTGCAACCAGCAACAACAGCTCAATTGAAACCCACTCAGCTGGCATGACATCTTATAAGAATGTAAAAAACAAATACCATATGAAAACTCCCCATCTGTAGTGAGTTACTTGCTAAATGACATCAACTCTTATAGATCGCAAGGATGCTATATTGTTAGAGGTCAATTAAAAGAAAAACCATCAATAAAGATCCTGCATTTCGCACGCCCTCCCCCCACCCCCTCTCCCCTCCCCCCAACATCTCATATAATAAAAGAAAACTTTTGTGAAAGACAGTGTTATATTGAAGTTGCTCTGGAAATTTTGAGGCAGGTATAAAACTTGCTTCAATAAAGAAATAGAAGCTTTTCACCTTCCAAACATTTGTCACTCTACCTGAAATAACAGAATCAATTCCCAAGGCTCATCTCAGCTTGCTTTCACTTCCTGCTGCTTTCTGGGTGGCACACAATTCAATCTTTTAATATAATTTTGCACTCTTTTTACTAATTCCCCGCAGATCTAATCATCTGCAGATTTAGCATTTCCTTGGTTTTTCTCCGAATCTTTCCTCCCCACCCTGCACTGCCCTCCCCACAGTTAAAGAAGAAGCAAAATCAATTTACTAACGTATGCAAGAGAAACAAACATCACTCCATTACAAACTGCCCCTAAAATTGGAAGGCCAAAGTTCAACAGAGCTTAGACAAGGAGGCTTTTGTGAATACTTTGCAAAGCAACCTGCCAGTGTCTTGCACAATGGTTTCTTTCTGCAAGCTTGCACAACCTGATCGAAGGCTGTAACGCCATTCAGTGGAACATTTCAAGCCTCTTCTCAAAACAAATATAACCACAGGATGCTCCCTCTTGGACGACGGGTTGGTTAGAATTCACACGGGGGACTCCTCTTCCAGTGGGATACAATGCTCGATAAGTGTGGAGGCTGAACCTTAAAGCCCCTGCTCGACAATGAGTTGATTGTGTAAAGGGATAATTAGGAAAACAGTACTCCAATTCAAATCAAACTCCCTGCCACTGTCATGTACGCCCAGCAGGCTTGGCACGTTCCACAGACCCCTCGGTACTGTGTGCGTGAAGGGGATTCTTGTTTGACTACGGCAGTTCCAGTTTGACTAACGACCTCTCAGATGTTTAAGTTATGTCGGAAACCCCCATCAATTGACAAAGAAACCAAAACAGGGTTGCCTGCACAGTGTCGGCTCTCACTTCCCAAACATGTCCATTGCTAAAGACAGAACCTCAATGCCAATAGCCTCTCTGTTATTTAAAAGAAGAAGCAGGTCATAATTGGACACCCCCTCCTCCCTTAAAAAAAAATTCTCTACGCCAAGATACTTTCCCACTGGGTAAAGGCTGTACATAAGTTAGTAATGGACTCTATTACTGCATGGATTGCCTCTCTCATGCTCACTTGCAACTTTCTGCCCTTTCAAAATGCTTTTTGGTATTTGCTAGGCAGTTCCTCCAGCAAATTATTTTGCAAAAGGGCTTGAGGTTTCAATTGAGGCTGTGGTCAAAAATAAGTCCAGCTCTTATACACCAGCAGATGCATTAAGAGATTCTTTATACTACGAGATGCATTTCACAACCTCAAGATGCTGAAAACCAAATAAGGAACACACTGCTGAGACCCACAACTGTGCCACTTAACCATGGGCTGGCTGATAATGGCTGTGGATTTTAAAAAAAGGATAAAAATAAGTCTCTTGGTGGTTTCTTTATAAGTCAACCTTATTCACAAGCACTCTAGTATCTGCAGGTCCAATCACACTTCCCCAACCTGCAAAAGAAATCTTTTCAAGTGCTAATTGAAGTGGATACTAGGAAAGGCAGGAACCACTGCTGCTTACACCCATAAGGTTATATTGTCAATGATGTATATGGGTAAGAGCACTGCAGAATCTACATTTCTGTCTCTCACACATGCACGCAGTGTGCAGAATCCGCGCATCTTTAATCTGTATTGCATGAGCAACACGTATATGGTACAGTATTCCCCTTACCATTAAGTAAAAACTAATATCCCTGCAGTGTAAATGATGTGCTGGTTAGTATTAAAATCACGATTCAATTGAAGCAGGTTATTGTCTGTCAATGTGCCCGCAGCATTGAACTGTGGTGAAAGAGTCAGTATTAATATATAGAAGAATAGGAAATAAGCTGAATTGTGCTTCCAGATTGTAATGTTTCTTGGGGTCAGACACAACTGATAAGCCACACATGTATTGTTCCCCTGTTTTATGATATTTTCTGAAATTCAATGGGTTGAAATTTTATGTTAGAAATTAAGGCAAGGCTATCAGTGCTCAGCATTATTTACCTCAAAATTAGACAGAAACTTCTAGCTTTAACATGAAGTTGCTGTCTTTAACTTTATTTGCTCATTCCAGTGTAAGTACCCTCTTAACAATGCAATTAGTCTTAATTACTACTGAACAGCTTCTCTAACACTGAAATGAACTTCTACAAGCATGGAGAGATCTGTACGTATTGACAACACTTTAAAATCAAGGCATTGTCAATCTGGGAGCTAGTGTGGGTCAGAAAAGTATTCATGCATGATGGACCACTGTTTTCTCTTTGTTAAATGTTATTGTTTATCAAGCTTAGGAATTGCATTCAGCAGAATTGGATGTAGTTCTTTTTAAAACGCTGGGAAAGCTCTGATCTACCTCACTGCAGTTGCACGGCTTAAGTGAGCATCAATATCATGCAATTAAGACAGTGTTATTACTGCAGTAGTATCCTTGTGTCCACTCTTTGCAATTGTCAATTTATTTACAACTTTGTAATATGGAATGGCAGCATCTGTTGAGAGAAAAACAAGGTTGATGTTTCAAAGTCCAGTGACCCTTCATCGCTGGACTCTAAATGTTAACTCTGTTTTTCTCTCCAAAGTCACTGACAGACCTGCTGAGTTTCTCCACCACACTCTTTTTTTCCCTCCAGATTTTCAGCACCTGCACTTCTTTATGTTAATTGTATCACGGCATCCCTTCCTTCAGCTATACTGAAACTCATTTTCCACCAAACCTTCATAATCAACAGAAAGCAACAAGGAGTAGGCTGTCATCCCACCAGCTGACTTGGGCTCAAGCCCAAACTCCAGAAGTGAAATAACTGTTTATAATCACCATGGTCATTGGTATTAATGGAAATGAAAACCATATTTATGTTTGCTTTGTGATCAATTTGTTTCTTTTTAAATTCACTCATGGGACATGGCCGTCACGAGCTGGGCCAGCATTTACTGCCCATCCTTACTTACTCGAGAAGTTGGTGTACTGCTAGGGCCAGGCAGTAAATGTTGGCCCAGTATTTACAATCAGTGTCATTCCTTCAGATAATAATTATTGTTCAAAATTTGCCAAGCTAAAATTTTCTCTCTTCGATTTTTTTGTTTATTGTTCATGATACATGCAATACTGGTAAAGACAAATTTATTGCCCAACCATTCCTGCCTTGAAAAGATGTCTGTGGATCTTTTTCTTGAACCCATGTAAGTCCTTCAGTCTGTGGTTTTAGGCATGGAATGTCTGTATTGCGATATTCTCCAATTTCAGTTTGTTCCATGCAAATATTTTTTAAGAAATATCCTTTCTCCAGAACTTTTAATTTCACAAAAAAAGTCTCAAATTTACATGCATTGAAACAGTAGGGAAAACTGGCGGTCTTGTTTTACCAAATACAGAGATAAAGCAATAAGCTATCAGACAAGGAGAAGGACAGTAGTTCTTGAGAGTGGGATTTGAATAGTAAGGAAGGATCAAAGTGCGGGGTAGGCAATAATGACTTGGGAAGAATCCAAGGGCCCTATTCCTCAGTTTCAATTGAATGCCTTAAGAATCCAGATTATTTGGCAAAGAGAAAGTAATTAATCTGGTGTCGTGACCAACTTGAATTTTTTAAATTTCTTGAGAAATAGTCTAGTGTCATTCCTTCAATTCTGATATGTTAACATGAATCAAATCTCATGTGAGGCATATCATAACAATCACTTCACTTCAAAGAAAATGATTGAATGTGAAGCACTTTGAGCCTGTGTACCTATATGGAAAATGCAGCATCATAATACAAGGAGATAACGTTAACTGAACCAGTCCAGAAAACATTAATAGAGAATAATATCACACAGGGTGTGAAATGGGTGGTTGCCCTTTTTCTGTCAGCTCCCAGGCTTCAATTAAAATGAATCCCTCCTCAACCTTTGCATGAACACAAACTGCACCAAAGTTACCCTCTCTTCACTTCCCAACCCTCGTAAATAAAAAGATTTACATTTCTAAAGTGTCTTTTCACAGCTTGAGGACATCGCAAAGCACTTTACAATCAAATAAATACTTTACGTACCATCACTGTTGCAACTCAGGAAACGAAACAGCCAATTTCCGAGCAGCAAGGTCCCACAATCAGCAATGAGTTAAATGACCAGGACGTCTAGTTAAGTGTTGGTTGAGGAATAAGTACGGGTTAAGATATCAGGGAGAATTCCCTTTGTTTTTCAAATAGCGCTGATGATTTTTTTTAACGTCCAACCCAACAGAGCAGATACAGCTCCAGTTTATGGTCTTGCCTGAAATGTGACATTCCTGACAGTGCAACACTTCAGTAAAGAAGGGCTGAAGTGTCAGCCTGGATTATGTGATCAAGTCTCTACAGGGTTTGGATTTTCCATCTTTTAATATGGGGGTGAGAATGCTATCAAGTGAGCCAAGGCACTGACCAATTGCAATGAGGTTATTTGCGTGTGTTGTCATGCATGCTGATATTTCTCCAAACATACCATGTATTGGCTTCTACTGTTGCAGGCATTGTTGCCTCATCAGAGCCTGCGACTGGAATCACATGGCCGCCCCCCCACCCCACGTTGCACCTTGCCCAGGCCTACAGGTCTGACCCGAACACAGTGGGTCCTGCCCCTGACATGAGCACGGGAGGTGCCCAAGACACCTGGGACCTGTTTATTTGCCCCTGATGTAATTCTCTGTTCTGGGCCCTGACTCTCACCAAGCACCCCATCACATTTGTGGTTTAATTCCATCTGTTCTTCTGTCTCTTTGTTAAGGAAAGCTGTGGCACCCAGAAAACTGGCTAGAGATGAAGAGTCAAAACGTTATCTTGCTCTCTCTCCGTGGATGCTGCCTGACTCAGTGATTTCCAGCACTTTTTATTTTCAGAACTAGCTACAGATAGTTGGGCCCACTTATAGTTATGCATCCAATTAATGCTATGAGGATTTCCAGGCGTGGTTAACTGTTTCTTTGTTCACAATTCCTGTCGTTAGAGAAAAGGAGGTTAATGGCAAGCTTAACAGATATGTTTAAGTGGTTTATAAGGGTTCCTGATAGAGCAAATAAGGAGAAACTGCTTCCATTCAAAAGGAGTCACTAACTTCCAAAGTACTAACTTGCAGGGAGACAGTTTTTTTTTTAATCACTCAGCTGTGATAATTTGGAACGTGTGGCCTGAAGGGGAGGAGGATGAGGATTCAACAGTGACTCTCAAAATAGGGCTGAATAAATAGTTGAGAAGGAAATGCTTACAATGGCTAAATGGGTTGTCTAAGTGCTGAGAGGATGTTTCCTCTCATAGGAGAGTCCAGCACCAGAGGGCATAGTCTCAAAATAAAGGGGTACCAATTTAAGACTGAGATGAGGAGGAATTTCTTCTCTCAGAGGGTTGAGTGTCTTTGGAACTCCTTGCCACAGAGAACTTGGGGACAGAGTCCTTGCATATATTTAAGGTTGAGATAGATAGATTCTTGATCAGTAGGGTTATGGGGAAAGGGCAGGAAATTGGATGTGAGTAATGTCAGATCAGCCATTATCCTACTAATGGCAGAGCAGGCTCAAGGGGCTGAATGGCCCACCATCTGTTCCTATTTCTTATGGCTATGGAAAAAGGGCAGAATTATTCGACTAATTGGATAGCTCATTCAAAGAACCAGCCAGGACACAAATGGCCTCCTTTCAAAGGTCAAGATTCTTTAAAGTCATATATTTGAAGCTGTGAAGAAAGTGATGTTACATTTCTTAGCCACGCTAATAGTAAGGTAGATCAGAGTTTTGCCCAGCATCAAAAAACCCAAGTACTATATCCAACCTGATTGCACCCCATTCTGCTCAATGGAACTGCTCAGCTTGATAAGCATGAGCAATTAACAGAAAGAAAGCTGAGGTATCTCATACATGAATATTTTTCTGACCTACGTTAGCTCCAATCCGATAGTGTCTTGATTTTAAAATGTTGCCCATGTGTTCAGCTATCTCCACTTTCTACAACCTTCCAAGACATTTGTGTTTCTCCAATTCTCCATTTTTTTGTAGCCCCAATTTTCTCTGCCCGACTGTTTGTAGTCTTGTCTTCAGCCAACTTGACTCCAAGCTCTAGACTCCAGTCCAATCCTCCGCACTTCTATCTCCTCCTTTCAGAAGTTCCTGAAAATCTACCTCATTGACCAAGCTTTTGGCTCCCTGCCCTTGTATTTTATTTTGGGGTTTGTTGTCCAGGTCTGTTTTGATAATGCCCTTATTAAGCACTTTGAGATGTTTTGTTACATCAATGGCACTATATTCATGCAAGTTGTAGCTATAATGCAAACATGCATGCATCTAGATGTAGATTGACATCGTGTTCAATTTATTATTCACTAGCACCTATTTTAACAATTACTTCAGGAATGTAAATGAGAATGGAAAAAGTAACACACATGGTTGAGTGGTGCACTTTCTAATTGGTTTGAGATCATTCTATTTCTCCAAAACAACCTGCATGAACCTAACTTGATAAAGGCCTCCAAACCAATAGGCTGGACAGCTAGAATTGCAATAACTGGTTTGTGGTCCAATTATAAGGAACAGAAATCCTTAAAAGGATAACCGAAACTCATCAGATTTCTGGCAATGGCATATATTTGACTGAAAATACAGCAAAGTAAAACAGGAACTTAATTGCTGCACTGTATTTTAAGCATGCTTACCACAAACCACATGTGAGGAAAGATAAATCAGCATTTGTCAACAGTGGAAAATTAACCTGTTCTATCTGTTGGGTTATGGTGTTAACTCAATTCTTTATGAACGTACAACATTGTAAATAGTGCTGCCAAACCGCTTAAGATTGCCCTGAATTTTCGAGAAATTAAAGATTAATCTCCAGGACACTGCTGCTTGTTTTAAAAAAGTGGGAAATGTCATAATATCATAGCACTGTAAAAAGAGCATTTTTAAATTGTTTGAACACTTTTGTTTTGCATGTACATAAATATCAGCTATGGAGAAGATAGTTCACTGTCAATGAAAAAGCCTATTATCTAACCTGTTAACATAGAGTCTAATCACTCTGCTTGCTCTATTCTGATCTTATTGAAAGTCCTCATTGCCATGCCAAAAGTGGAAAAAGTCATCCTTTTGGGAGAACTTCATTGCTAGGATTGACCATGACTCTGATGTCTGGAGAGAAACCACTGGGGAAAAATGGAGCAGGCAAATAGTAACCTCCTGCTGACTAAGTGTGCTCTGCACGGTCTCATTATAACAAACAGCATCATCCACCAGAATAACAAACACAAAATCACACTCGGATCAGAGCACTGGCTTGGTCAGGTTGAAGATCTAATTGATTCTGTATCTCTCAATCAACGTCAGACACTGATGCCTGCTAGACAGATCAAACACATTTTCAATGCTAATGAACATCAAATTAGCACCAATACCTCTGAAAACCCAAAAGTTCAAGAGGATGAAGACCAATGCCTCAGCCCTAAAACAATCAACCAAAGAGAGAGGAATTCCAAAAGTAACTCAAGACCAATCTGGAAAATCTTCACAAATTCAACTCAATTCTATAACAGTGGAATCAAAACAAATCAGCTCCACTGGATTCATGTGTTCAGATCATTAAGTTCAAGCATTACCTTCACCAGAACTGGTTTGATGAAAACGATGCTGAAATACAGGACCTCCCAGAACAAAATCAAGCAGCCTTTGTTACTTGGCAGAACAACCCAAGGTTACGAGTCAATCAGGCAGCATTCTAACAGCTTCAGGCTGACATCCAAAGAAAAATCCAGGAGAAAAAGGATGGTAAGATGAGAAAGTCCAAAAGATCTGCTGACCTTCATGACATCCAAAACTTTCTTGAAACCACCACAGTCATCTAATGGCCAAGCTCAAATGGACAAAATCCTCTTTGGACACAGGATAGTGGTTCACCTCTTAAGGATGACAATGTCACCGGTCAATGTTGGAAAGAACATTCTGCTCAACCCTGATTCCACAGTGGTAGCTCTCCAAGTTACTTCCCCTAGGACCCTTATGGTGAACTACTACCAATCAAGATATACAACAAACAATTAAAATGATGAAAAGCAACGAAGTTTGCAGCCATTATGCTATTGTAGCTGAAATCTCCCAAGTTGATGAGCTCAAAACACTCGATATCATGGGTGTGGGAGGTAAAAGGATTCCTCTCCCTGCCTCACTTCAGGAATGCGACAAATGTAACTACCTGAAAGAAGGGAGATGCATTATGCCGAGGAAATTTGCAAAATATTTCCTTCTTGCTCATTGCAGGAAAAGTCCTGATAAACATTCTACTGAACCACTCACTTTGTTGGCTGAGGAAATCCTCTCGGGGGGATAGTGTGCCATTGGTCCTTCCAGAGGAACTTCAAACATGGTCCTTGTTGCCAGAAAAATTGAAGAGAAATGTCAAAAACAAATGCGAGGAACTCTTCATTGCATTCAATCAGTAAATCATGACACTCTGTGAATTGTTCTCCAGAGATTTGGATATCTAAGAAATTTTATTACAATCCTGCAACTACTACACGATGATATGATTGCAATTGTCTTGTCTGGGAGATCTGAAATAGAGGCCCTCAAATTCAGACCAGTGTCGAGTAAAGCTGTATGATAGCCCCATACCATTTAAACAATCTGCCTAACACTGACTATTCACCGCAAAGACTAACTGTTCTCTGGTGTTAGTATTAGACACAGCCTAGAATGGAAAACATTTTTACTTCAGTTGCCTCTGTACCAAAACGAAACTGACCACCATAGATATATACAACCTGTAGTCTGCAGACAACTACAATGTCATTGACATTTCTGCCCCAGACTTGAAACACACTCCTGGTCTTTTCAACTCTCCAACAAGAAAGTTGGCTTACCCTTGAGTGTTGCTGAAACAAAGCTCACATGTCTAACCACACCTATTTGTCAAATAATCCACCTCCCACAAATGTTGTAAGACTCCGCAAAACATTGAGTACTTCCCATGCCTTGGCAGCCACCACTCTTGAGTGCGGTTAGAAGCAAGATGCTATATGAATAAACTTCCAACAGTATGGCCAACAAGTGTTGGCAATTGTGATTGAGAGCAATCAACATTTGTACTAAAAATGATTTCTCTCCATTGCTGAAACAAGTTAGACAGATTAGAGAGACAGCTTACAGAGACAGAGTGCAGACAGGATGTGGAAGGAAGGAGACAAAAGGAAGTTTCAGTGCTCAGATTGGAATTATGCACAGAAAAAGCAACATTGTTCTAGCTTGCCTCTCAGTAAGTCTAATGCTACTTCCCTGCTTTCTTGAAGGTGATAACTCTGAATAGGGTTTAGTTTCACACACTCTGGTTGGCCTCCATACCCCGCCCAAGTTGCCACTCCCCACATGCAAACCTGGACAGTATAGGTTGCAAGGGGTGAGGCAACATTGTCCAACCTCAAACTTCCGCACACATAAGGCTCTTTCCCGGCAGAGAACTGAAAAGCAAAAGCAGGTACCTTGGCTCAGCTTGCCCAATTCAACACAGATTAAGAGCCTTCTGGCTAACATGGCTTAATGACACACTGACATTGCCAAACGAATAAGAAAGAATGTGTCTTTTGAGACCCAGGATATTCTGTAGCTCTTAACAGCCAGTGAGGTCCTAATGATGTGTAGTCACTATTGTAATATAGGAAATGTGGCAGCCAATCTGTACACGATAAGCTTCCACAAATAGTATTGTGCTAATGACAGGTTAATGTGTTTTACAGATATTGGTGGATGAATAAATGTTGGTGACCACACTAGGGATAACTCCCCCACTCTTCATCAAAATAGAGTAATGGACTCTTTCACATCTATCTGAAGAGTTAGATGGAGCTTTGGCTTAAGGACTCAATAAATACAAAACATTGTACAGACCCTCTTCACTGTATTGACCATCAGCTCAGACTTGAGTTAGTCTTGTGTCCACAACCTTCTGACTCAGAGGCAAGAGCACTACAAAATGAGCTGTGACAGACATGACTGTAAAAGTCATATACTTCCATTATTAACAATTTAACCCGATTCAATACCCCCAATCAGTGGCACTGGCCATTTTCAAAATTAATGAATGAAATGAGTGGGATGGCAGAGCAGAAGGCTGTCAAGGTCCACTCAGTTCATGGCTTATGTGTGAATCCCATGCAGAAGAAGCTTGAGGGTTGTACGATGATGTCTTATGCCTTACACCATACACTGTCCAGACTCTCATTCTTTATTCATTAACAGATGAGGATGTCGCTGGCTAGGCAGCAATTATTGTCCATCCCTAATTGCCCAGAAGGCAGTTCAGAGTCGACCACATTGCTATGGGCATGGAGTCACATGTAGGCCAGACCAAGTAAGGATGGCAGTTTCCTTCCCTAAAGGACATTGGCGTACCAGATGGGTTTTTTTCTGACAACCAACGATGGCTTCATGGTCATCATTAGATTCTTAATTCCAGAAGTTTTATTGAATTCAAATTCCAGTATCTGCCATGGCGGGATTCGAACCCAGGTCTCCAGAATGTTATGCGGGTGTCTGGATTAACAGTTCAGCAATTATACGACTAGGCAATTGCCTCCCCTGTTTTAAAGGTGGGATTGCAAATTGTGAGAAACAATCACGAATGCTCAGTTATCAATATTATCTAATTGAATGTGCTGACTGGAGAATTTAGCCATTGCTGGACTCCAGTATGATGTTCATGCCTTACTCTTCTCTCATTTTTGCTTGCAAATGAATCTCCAACATGTTTGTCAGCTCTGGTTTGAAGCATTCCTGGAAATCTGATCATGCAACATGTGATCACATGATGAGCAAGTCATGATCATGTGATATTTCCCCATTGTTTGGAACTGTTATTGCATTTACTTTATCCGAGTCCTTTATCCTGAGCACCCAGTAAAATAATTCAACTTGTTTATCTAGTGAGATGAATTGCAACATATTTTCCAAATCAAATAAAGAACCCACAATGGAAATATTAAGAATTAGTAATGTTTATGTAAAAGTTACTGCTGTGATGATTCTATACTATCGATGCAGTGAGAAATACCAAGTAATTGCCACTGACTCAATAAAATCATGGACTTTAGCAACTTCTGAAATGTTTGCTTGTCTTTATGTCTGTTTAGAAAACTCAGAACGTATAAAAATAATGCGTGAGACATAAACAAAAACCACAAACAGTTCACTGACTCCCACGCACCACTGCAGAAACCAAAAGGAGATGAAGTTCAGTTGTCAAGCAGATTTTCCCCACTCCTGTACTAATACAATAGACAGCAGCACAGCACACAACACAGACGGACACAAGTTCTCCTTTCCCTGGAACCAAGTTTAGTCTGGACATGAGCAATAGTCTGCCGCCCCTTGCCACCCTTCTCTCATCTTACGTGTTCTGATAGCCATATCACAACCATTGCAGGCTGCCCTGGTTAGTAGACACAAAGAAAGAACAGAATCTCAGGGAGGCAATTTCCTCGAACACCACACTACAACTTCACTGGAATGTTACTGAGTTACGGGCTGGCTGGGCCAGCTACAAAGAAATTTCAGTCCAATTCTGGGTGTCAGGGAATGGCTGACGAAGTCTAACAGCCTGAAAGGGTTCAGGGCAGAGGCAGAGGGGTGGAGGGGTTGGGAAAACACGACTGTAAATTGGGACACAAGAAGGTGTGATGTACTCCATTCTGTAGACAAAAAGTACTGTTCTTCTGGGTCACCATCAACAGTTTCAAGAAAATCAATTCACAATTCAAGGTGCAGTAAAAAAAAATGCACAAGTTTGAGATCGAAACGGGAGGTTACAATTATGGAGGGCTGAACAGGTTTTTTTTTCCAGAAAAAGAGATTGATGAGGGATGACCTGATATTTAAAATTATGAAGGAGGTTTGATAGGGTTGACTGAGAGATGATGTTTTCACTGAATGGGTATCCAAAACTACGGATCAGAAGTGTAAGATAGTCACTAATGAATCCAATAGAAAATTCAGGAGAAGCATCTTTACCCAGAGCAAAAACAGATGCTGCTGGAAATGCTCAGCAGGTCTGGCAGCATCTGTGAACAAAAAAAATCAGAGTTAACGTTTTTTTTTCACAGATGCTGCCAGGCCTGCTGAGCTTTTCCAACAACTTCTGTTTTTGTTCCTGATTTGCAGCATCCACTGTTCTTTCCGTTTCCATCTTTATCCAGAGACTGGTTAGAATGTGGAACTTGCTGCTGTGAAGCGGTTGAGTCAAACAGCACAGATGTATTTAAGTAGAAACTAGCTGAAATACACATGGGAGAAAGGAATAGACAGAGATAGTGATGGGATGGGTATAATGGAGCTTGAACACTGGTACTAATGGGGCAGATGTCCTGTTTCTAACTTGTACAATCAATACAATTCTAGGAGACTCGTGGAAAATCTCTGAAATAAGGGTTGCAACCCTAATTGAAAGATCAAACTGTCAAATTTGACAAAGCGAGAACTGGCAAAGAAAAACTTGAGCCTTACCACCATGCTAACTGAAATAATTTGTAACAGAAATTGCTGTATTTAATAACACTTGATCCCTACTTTTGTCATATGACATAATCATAGTTTTGGTTTTAATTCCTGGCCCACACAGTCTCACATCTATCACAAACAAAATTGCATTTCACCACAAACTTTTTGTTTTTACATCTTCCATGATTTCTCCTGAGAATTTGTTTTTACTGCATTTATCAAAAAAGAATAGTTAATCAGAACATTGTTTTTCTGCTTTGGCTTTGTGTAGTATCCTGCTCAATATTTGCCCTTCAACTGTTACAATTATGAGATTTATAAGATAATGTTTCAGCAATGTACCTTTAATGTGATGGTAAAGGAGATAGGTCATGTGTCCTCTCTTGAGGTTTCCCTTACAGTAATCTTCGGTGCTTTAATTGTCATAGTTCAAGGAAAGGTTTGAATTGCTTTACTGAGAAGAAAGTGCAAGATATTTAGGCTTGGAGACAAGAGTTTGTAATGATTAGACTCTTGGTCTCCCAAAGTCCCAGAAAGAGGTTGAAGGTATTGGGTGTACATAGTTGTGCTGTAAATTGTTTGTTTCTTTTTCTAACCTTTATTTCTAAGAGGACAGGAATTGGAGGTCAAGGATTACTTCTCTTCCCAGCAGCACTGAGGGACTACCTGCACCAGAAGGACAGTAATGATTAAAAAGATGCCTTGCCACCACCTTCTCAAGGAAAATCAATGATGACCAACAAATGCTGGCCTAGCCAGTGATGTCCACATCCCATGAAAGAGTTAAAAAAGTTTTCTGTTTAGATGTAAAGCTAATGTGTTTCATGTTGCCAGGGGAAACAGGGCAGAGCAAGTTATGTTTGAGATCAAGTTATTGGCTTCTGAACAAATCAGAGAGTGTCATAGACAGAGGCCAGTTGATTTTATAAGCTCCCTTAGCCAGATGCAAGTGGATGGTGGTTCTGGCATCCTATAGCCTTGTACAGATTCTGGAAGATTTGTTTTGGCATGGCCAAAGGAAAGAAGAACAATCAAAACAGGCTTTAACACCGTTGGCAGATGTAAGGAAACCTCGAGAAACTCTGACAAGTGCCTGGAAGTGGTCAGGTGAAATTACTACTCAGCAAAATTGGGATGCATGAACCATTGAAATCTGGAAAAGACAGTTGGTGTTGAAAAGAGTGCAATTCCTTCGAGAGTGCAATAGGTGGTAACTACATACAAGAAAAATTTCACTTTCTATGATTAAAGCATAGACTGCCTCTAAAACGAAAGGAGAATTTTTGGCCTTCAGTACGGAAAAAAACTTATCATATGAAATCCTGACATCTCATTCTTTTAGCTAATAACTTGATGTTCATATTTCTTCGCAAGAATTACCAGTCTCTAAGGGGAAACTTAAAAACCCAACACCTAAAAATGGGTCATTATCAGATTATGTTTGTGGGACCTTGCTGTGGGCAAACTGGTTCTTAGTTTGTTGCCAAATAGTATGGTACATCCTCAGGAAATGAAAGGCACTAAATGAATACAAGCAGTCACTTCATTTCATATGGAATCTTTTCACATTAAACTGATTGAAGAAAACTTTACTTCCATAAATCACTATGCTTTCTCCTTTGTGCATCACACACTCCACCTTAGGTCCTGCAACCAATAAAGGAATGGATCAGTAGCAGCACAAGATCACGGGGACCTCTGATCCTGATACATTCTTTGAGGTGCGGGATATTTCCTGAGGTCAGGCATCATTACCCACATGCAGGAGATTCCCGCCAACATGAGACAGGTGATATCAAAGCCATTCAACACTATTTATGACTCTTCAGATACTGAAACTACCCTTGCTCTTATGTAGCAAGAGCTGGATAACATTCAGGCTTTTGCTAACAACTGGCAAATAACCTTCATGCCACATAAGTGCCAGGCAATGACTATCTCCAACAAGGAAGAATCTAAACATCACCACTTGATTTATAATGGTATGACCTCATTAAACCCCCCCATTATCAACATCTTTCTTCCCCATTCATCATTAACCAGAAATTGAAACTAGACTAGCCATATAAACAAAAGAAAATTACTGTAGATACTAGAAATCTGAAACAAATGTAGAAAATGCTAGAGAAACTCATCAGGTCTGTTCTGAAGACTCATACTAGGCACGAAACATTAATTTTCTTTCTCTCTCCATGGATGTTGCCAGACCTACTGAGTTTCTCCAGTTTGTTTCAGCCATACAAATACTATGGCTACAAAAGCAGGCCAAAGGCTGGAAATTCTGTGGTGAGTAACTCACCTCCTGACTCCCGAAAGCCTGTCCCACTATCTACAAGGCATCAAATCTGAAATGTGATGGAATACTCTCCGACTGTTTGGATGGGTGAACTCCAATAACTCTCAAGAAGCTTGACACCATCCAGGACAAAGGAACCTGCAGGAATGGCACCCCATTCACCACCTTCGACAACCACTCCTTTTGCTCCTGGTGCACAGTGACAACAGTGCTGTCATTGTTATTACAAACCAGACATAATGCCAAGTACACACCGAGGCTCCTTCAACAGCATCTTTCAAACCTAGAACCTCTTACCACCTAGACCAGCAAGGGAATCAGATACACAGGAAGGTCACCAAGTCACACAAGTTCTCCTCTAAGTCACCTATGGTCCTGACTTAGGATCCTATCACTGTCGCAGTGTTAAATCCTAGAATGCCACCTTAAAAATACTGTGGGCAAACCTCCAACCCCAAGACTGCAGCAGTTCATGAAGACAGTTCAACATCACCTTCTCAACGGTGACTGAGAATGGGCAATAAATGCTGGCCCAGCCAGCCAATCCCACATCCCGTGAACTAATTAGTTTTTAAAGAAAACCCTCCTGGGTTTACTTGGAATCTGCAGGCATTGGAGAGGTTCCACGGGACTGCGCTTTGAGCAGAATTCCCGAGAAAATCATAAGCTCATTAAAAGTATGCCTTCTTTTCCCATTTTGTTCTGACCACACTTTTGCTGATCAGTTGTAGAAGTATAAGAGATGAAGGGGTGGGGGAAAAAAATATAGAGTTTGACTGCAGGCAAGTCATGTGATGAATATATCCAGCGGTGTTAGCAATTATACAGCAATTTATGAAACAGAAGCCCCACATGAGGCAGAGAAGCAGTCAATCTTCAATAGAAGTGAAAATCACTCAAAAGAAAAGCTGTCTTTCCTTGATTGTGAGGTGCTTCTACATCATCAGATTGCTTATCCAAAATCTAGGACCAGAGGAGCAGAAATTTCCACCTATTAAATATTGGAAAGCTATTGGCTTGAGTCCTCACTACAAACTTCAATCACTAGGTTTTTGATTCCACCCCTCTTCCCACCAACTGTCTGAGGCACAAAGGTCATTTGTCACCCTGGTGTCATATGTGGCACAGCAATAAGCTTCTGACCACATATCTGCATCATCAATAAGGCTGTTCCAGTTTCCACCTCTGCAGCTTTATATTTACCTGAATATACACCAGTCCCATTCAACCATCTCCCCTGTAGTGGTGATTTAAGATTCATTCCCGAATGATCAATGCTCAATTTCAAGTTCGTCATCCATCAAATTCCTGCACAACCTTACCCCTCCCTCTCTCTGCAATTTCCTCCAGCCTCACAACACTCTGAGATAGATGCCCTCCTCTAACTCTGAACAATAGCACTGATTTTAATCGCTTCATGTTGGTAGCCGTTGCTTCAGTTGCCTAGACACTCAGTTCTGGAATATCTGCATGAACATCTCCACTGTAGTGATTGCAATGAAGTCAGCCAGTGGACCTCATGGAATACGAGTTCCCTGATTGTGGCTGTTAACCTAGTCCAATCAGGGAGCCCTGGATGACAGACATAAACAGGAGTGTCAGAAGTTCCATTCACTCTGAGAGCTGGATCTGAGGAAGCCAGACCAGTGTCAAGCACGTGTAAATAAAGGATAACTTTGTGACGGGATACCGGTCTCTGTGGAGTTATTTCATCCACCTCTATACCTCTTGCCTTCTTTAAGGCACTCAGAGTCACTCCTGAGAATCTACCTTTTTGACAGAAATTTTGGTCACTTGTCTTCATGTCTCCTTATTCTGGTTCATGTGGAATTTTGTTTGTTAACACTTTTAATAGCAGGGATGTTTTACTGCTTTAATGGCTCCAAAGTGGCTCTTGTTGGTTTTGCTGTTGTTTTCTCTGAGCATTTGTTCCAAACTTGCATGCAGCTTTTTAAGATAGAAGAAGATGGAAGAGGACCTGATCTGAGAATGGGTTTGATGTAAGTTTTTAAATGGAGATTTCTACAATTACGAAATGTTATTTATATATTAATTGTGTGGTTATAATTATATTCAGATAATGAGTACCAACTAGGGATTTATTTGTGCTTTTATATGAAAGAGCAAACTGAAACTGTGGTTTTTGAATTTGGGAGTGCATGCTTGTAATGTGTGTTTCTACAAATAAAAACTGATCAGTGTGTAAAGATTAGGCTTTAAGCTCTAATCTCCATCAATTTGCCATCTGGAATAAAACAAAGGTTACTGCAAATACAGTGACATTTTGTGCATTAGTGAGATAGGCCTTGTGATATCCAGTAACCTGGAAAACGGGTGCCAGTTTGTTTGTATGCTTACAGGGAAGGTCTCTTCACCTTCTGTGCGATACAGAGAAAGAACGAGAGGAAAAGAGAGAGAAAAATGGGAGAACAGAAGCTTGCACTCCAGCAGACTCTGAGCTGTCAATATCCACACTAAATCATGAGCACTGACATTAATAAATCAATAGGAGCATAATATATTGAAACTTCTCAGATGAAAGGTTATCAGCCGGGGCCATTACAGAGTGTGAAATTTAGCTCTCTGCCCAATCTGGCAAGCCACATTTTCAAAGACTTTACTTTCAAAATAAAATTCTTAATGATTACAGTAGGCAATAGATTTCATTGCCATTACAGGAGAAACAACCTTTGACAGGCTCAATACGCGTATTAAACGTTTTAAAAATGGAGAAGCTTTGAAATGTGCAACAGGCTGATCAGCTACTTTGAGACAAATGCACATTTGCCAACCCCTCAGCAGAATTGTTTTAAGAGACCATTTTAAAATCGAGATTTGCCTGATCCACTTCAAAGCTATCAGAGTTTTAGAAGCCTTTATGTTTCTAGGCTATCACTGGTGTATGGGACAGATTTTAATGATGCAGCTTTTGAAGTAAAGATGATGCTTTCACTTGTGGCAGAGTCCAAAACCAGGGCAAAATATGTAAAATAGTTGATAATCAGTATGTTTGGGAATTAGGAGAAACGTCTTTGTTCAGGAGAGTGGTTAGAATGTGGAATTTGCTCTCACATGGAGCAGTTGATGCAAATAGCAGGGATGCAAGTCAGGAGAAGCTTGATAAGCACAGGAGGGAGAAACAAACACTGTTCAAAGGAGATGTAGAGAAATGGGATGAGGGTTGTGTGGAGCATAAATATCAACACAGAGCAAGGGATCTGAATGACATGTTTCTGTGCTGCACACACTGAAATTCTAAGGTGCATTCAGAATGGCCTGTGGGTTGAGACTAATTAAAAAGACATAGTGTAAAATATCTCCATTCACAAATTGCCATGGTTGCTTATACTGCATAAGAATTTCAAAAGGGTAAAGCTGAGGTTTGCCATAAGCACCATGACAATGCCATGCGAAAATGTGGGCAGAACAATTTAGGATCCCAAAGGAATGAGACCAAACATTTGGAACTGCTCAAATTATCTGTAACACACAGTCTATCATATCAATAGCCATCACATCAACGTAACTAACTGCTGACATTCAGTAAACTGTATTGTGTTAACTACAAAAGACTCTCAGTTATACCAGGAATAACACAGTGTGGAGCTGGAGGAACCACACTGTTATCTCTGACAATTCCTCCAGCTCCATACTGTGTTATCTCTGACTCCAGCATCTGCAGCTCTTGCTATCTCTCAATTATACCAGGAAGTACTTTCCCTCTACCACACTTGACCAAGCAGATCCCTACACCTAAAGAGTATGGAGGCAACAAACATCATCATAAGCAGGAGCTCATACACAGTAGCGAGCTGACAGGCCAGTACTACCACTTATGGTGTCACACTCATCTTGAAAGAGATACCAACAAATTTGCACTGAAACAAAAATGGAAGGCTCTGGAAAAGCTCAGCAGGTCTGGTAGCATCTGTGGAGAGAAATCAGAGTTAACGTTTTGGATTGAATGACTCTTCCCCAGAAAGTTGCACTGAATTTCTTACAGCTACTTCACTTTCAACACTAAAATATTCTCTACCATTCTTGGGGAAAAGTAGACCAACAACAACAAGAAGCAAACTGTATTTTTGTAGGACACCTTTGACTACCTCAAGTCACCCTAAGTGGATGTGCAGTCAATTAAGTACTTTTCAGCATAATCATTGTTGTGTCATATTATAATGTATGAACTGCTACAGATAATTTGCACACAATCAGGTTCCACAAACAATAGTGCTGTGATAAAAATCAGAGAGTCTGTTTATAGGGTGTTGAATAAAACAGAATAAAATCCCTACAGTGTGGAAATAGGCCCTTCGGCCCAACAAGTCCACACCGAACTTCATAGCATCCCACCCCGACCCATCCCCCATAACCCACCTAATCTATACATCCCTGAATACTACGGGCAATTTATCACAGCCAATCCACCTACCCTGCACATCTTTGGACTGTGGGAGGAAACCCACGCAGACACGGGGAGAACGTGCAAACTCCACACAGACAGTTGCCCGAGGGTGGAATCGAACCCAGGTCCCTGGTGCTGTGAGGCAGCAGTGCTAACCACTGTGCCGCCCCCATGAGGGATAAATATTGGCCAGATGCCCATCTGAGAAGGCAGACTGGGCCTTGTTTCAATAACGTCTCATTTGAGAGATGGCACCTCTTACAATGATGTATTCCCACTGCTGCACCGGCCTAGCTTATGTGTTCAAGTTTCTAGAGTGGAAGGGCCTCGGCAGGTCTTGTACATATGTGGTCAGAATACAACTGTTGCTTTCTTCATTTTCCCATCTGATGGCCTACATTAGAAGCAAGTAGAAGCTAATGAATCTGTAAGGACTAAAATATAAATATTAGACAGTGAAGCTCTGATGCACTGTGACACTGCACTGTGATCGAAGAACTCGTTTAGAATCCTCTTGTAGATTGGAAATTTGTAAGTGAAGTATCCGAGAGAATAAATGGATTTTTTTCTCTCATGTGGGGGAGGATTGAAGAACTCCACACACAATCTCAAATATAGATTAAGATGGCACATCATGTCATGCATATTGATTATACATAGAGTTGCAACTTTGACTGTGTGGTGACCCTTGTGATACACATTTGAATGTATAATCCATTTACATATAATGTGAAGCCTATCTAACCCATTTAAACCCACTTAACTGCACAACAGATAATGGGATGGGCAAAACGCAGCTGATGCCAGATGCACCAGACTGTGGAATCCTAAAACGTGCACTGTGTAATCTAAATGTGATTACCATAGAGGGACAAGGGCATTAGAAATTTCTGATCTTGGCACTGCGATTTTGATTAAAAAATATCATTCTACTTAATTATTGATGAATTTACAGAACATAATCAAGTCACTACTTTTTTCCACCCCATCCCCATCCCCATCCCCATCCCCATCCCCACATCACTCCGCACCCCCCACCCTCCGAAACAAACTCATCCTGTGGCCTTGTCTTTATCAAATGGAAATATTTACAGGATATTAGCATTTATCTGCTATACACTCTAACCTTGTTCTCAAGGCAGGGGTAGGGCCACTGGGGCCTTGCTGCACTTGTACCATTACATTAACTGTCGATTTGCGCTGCTCATTCTTTCAAATGATCATGTGAAGGAAGATTAATCAAAATTTTTTTAAACATCACGCTTCCACAAACATTCTAATATTTGCAAGACAGCTGTGATAGATTTACTCCAAAAATTATATCAAAATTAAATAATTCCCTTTCAGGTAAAGGTACCATTAAACCATGTATATCTCTGGTAGCTAAGACTCCTGTGGTACAGTGGTAGTGTCCTTACCTCCAACCCAGAATGCGCTGAGTTCAATTCCTACCTGTTCCAGAGCTACATCATGGCACATCTAAACCAGTTGATTAAAAATATCTATCACTATTAATGACACATGGTTCATTGGCTGCCTACATAATGGAATTATCAGCCACGGCTCTGTAGCAGGATTAAGACCCACCCCAGAAGGATGAGCACGTAATCCAAGCTGATATTCCAAAACATGATTGAGGGATGCCAGCATTACTGGAGGTATCATCTTTCTCCAAAAGGAACTCTGACTAAGGTCTCCAAACTCTGCACCCAGGCTTTAGTTGGTGGCAAACTGCAGGAGCTCGGAGTAAAAGAATCATAGAAGCCCTACAGTGTGGAAGCAGGCCACTCAGCCCATCGAGTCCACACCAACCCTCCAAAAAGCCATCCTACCCAGACCCACCCCCATACCTTATCCCTGTAACCTTGCATTTCCTATGGTTAATCCACCTAGTCTGCTTATCCCTGGACACTACGGGCTATTTCCCAAGGCTAATCCAACTAACCTGCACACCATAGGACTGTGGAGGAAACCGAAGCACCTGAAGGAAATCCACGCAGACACAGGAAGAATGTGCAATTTCCATACAGACAATCACTCTAGGCTGGAATCGAACCTAGGTCCCTAGTGCTGTGAAACGGCAGTGGTAATCGTTGAGCCACCGTGCTGCCCTTCAAGTAACTGAGCAAGTCAATCACTTGAGCAACCCAAATTATTTACGGAAGATAACCGCTGATACAATCCAAATATCTAATCAGCATGTGAATTTCGACTGCCGGGGTTACTGTGCACAGAATATTATTTTTCTTAAACACAAATATAGATTTTAAAACGTACATCAATATATGCCATTCATGAAATATCAGAGCACAGCTGTTTTCTGAGATCATCTTTAGTGTCAGTGACTAATTTAAATGTGGACTGTAAACTCACCATTCCCAACAGAACACCATGTTTTGCAAAAGCAAAAGGATATTAGCTGATTCGCCTCCTGTTCCAAGTTGGCTCAACCTTAGTTTTGTGGAGCCAGGTGGTCATCTCACTGTGGTGGTGAAATCAGTCTCATGTCTAGAATCCATCAGCCTTGATTTAGTTTTACAATCCAGTGTTGGGAAACACAGGGCTTATGAGCAGGAGCAGGCCAAGTGTCCGTTCGGGCCTACTCCACCATTTGATAAGATCTGATCCGATCCACTTGTGTTTTCAACTCCATTTTCCCATCTGTCCCTCACAGCCTCCAACTGCCTTATTAATCAAAATCTAATTCAGCCTTGATAAATCCAATGACCCACCCTTCAATACTCTCTGGGAAAGAGAATTCCACAGAATTATGACCCTCTGACAAAAAAAAATAAATTCTCATCTCCATCTTAAAAGGGAGACCTCCTATACTTGAACTATGTTTCGGGTTCTAGCCTCCCTCACAAGGGGAAACATCCGCTCAGTATTCTATCAATTTCCCTTATGATCTTATATGCTTCAATAAGATCACCTCTCATTCTTCTAAATACTAATCAGTATAGACCCAATCTGTTCACATTTTTCATAATATAAACCCTTCATTCTGGGAATGAGTCGAGTGAACCTTCTCTGAACTACAATTATTGCAGAAGGGATAGTGGGAACTGCTGATGCTGGAGAATCTGAGATAACAAGGTGTAGAGCTGGATGAACACAGCAGGCCAAGCAGCATCAGAGGAGCAGGAAAGCTGATGTTTCGGGTCTGGACCCTTCCTCAGAAATTATTGCAGAACGTTTGCTTATCTTATCAACTTGTCATATACATGCTCAAATTTCTTTTGTGGTTTAGTTTGGTTTCGTTTACAAACGAAGCTCGGGATATTTTAACTCAATTAAATTTCTTAGTTGTACCAGAACAGGGCTTTGGGCAGACCAAATGTTAATATTTTGAGATGCACAAAACAGATTAATTAGGAGTGGGATTTGAACTGCAAGCAAGTTAAAAAGCACTGGAATCCCATGAGGGTGTGGCTTAAGTTTGTATTGTGTTGTGTAAGCGCCAATCGTGATCATTTATAACATGTCACAAGCATACCCATGTCAGCAAGCAAGACAGAGTTTAGGACACATTCATTGAACAAGTAAGGATTGCATTTATGCAATGCATATAGTGGCCCATAGGACTAGGAAAGCGCTTTTTATCCACTTAAGTACTTAGTGAAGTGCAGTCACTATTGCAATGCAGGAAATGCAGCAGCCAATTTGCGCAAAATAGCATCTGTTGATAACATGCAAGTGATTTGCTTTTTCTAGTGTTGTCAGTTGATGGATCAATATTGACAGATGACTGGGAAAACTGCCCTGCTCTTCTTTGAGAAAATGCTCTGGAATATTTGACACTCCACCTGAGAGGGGTCTCAGTTGAACTCTCATCTTTCACCTCTCAAAAATAGCACCTTCAACACTAAAGCAGCCAAACTGGGCTGTACCAGAATGTCAGCCTACATTCTGCACTCGATTCTCTGGCGTTGGACTTGAAAGAGCGATTTTCTGTTCAGGTCTGATCCTTTGGCTACTTCCGTGTCACTACTGCCTAAAATATGGTTCACACTATCCTCCACTCACCATGTAGCTCAGTTTTTCATCTGAATCCTGGAGGGAATTGTACGGCACTCACTAACTTGACATTATTATGGAGAAAGCAAAGCAGCTTTACTGCCCGAGAAGAGAGTTTCAAAATTAAGTCTCAAGTGTTTGGATGCTCCCATTCACCTCTAAGTCAGGAGCTCACGCAGGATCAGTTTTGCTGGTATTAATCCAATTCCTATTAAGCTGCTGGCTCAGAACACAGAAAATCGCCTATTCTTAGCAATTGATCACAGTCACATTCAGAGAAAAAGAAAGGCTTGCATTTAGATTATGTCTTTCATGACCTTTAGGATGTTGCAAAATGCTTCAAAGGCAAATTGCACAGAAAATTTCCCAAAAACAACAATGCGACAATGGCCATATAATCTGGTTTAATGATATTGAACTGAGTGGTAAATATTGACCAGAGGAATTTTAAATCACAATGAGATGTACATGTGAGGCGGGTAGTGTTAAGGTCTCATCTGAAAAAGCAGTATTCCTTCAGTACTGCACTAAAATGTCAGGCCACTTCTCTGGTGTGGGAAATGAACCAACTACCTTAGGACTCAGATGCTAGAATGTTTATCATTGAAGCACCACCAATACCTTGGGTTGTAAAGGTTACAAATCTGTTTTCCTGCCACCCACATTCCCTTTGACTCCCTTGTCAGTCAACAGTGTATGTAACTCAGCCTTAAAAATACTCAATAAATCTAATTTACTACTCTTTGGAGGAGATCTTCATAGACTGATGATTAAGAACAAAATTCTTCTTGTCTCTCTTCCAAATAAGAGACCCTTTATTTTTAAACCACGGCCCCAAGTTGCACTCGCTCCCATAGGAGGAATTGTCCTTTCAGCATCCATCCTGTTACAATCATCTTTGCATCGTACTCGTGACTCGTGTCTTACAGATTGTAGACAGGCTTTTGATAAACACGCGGTAAGTTACTTGCCTCAAAATACCCAGCCTCTGACCTGTTTCTGCAGCCAAAGTATAAAGTTGCTGGGCCAGTTAAGCTTCTTGTCAGTGGTGAACCTTAGGATATTGATGTTGTTATATTCAGTGGTAGTTAGGTCATTGAGGTGGTGGCCAAACTCTACTGAAAGACGAGGAACTAAGGCTGGCAAATAGAGTTGAAATTCAGAGCAGCCAGGGACAGGCTTGAAGAGCTGAATTTTCATTCAACCTAAGACTGATATATCAAAAATTTGTGGTTGAGCACCAATAAGGCAGTGGCCCAGAATGAGTTAGTGTATTCTACAAGCAAACAGAGTGACACAGTAGCTCAGTGGTCAGCGTTGCTGCCTCACAGCACCAGGGACATGATTCCACCCTCGGGCGACTGTATAGAGTTTGCACATTCTCGCTGTGTCTGGGTGGGTTTCCTCCAGGTGCTTCAGTTTTCTCCCACAGTCCCAAAGATGTGCAGGTTATGCAGACTGGCCATGCTAATTTGCCCGTAGTGTCCAGGGATGTGTACTCTAAGTGGATTAGCCATGGAAAATGCAGGGTTACAGGGATAGGGTAGGGCAGGTGGGTCTGGGTGGGATGGTCTTCGGAGGGTTGCTGTGAATTTGATGGGCCGAATGGCCCGTTTCCACGCTGTAGGGATTCTAAGATTCCGAACGGGCACACTAACTTGGCAGTCAATCAGAATGGTGCTCAATTAGAATCCAACAGCCAAATATTTTACTGAACCTAAAAGCTTCTATAGATATGTAGAAAGAAAAAGGATGATTAAAAACAAATGTAGGTCCTTCACAGTCAGAAGCCAATGCTCATAAACAGCACACTCACTAAGTTAGACATGAACTGCAGCTTCTCTTTCTTTAGACCAGGACGCTAAACTGTTGAGCTTTCCTAACCGCCTGGCCTGTGGTGTCATATCTATACCTGAGCTGTTTAAGCAAACAACGTTGAACATATTGGTAACTACGGAAGGAGTCATATGTTGCATGGATGATATTACCATCCTTGGATGGACCAAAGCTCAACGAGCCAACAGGGTACGGTGAGTCTTATGTACATTACGGGATTCCAGGTCGAAACTCAATAAGAAATGTGAATTATCCGAGCCAGTGCTCAAATTCTTGGGCCATGTGGTTCAAGCAATAAGAATAATGGCAGGAGTACAAAAGGCAGAAGACATTAGGACACATTCCACCACCCAAAAACGTCATGGACCATCAATAATTCATGATAAAGTTAAACCGCAGTGCGGAACTTCCAAACCTCAATTGGCCCAAGTCAACAAACCTCGCAGACAACTCTTGCAGAAAGATCACATGGGGTGTTGAAACGAGTGTCAGCAATGCTCATTCAACCGAACCAAAGATATACTAATTTTGTCTAAGGTGCCTGTACACTGTAAACCAACTTTTCCAACAATCATATCAGCACGTGTCAACCATAACTCTAGAAACAGCCTTATTTTAAATAAAACACAATGGGATCAGATGGCCAGACTACTATGTCTCCAGAGTTCTCACAGATATTGAGCCACAATAGGCTATTATTGAGAAAAAGGAGTTCACAGCAACATGGGCATCAGAGAAATTCCCCAATTTTGCCTCCCTTAAACTGATCAGAATTGAAATCCACCAAACACAGTTGAGCTTGTGAAGATGCCACCAATGGATTTAAAGATGCTGTCCACAGCTAACATGGTACAACACGGACATGGGCATGTACAGGGGAAACATCAAGCTATGGGTGATGTTCTACCATGGGTCCCCACACCAAAAATTTCATTCAACTTGTCAAGGTCCTCATGGCAGTAACCACTCATTATTTGCTGATCACTGCCAAGACGCTGCAGAAATTTTGCGAGGCTGACTTATGGGACGAAGAACACATGCAGATCTGTATGTCTGGCTTAGAGGGCTGGCCAAAACATGTTCCCAACAATCTGGTCCTGCAGTGCTGTCACATCAGCACTGATTACAAGCTTTCAGTGTTCAAGTAACGGATGGCGTCCCCTTGAACTCTACGTCAGGGCATCGTCAAGTAAATCTTTGCGGGGTATCTGGGTTTCAGGCCGGGGAACGATGATCAGCGTGGAAGCCTGCAACTTCTCATTTCAAAAGAACAACACAGCACAGGAACAGGTCCTTTGGTCCATCAAGCCTGCACCGATTCCTAATCATCAATTAGACCTGCTACTTCACCACTTGTGACGCTGACAAATGGGAGGAGATCACTTCTGCCTTCCACTTTTCTAGCTAGCCTTTGGAAATGCCTTGACGCTGATCTCTTTGAGGTCAAGGGCATGATTTTCCTCATGGTGGTCAACTGATGGATTGAAGTGCAGAAGCTCAATCAGCCCAGTCCTCTTTCAAATCCCTGTTTCCCATGCAGGGAATTTCAATTTTTGCGGTCTCCAGCAATGGGCTACAATTTTCCACTGTCTTTCCAATCCTTTATGACCTCATAGGGATCTGTCCACGTTACAAGTTCACTGAGGTACCTTCAGCCAACGGTATGGGGAAAGGCCATGAAAATAAAAATCTGAGGAAGAGTGTTAATTTTCGTCACATCCAAATCACCATTATTTACAATCTATGTTAATGAACTGGATAACGGATGTGAACTGTAGCACCAAGTTTGGGGAGGATGCAAAAATTAGTTGGCAGGCAAGTGCTGGGGATCACACAAAGTGTCTACAGAGGGATATAAACAGGTTAAGCAAAATGTTGGCACATGGAATATAATGTGGCATAATGTGAGATTGTTCACATTGTCAGGAAGTGTAGGAGTTTAATATTATTTAAGTGGAGAAAGACATCAGAAAACTACAGCACTGAGGGATTTAAGAAACTTTGTGCGTAAATCACAAGAAGTTGCCTTACAAGTTCAGCTTGTTCTGAAGAAGGGTCACTGGGGCTCAAAATGTTAACTCTGCTTTCTCTCTAAAAATGCTACCAGATTTGCTGAGCTTCTCCAGGAATTTCTGTCTTTATTTCAGATTTCCAGCATCTGTGGCTCTTTGTTTTATTTTAGTGGCTGTAGGCACATGGGCACACGACCATCCGCAAATTCCCCTCCAAGTTGGGCGCAGTTCCGAAGTGTCATATTGGACTTGATATGCCATCACCGGATCAAAATTCTGCAACTCTCTCTCTAGCAGCATGGTGTGTACCTACAGCACAGAGTCAGCAGTGATTCAACAATTTCTCAACATCAGTTAGGAAGGGGAACAAATACTAGCCTTGCTAACGATGCCCACATTCTGCGATTAAATAAATTCCATTACAAGTGGAAGCCAAACCACACAACTGCAGCTGCATGACAAAATAAACTGGGCAGACTTACTGAATAACTGGTACTTCCCAAATAAACCCACGTACAAGGCGGCAGCGGTGGGGTAGGTAGCATCTGGGCTCTTGAGCCTGGATCTCATCTATTCCACCCGCTTTCCTCTTTGCTTGCCACCTTTTCTCAGTTTTTTTTTTTAGCTTTTACTGCTTCTTACCTACCCTTTGGAGGTCATGGAGACAGCGATGGTGACGGAGCATGGCAGCTGTTGGGGTCCAGCGTGAGCCCGGATGGTGGTCAGCGACGAAGCAGCAGCACCAGCAAAGGTTGGTGGCAGAAGCAACTGGAACCGAAGCCTTGCGAGTGATGGTGTATGATCCTGGCCCAGTGTGGGGGGACAGCAAGCCCTCTTGGGGAAAGCCCACCTTGGAGCATCTGCAGGTCCACAGCTCAAGAAAGGACTGTAATGTTCGATATTTTAACTTCATCATTTCTTTATTTTTCTAATTTTTTGCTAAGAAGACTGTGTTGCTGAACTTTTTAAACTTAGTTCTTTATATTTCATTTCCTGTCACTAAGATTTAGTACCTAAGATGGTACCGTGTGGTGACATTGTACACTTTTCACTGTACTCTTGTACCCCGTACTTCAGTACACATGACAATAAAACCTGAATCTGAAATCTAATCATGCTAAAACATTGCATGAAACTGTTAATTCTTCAATGACCACGTGACATTTAGCTGCAGTATCAAAGCTGCTGTGCGATACCTGCTGCCAGGGACAAAACGAAAATGAGAAAGGAACAATCACCAATTCCACACTGCAAATTACTGAAGAAAATGAATGCAGTGGAGCAATGTTGAGATAATATAATTCATTGCACTTTCAATCATCTCGTCTTCACTCCAAGGATATAGAGCATCACTGAACTGCTGCTTGAGATTATTACCTGGTAATCACTCCCAGAGATCTCCTCTCTGTTGAAAGTCTTTTTTTCAATTCTGCTACTCTTCACTATCAGCACTTTTTAAACAATGAAACCACTGTAAAGAACTTGGACAATGAACAGTTCAAGAAAAAAATACTGTCACTTGTCCAAACAGTAATGCTGTCCAAGTGTGAAGAAGTATACTGCACAGGAACCTAACCCAGTTGTGGCAAATAACCTAAAAGTACAATCTGTCTGAGAATTGGCCAGGACAGTCTGCTTTTCTTCCAGACAAGGCTCTTGGATCTTATACATATCCAAGCAAGGGTACAGGCTGTCTTGGTTTAACATCTCTGAAACATTAGGAGTGCAAGGCGATATTAATTGCTCCATTGTGGGACTTTGTGTTTTTCTTTATTTGCCGAAACACAACTGATGATTCCATTGGATCATTTGAGCCAAAGAACTGTGCAGAGCCGTGAGAGGCAGTGGGACAGATGCCACCACTAATCTGCGATTGAAGCAATGATTGTGCAAACTTGTGGCAACCAACCATGAAACTAACAAAACATGTTAAGTCATATCCCTTACAAGGCCACATTCCTTCCAGTAGGTGTCAGCTGTGACTCAGTTGGCAGCATGCTTGCCCATAAGTTGGAAGTTTGTGGGTACATGTCCCACACCAAGAAACCCGAGCACAACAATCTAGGCAGACACTCAACTGAAAGGCTGAGCGAATGCTGTGCTGATGAAGGTGCCAACTTTTGGATGAGACATTAAACCTGGGGCCCTAACCCCCTCCTAAAAAAATTGCATGAAAATCAGCAAAGTTCTCTCCACTGTTCTGGTCTGTATTTATCCAACTCATTATTTTATTATCTCACCACTGTTTATGGAAGCTTGATATGTGCAAATTAGCTGCCACACTTCATATACAATAACAATGATTACACTTCAAAACTGCTTTGCTGGCTGTAAGGCACTTTGGGACGTCCTGAGAATGTGAAGGGCATTATTGAAATTGGACTCTCTTTTCTCTACTTCACCCCTCATAGACCTAACGTAGTGGAACCTATATGTGTAGATATTTCATAAATGATGCTGCACTTCACACAAGGATCAATCTGACCAAGTTCTACACTCTTGACAAAACACTACATATAATAACGTCAGATTTGTTTAAATGGCCCTTCTGTGAAAAAGAACTGCATTTAAATTTACAATGAATGCCTATGTACCTTTGGCCCACTTCCATGTGTCTCATGTGGATTATAATACTAATTCATCTGTGCACATGCTTCCCTTCTCTCCTGTTCTTATTCCCAGTTAGAGCTGCCAACTCTGGATGAACAAATTCCTGGAGGTCTTAATCATATGAGCTCCTGCTTCTCACTGCTCAGTTCTTACACTTTCCTCATTGGTGACTTGACATGTTAAATCTTAAGATTAACAGCACCTTTTTCAGCAATGAGTAAATGAAGAGCTCTTGGGAAACTGGATGATTCTTCATCATCGGTCAATAGCCTTTTTAGTCATTTCTGTAATGGTACAATGGCTTCAAGGTACGTACTTTGTCCTGGTTTTTTACGAAGGAAGGTTAAGAGAGAGGCGCCGAGCAGTCTACTCAGAGCCAATAAAGTAAACTGTTTGTGAGGCCTTGGGTGTTTTTTTAAAAAAAGAGTTGGAGCAATAGAAGTAGCCTGAATGGGTGGGGTCAAGCTCCCACAGAATCAGGGTTTTTAGATTTAATTTTTCAGTAGCAGTTGCTGCTGGGGTCTTGAAGCTGGATGAGGAAACCATTTTTCCTCTCTTGGTTACAGCTAAAAGTTGGGGTTCTCTTCCTGCTGCTAGAATTGCATGTGAGACAATTTGTTTTACTGAACTTGTCTTTGCCAAGGGTGTGTTTTTGCGATGTTACTACATTGGAACAGTTAGTTTAGTCATTAAATAATCTATCATTCTATTAAGTTTTACAATAGAGTTGTTATTCAAATTCTTTCTTTTGCTGTATATTAACTATAGTGAATGAATAAAGTGCGTTTTGCTTGAAGACTGGTAGTTTGATTAATCGAATTGCATCTGGAACGCAATCCCTGGCACTTGCCTTTAAAGTAAGAACAAATTAAGGTCTTCTTGATATATTTTGAGGGGTCTTGGTCTGGTCCATAACATCTCCAACATTTTTTTATAACTGTTGAACAGAAGTTTTCAAAGAAACCAGGAAAAAAGCTGTTTTGATGACCCCTATGATTTTTCTTCTATGTTTTGTTTTACTCACATGGTTGTGCAGTGAACCAGCCAGCAGACTACATGAAACCATGCCAGAGTAGTGATTTTCAGCCAGTACAAAGAAAGAAAAGCATGTGCACTCAGATTGTATCTCATTGTTGCTCTCACATCCCAAAGTGCAAAGTGCTTCACACAAATGAATCCTTTTTTAAATTCATTTGTGGAATGTGGGCATCGCTGGCTGGCCAGCATTTCTTGTCCATCCCTAGTTGCCCTTAAGAAGGTGGTGAGCTGCCTTCTTGAACCGCTGCAGACCTTCTGCTGTGGGTTGACCCACAATGCCATTAGGGAGGGAATTCCAGGATTTTGACCCAGCTACAATGAAGGATCGGCAATATATTTCCAAGTCAGGATGGTGAGGGACTTGGAGGCGAACTTGGAGGTGGTGGCGTTCCCATATGTCTGATGCCCTTGTCCTTCGAGATGGAAGTGGTCGTGGGTTTGGAATGTGCTGTTTGAGGATCTTTGGTGAATTTCTGCAGTGCATCTTGTAGATAGTACACACTGCTGCTACTGAGCCTCGGTGGTGGAGGAAGTGGATGCTTGTGGATGTAGTGCCAATCAAGCGGTTTTTTTGTCCTGGATGGTGTCAAGCTTCTTGAGCGTCGTTGCGGCTGCGCTCATCCAGGCAAGTGGGGAGTATTCCATTGCACTCCTCTCTTGTGCCTCATAGATGATGGGGAGGCTTTGAGGAGTCAGGAGGTGACTTACTCGCTGCAGTATTCCTAGCTTCTGGCCTGCTCTTGTATTCACTCTGTTAATGTAGTGAGTCCAGTTGAGTTTCTGGTCAATGGTAACCCCCATGATGTTGATAGTGGGGGATTCAGTGATGGCAACACCATTGAATGTCAAGGGACAGTAGTTAGATAGTCTATTATTGGTGATGGTCATAGCCTGGAATTTGTGCGGTGTGAATGTCACTTGCCACATGTCAGCCGAAGCTTGGACACTGGCCAGATCTTGCTGCATTTGAACATGGACTGCTTCAGTATCTGAGGAGTCACAAATGGTGCTGAACATTGTGTAATCAGTAGCGAAAATCCCCACTTCTGACATTATGATAGAGGGAAGGTCATTGATGAAGCAGCTGAAGATGTTTGGGCCTCGGACACTACCCTGAGAAACTCCTGCAGAGATGTCCTAGAGCTAAGATGATTGACTTCCAACCACCAGAGCGTTTTCCCCTTGATATCCATTGATTCTAGTTTTGCCAGGGCTCCTTGATGCCACACTCGGTCGAATGCAGCCTTAATATCAAGGACTGTCACTCTCACCTCACCTCTGGAATTCAGCTCTTTTGTCCATGTTTGAACCAAGGCTGTAATGAGATCAGGAGCTGAGTGACCCTGGCGGAACCCAAACTGGGCGTCATTGAGCAGGTGCTGCTTGATGGCACTGTTGATGACACCTTTCATCACTTTACTGATTGTCGAGAGTAGGCTAATGGGGCAGTAATTGGTCAGGCTGGATTTGTCCTGCTTTGTGTACACAGGACATACTTGGGCAACTTTCCACATTGTCGGATAGATACCAGTGTTGTAACTGTACTGGAACAGCTTGGCTAGGGGAGCGGCAAGTTCTGGAGCACAAGTTTTCAGTACTATTGTTGGAATGTTGTCAGGGCCCGTAGCCTTTGCAGTATCCAGTGTCTCCAACCGTTTCTTGACATCATGTGGAGTGAACTGAATTGGCTGAAGACTGATATCTGTAATGCTGGGGACCACTGGAGGAGGCCGAGATGGATCATCCACTCAGCACTTCTGGCTGAAGATTGTTGCGAATGCTTCAGCCTTATCTTTTGCACTGATATGCTGAGCTCTTCCATCATTGAGGATGGGGATATTTGTGGAGCCTCCTCCTCCAGTGAGTTGTTTAATTATCTACCACCATTTATGACTGGATGTGGTAGGACTGCAGAGCTTAGATCTGATCCGTTGATTGTAGGATCGCTTAGCTCTGTCTATCACTTGCTGCTTTTGCTGTTTGGCATGCACGTAGTCCTGTTTGGTGGCTTCACCAGGTTGATACCTCATCTTCAGGTATGCCTGGTGCTGCTCCTGGCATGCCACCCTGCACTCTTCATTGAACCAGGGTTGATCCCCTGGCTTGACGGTAAGATTTTAAGATAGTCGCTCTTGTTAGGTATGAGTGGGAATTTTGAGCACAAAAATAATAGTTCCAGCAAACAGCACCACGGCGGCTAGTTAATAGCTTTAGCTGGACTTCAAGGACTAAGTGACACGTGGCATATGCCAGAAATGCAAACAACAATTTTAAGAACACGTTAAAATGGGAGATCCCAGACGTCTGAAGGCAACCAAAATTTGGTCAAGGTGCACACTTCCCTTCCTGACATTTTGTGGAAAGACATGAGTAGTTACTGGCTCTGAGAACCTAGCACAACCTGGTTCATAATCTGAATAGGCCTCCGATGCAAAGTTGCAATAAATAAATAACCAATGAACACATATTCCTGCCACGTGCTCAAACAGTACATAAGTTAGCATAACTTTCAACAGTTCCTCGATCCTTTCCTCCCATCCAAAGAACAACAACTTGGCAAGCGTGAGCTTTTGAACACTATCATGAACTTTCATAAGCTGGGAATGGCCATTGCAAACAGTAAAAGGAATGTTCAGAGTTAAGTCAAAATCCAGATTTGGGATTTCAGCAAATTTTCAATTGAAATTTATGTTTTTGGTAACCTCCAGTTTCTGAAAATTCCATTTCCTAATAAAGGCACATTAGGATCAACTACAGCTCAGTGGGTAGCCTTCCTGCCTTTAGGTAAACTAAGACCCCACATTACAGGCATGAGAAAGCCCCCCATGTACAAACTGAATGCCTTATTTCTGACAGTAACATAGTAATGGCTCTTCATGGCTGTAAAATATTTTGAGGTAACGCATCCTGAAGTCATGAAAGGCGCCATATGGGCGTATATAGGGACACATCTTGAAAGGACGATATCTAACCCTGTACTGTCTCTGTTCCAATGCTGGATGAGTTGCTATGTAGCAATGTCAGATGATGGTTTTAGAATCCCTGGCTTTATTTTCAATGCTCATCACACCCAGTGCTTTCTTCACCAGGAATGCTTTGTGGAGATGCTTAAAGCTGAAACATAATTTTCAAAGTCACCATGTCCAGGAATCTCCTGCTGAGTCTCCTGCATTGAGTGACGCAGAAAACTCACCACATGCTTGTCAGTTATAAATAACAGCATAAGTTTTCTCAACTGAAGAAAATTTTTACCAAGAATCACAACTGCAGCAAAAATGATTGACTGTGGAGCTGAAGGTGACAAGAGAGCTTTCCTTGGAAACTCATCTTCCAAGCGCCACTAATAGGACGGTCTTTTATTTTTTGGATGACTTCTTCACACATGGGAGTAAAAATTTTGATGCACTCTCCTTAAATAAGGTGTTTGAGACTGGAATTAATTTTAAATTCACAGCGCCAGGGACCCGGGTTCGATCCCACCCTCAGGCGACTGTCTGTGGGGAGTTTGAGCGTTCTCCCCGTGTCTGCGTAGGTTTCCTCCGGGTGCTCCGGTTTTCTCCCACAGTCCAAAGATGTGCAGGTTAGGCGATTGGCCGTGCTAAATTGCCCATAGTGCCCCGGGTTGTGCAGGGTAGGTCGGTTAGCCATGAGAAATGTAGGGTTACAGGGATAGGGCAGGGGTTTAGATAGTGGGGTGGTTCTGGGTGGGATGCTTTTTGGAGGATCAGTGTGGACTCAATGGTCCAGGTGGCCTGCTTCCACACTGTAGGGGTTCTATGAAAATGGTGAAACTGTGCTTAATAACTTTTTTTGTTGGATATTTAGGGTATTAAAGGAAGGTGGGGCGGGGGCGGTGGGGGTGCGGTGGAGAGATGGAGTTAAGGCACGGATCAGCCAGGATGTAATTGAATGGTGAAACAGGCTAAACAACTTCCAGTTCCGAGGCACTGGGAGAGATCCTGTAGAGAAATAAATCTCACATGCACGCGCAAGTGGGCAAAAGTGCTACCACAAGGATATTCGTTAGTTGCCCAGCTTAAAGCAAGAGCCGTGGGTTCCAGAATGAGCCAGTTTTTGAATGGCAGCAAAATGACACAAAAGTATTGCTTTTCATTACACAAATTTATTTTTGGTTTGACGTTATTTGATGCGAGTAGACATGCAGATGGATAGCAGATGCATTAGCTTGAAATAGCCTCTAGACATAAACCAAGCCAAAAAAATTGAGCACACATTCACACATCATTCCCTTTCAGAACAAAAATATATCAGAAACAATGAGTGTACAGAATCTCTCTTGGTTGCCTCCAAGTTAAAAAAATACAAATCTCTGGCCCTCCTTTTGCTTCTGCTTCCCCCCGCCAACAGCTCCACACCCAACTCAAAGGGTAAGATTTCAAACTCCAGCAGACAGATGGACAATTTAAAAGGTCCTTTTTAAAGGAAACAGAAGGCAAGAATGCAAGGCTTGCATTCTTGACCTAGGGATTTTTGGAAGCCAATGAAGCATTTTTAAGTGTAATCGCCGTTGTACTTTAAGAAATGCAGCAACCACCTTTAAACTAGCAAGCTCTCAAAAGCAGCAATATGGTGACGATGAATGGATCACCTGTTTTGGGAGTTGGCCGAGGAATAACTGCTGGCCAGAAGACTGGGGGAGGAGGAGGAAGTGGCTCATTGTCACTTTTAGGAGGGCATTTAGGAATGGGTGTTATCACATGACCTTGATAGTGATGTCCACAACCCATGAACAAATATATAACATAAAATGACCCTTTATAGTTCACAACGCTGGTGGTACCACTGTATGCGAAGCAGGCAATCTCCTAGGGTAGCGTGATTTGGTGGCAGGGTTAGCGGTGGGATGGTACAATTGTTGGCTTTGATAAAAAAAATTGGAAACAGAAACCCAGCGTTTTAAACAAATTATTCCAATAATTGCTCATCAGCACCTAGACAAAAGAAAAGCCAACTCCCACCAATGCATGGCATTGCCACACAGTGACATCTCGTTTAGTGAAGCACACCCACTTCTGCCCAATGAAATTCAAGCCTCCATAAACGAAAAAAAACAAAAACCTGAGGACTCCCAGCTGTTGTGATTTTAATGGGCTACGATAGAATAAGGTTTGAGCTGTGGGGCTTGGATCATTTCACTTCTCAGCAGGGTTATTGATTTGTTTTTAAGGTTTAGTGCAAAATGCTCTTGCGTTATTACTATTAATGACTGTGACTGGAAGCTAAGCAGTGGATAGAGTTGTAACCCACGGCCTTTGCTTGGGTTTTTTCATACAGCAGGGAATTTGAAATCCCAACATGGAAGCAGCAAATCCTCACACTGACACACGTGCCATACCGCTGGCTGTCCATGACATCGCTTCCACCGGCTTCTCATGATGTCATTTCCTCTGCCAATTCCCAAAATGGGTGGGGACACAAGGTTGAAGGTTCACCTGGGCAGCCAATGTGCATTGCAATGACCTTGCATCTTTGAAGTAATGCTTGGGATCTTTTATGTCTGTCTGAAAGGGCTTTATATTTATATATATATATCCACAAGACAGCTCTTCCAAGAATGTAGTGCTTTCTCAACAGGCACTGAAGCGTCAGTCCGAATTTTGTGTTCCTGTGTCAGAATTGGAGCTTAATCCTACGACGTTCTGATTCAGAGAGGACAGTGTTGCCGACTGAGCCTTAGCTGACACCTATTTCATCAAACTAACTGATCTTATTGACACTAACCACCACTACACATTCCGATTATAGTGTGAATGTCACTCACTGACCAACATTACATCTCCAGCTATAATGGGGTTGTCACTCAACAGGTCAAAGTTACACCTTCCCCTTACACTGGAATTGGCTGCCACTTGCTGATCCCCTTCTGTAGAATGCCAATTGCATTGGACCTCAAATAAGAAGTAATAAAACATTTATTTTTTGATACAGCAACAATAAAAGTAGTCAGATAACTAGCAGTGCCTAGCAGGCTAAGGACTTACTGTGAAGGTCAACCATTTCTATTACAATTGCAAGAGAAGAAAAAGAACGATTCTGCAGCAGTGGGATCTACATTTCTCTCCATGGCTCGCTAATGATACCCACAATTTAAATTACTCGGAGAGCCAATCTACAATAAGCATGTTTCTACTCCATCCGAGGACCGATAGAAAAAAAGACAGAACTACATGTACATAGCATCTCCTACGCAAGTACTGGACATCTAAAAGCATTTTATAGCCACTTTTAAAAGGATTAAAGTAGGAGAAACAGCGGCCATCTGGACAAATGGCAATCTCCCACAGTGACGACTGTACCATTTTGCATGGTGTGACTTTCCCCTCCCTGGAAGTGGTGGGACAAGTGGCAGGGAGGGTAAATAATTGGGTGATGTGCTCGCCATCCTCTCGTCACCGTGGCTGGACGGGAAGGTCCATGGGTGGCCCCCTCAAACCCGTCAGCAAGTAAAAGCCTTGCCACCAGTCCAATTACCTGAGAGGAAGGCTTCATTGCCTTCCCCTCATCAGGTGGTGATTGGGGTGATTGGTGTTGGTAGGGTGAGGGGGGTGGCTGAGGGAATGCGTGGGTGCTGGATGCCACCTCCCTCCCTGCTTTTGCTTCAGAACCCCTCTCTTTGCATTCCCCACCCCGTGAAAACCCTGTTCCCATTAGCTTCTCGCCATTTTAGCTCATGGCCTCACAGCCTGGACCTTAGGATCTACGTCCCAGATGCAGAACGTGCCATCCTCTGACTGGTTATCAGTCTCAAGCAGGGCAGAATGTCACTGGCGAGGCTCCTAATTTTACAGGAAGCACGTTGGTCAACATTTTGAGTACCTAATCGGTGCTCAGTGCAGCAGGCTGTCTGGTGGCTGGGGAGCTGGTCACACCCCATGAAGTTGTCGAATCAAGCTTAGAGCACTGGGCACTAAATCCTGGCTGTAATGTTGATTGGCCAGGGCGTTGGTCTGACAGGGCACATGTAAGATGGGGTCTTGCTTAAAGTCTCATCCAACAGTGCAGTACCATCTGCTCCCTTAGCTCTGTCACCGGAGGATTAGCCTTGATTTAGATACTCAAGCCTTGGAGTAGGGATGTTGTGGGGAGTGGAGGAGAGGAGCATTTGAACCCACAAGTTTGAGTTTCAGAAACGAGAGTGCTAGCAACTGAGCTACGTCTATCAACAGCAATAAGTAAATTAATAGGTTGAATAATTTTAGTAGAATCAGAAAGGCTACAGCACAGAAGGAATTCATTTGGTTCACTGGAAAAGTAACTCATCTTGTCTCACGCGCTGGTGTTTTCCACGCAGCCCTAGAGATTCATTTTCTGAAGAAGGGTCACTGGACCTAAAACGTTAACTCTGTTTTCTTTCCACAGGTGCTGCCAGACCTGCTGAGGTTCTCCAGCAATTTCTGTTGATGTCCTGGATTTCCGGCATCTGCAGTTCTTTTGGTTTTATTTCCCTCTCGAAAGCAATGGGTTAAATCTGCTTTCACCACATTCTCAGATGCTCTTCCCTTCGTTTCTGAAGGTGGTGGGTTCAAGTCCCGCTCTGAAGACTTGCAGCAAAGAATCAAGGCTGCCATTTCTTTGCAGTACTGATTGAGTACTACACTGTCAGAGGTGCAGTCTTCTGGATCAAAAAACTGAAACTAATCTATTCTCTTGTGGCTGTGTTGGATCTAAGGGTGCTATTTTGAAAAAGAACAGGGGAGTTCACCCTGGCTAATATTAATCCCTCAACTAATATGACTAAAGCAGATTACCTGGTCATTATTAAGTTACTGTTTGTGAAATCCGGCTGTACACAAATTTATTGCTGCATTTCCTACATTGCAAATGTGGCTGCACTTTAAAAATGCTCGATTGTCTGCATCGTGCTTTGAGACACCCTGAGGTCATGAAAGATGCTACATAAATGGAAGTCTTTTTTTAACAGCAAACATGAGCCATCAAATGAAGGCCAACAGTACTTCAGAAAAGCATGCAAATCATTTCCAGTTCTTTCCTCACAGGAAACTTTGTGAAAAGCCATCTCAACATGCGGAATCTGTGTCTAATGAATCAAACATTCATTGCAAGCCCTGCTGCTTAACCTGGAACTAGTAGGTACTTCTGAAAATCATGTGAAGCCTGTGAAACATGCAGGAAACTTTCCACAAGCATCCGTGGATTCTTGAAAGGATTCATACAGCAATACACAAATCTTGAAACTGAACACCTCCATGGGCCAAAGTCAAGGACGAATCCACTAACATAAAGATGCAGTCAACTGGAGTCTCCGTCAATCAGCTAAGTGTGAAAGTAATAAATCATGCTCCAAAATCAGGAATCAATGCCAATGATAGCAAACCTGAAAACTAGTCCATAGTTCAAAAGCGTAAAACAAAAAAAAACGTGCAACTGCTCGCAAGATGAAGTATACATACCAACCACTGAAGGTGAATGCTGTGTTGGTAAGAGTGATTTGTTGCTGATTATATGAGGAAAGAAATACCTCAGCCAATTTTTGAAAAACAGGGGCAGAAAACATCACAGGAGTCAAGGTCATCAACAAAATCAGTATGATTCCTGCAGGGAAGGACCTCTACACACGGTGTCCGTAAATGCCGATATATTCCTGCGGACTGTCTGTAAACACTGCAACATGTACGGGGATTGCCTGAAAATATTTATATACTTCTGGGGACTCTCTATAAATGCTGATACACTCCTGGGTTCTATTCTGTAAATTATGCTACATTTTTATCTCCACTTCCAAAATGTTGCATTGCCAAACACAACTACACACAGGTTTCCTGTTTCATATTAATACCATACAGTAACGCAAAAAATGCATCAACACATTGACAAATATGGAAACCGAAAAAAAAGTGTAGAATTCTCAAGCCACCACTCACAACATACTAGATCACTGCTCCACTTCGACAAAGATTATATAATTTTGTGTATTTCCTGTGAAGTATTGTCCAAAATGTACTATTTAAGGGTAATAGTTCCCTTATTTGTGTCATACCTTTATTCATATATCTGTGGGGATTAAGGGAAAAAAAGATGACTTACAGCACATTAAAAGGACATAGGTTTTTGCCTGTGAAGGATCAATTTTGTATTGGAATTCCATTTTACACAACAGAAGCGGCTAGTGGTGGATAAAACTTCAATATGGCACACTTTGACAAACTTCCCTAGATGTCCTCTCCAAGTTTGAAAAAGCAGATTTTGTTTCAGTATTTGGTCACTCTTGTTGATGACCTGTCTGACCCAGTGGTGTTCCTTTCCACCTCCATTATGCCAGCAACCCCTATCTTGAACCTTAGTGATTAAGTGGCTATTGCTTTATTCATTCACCTAATGATAACTTCACTGACTGAACTGTCTACTATTATTATCAAGAGAACCTGATAGTCATGACCTTTCCGTTCATTCAAAGCCCAGCTGTCAATAAAATGCCATCTTGACGTCCAGGCCTGGAACTGTGATTACTCACATTCCAGCCCTGCTTTGGTTAGTGCAGTCTAGAATCTATTTTAGAGTGTCACTTCACTGTTGGTGTGGAAGAGAATGAAGTTGACAAAACTCTGCTCTGCTCAGTGGCATAATGAGTCAGTGCTTGGAACGAAGTGCCAAAGAGGGGCTAGAAAGGATGGATATCCCATTCCAATGACCTCACGTACCATTAACTTCTGACCTTGACTGCTCCATAAATGAAGGCATTGAATGGATGCTTGAAGGGACAGGACAGGAAAGGAAAGGAGGTCATTGCAAACAGCTTGTGGGCATCTCCATCACCGATTATGAATAGATTGAGTCCTTGCTGCATTTTAGTAGCTGTAGCTCTTCTGTGTGGTGACGGGGCATGGCATCCATCAAACGAAATATAAACAAACTGTCAGAATACGAAAGGCAAAATCTTCCTCATCGTTTCATTGCCGATTAGGAAATCTTACAACACGGCAGGCCGCCTACGACTTAGCTGGCATGGGAATAAAAAATGTTTATTCTGCAGGAGTCATTGCCACCATTGCTTGCTGTGGCCGGTGTCGACTCCATGTCCAGCAATGGGCTGGTTTTAAAATAGTCATCCTGGTGCTTAAACCTTGTTCGTGACCTTGTTTTACCCCTTCTGTCAGTTCTGCCAATGCATCCTCATTGTGCGTCTCTTCAATACACCAAAGGCAGCAGTGCCTTCAGCTGTCCAGGTCTGATGTTCTGGAGTTTTCCCTCCTCCTTCCTCAAAAACATACCACTTCGATCTGACCTAATATATTGTTGCGTGATGTGGGGCCACATTTTCACCCTGGATACTGGGAACAGGAGCTGGGTCTGTTTCTGTGTTAGAACCTTGACCCCCAACCCCAACATCTGGACCCAAATGTTGCAGGAGGGCCAGAAGGTGCACCCCTCCCACACCCCCCTCAGAGGGAGCGGAGGGTGGTGCTCTTTCCCAAGGAGATTGGAAGTGAGGCCAACTCTGCGCAGCGTGGGCATCAATGTTATCACCCTCTACCTCCAATCACTCCCCTCTTAGCACCTTCCCTCCCGATGAGCTGTTCCCTTCCAGGGCCTCACTGTCCTCACCTCTCTGTGAGGGTCATGTCATGGAGAGACATGGGTCTTGTACGGTACCAGCTGACTGCTCCAGGCACTGGACCCAGTCACCCATCTTTGGAGAAAAGGGCATCTGTTGTCTGGGCTGTGCATCACTGTGTAGCTGCCTGTAAAATGCCAGGTTGCGGTGACGAGAGCTCAGATATTTGAGAAGAGAGAGTTACAGCCTTCTTCAGCACTGGCTCTCAGTCATCTGCAGGTGTCTTCACTGCCTGTAGACCCCGTACTGCCCCCCGCCCCTGTCCTCTGGACCCCCGGCCGTCTGCCCTTCCTGTGCTGGTTTCTGCTCCTCATCTTTGACAACCTCACTGCAACTTTCCCGGTGGTAGGTGGGTTATGCACATAGTAACTGCTCCCACAATTTTTCTTTTAACTCCTTAAAGAAGACTGCAACTTTTAATATCATGCCAAATGGTGTCCTAATTGTTCATTTGCCCATGGGACATGGGCGTCATTGGCTAGATCAGCATTCATAGCTCATCTCTAGTTGTCTATATGAAGCTGGTGGCAAATCTTCTTCAACCACAGCATTCCACATACTTTTTGTCACCCATATCTAAGTAAGGAAGACTTGCATTTATTTTCCACAATTCATGACCTCAAAATGCCCTGAAGCACTTCATAGCTAATGATGCAGGCCAGGCTGCATTAGAGGACCAAGAAAGTTGACGTTTCGGGTCAGGACCCTTCTTCGGAAATGGGAAGGGGAAAGGGAGCTGGGACATAAATAGAGAGACAAAGGGTCGGGCTGGGGAAGGTAGGTGGGATGGTGATAGGTGAATGCAGGTAGGGAGCGGTGGGGATTGATCAGTGGGATGAGTGGGGTGGATAGGTGGGAAAGGAGATGGACAGGTTGCGTCGAGTCAAGGAGAAGGGGATGAGAGGCTCGGGGTGGGGAGATTTTAAAACTGGTGAATTCCATGTTTAGGCCATCGGGCTGTAGGCTCCTGAGATGGAATATGAGGTGTTGCTGCTCTAGTTTGTGGGTGGTGCTATTGTGACACTGGAGGAGGCCCAGGATGGACATGTCACCCAGGGAGTGGGAGTGGGAGTTAAAATGGTTGGCAACCAGAAGGTGTTGACATTTGTTGCGTACAAAGTGCAGATGCTCTACAAAACGGTCTCAGAGTCAACGCTTGGTTCCTCCAGCTCCATACTGTGTTGTCTCTGACTCCAGCATCTGCATTTCTTGCTACCTCACAGCTAATGATGCACTTTTGAAAGTGTAGTCACTGTTGTAATGTAGGACACTCATTAGTCAATTTGCACACAGCAAGGTCCAACAAACAGCAGTATGATAATTCTGGATAATCTGATTCAGTGCTACTGGCTTTAGGAGAAATATTGGTCCAGGGTGCCAGGAAATAGTCCTTTACTCCTTTTGGAAATAGTGGCTTGGGATCTGTTCAGCTCTGTTGAGAGGCTTGATGATGTCACAGGTTACCATATTATCTGAAAGATGGGGCTGCAGATAATCACGTCACTGAGTGACATGGTATAACCCCCATAGAGACCAACGACTTTTAAAAAGGGATGAGAGTTGTCCAGTGGTCTTTGAGGACATTGCTGAATCAGATGGGCTTTTTCAGCAATCCACAGTGGTTGTACTTTTTGGTGAAAATTTAACTCAATGCCATGGTGGGGTTGGAGCTCAGGTACCCAAAACATTACAGCCTGTGTTTCTGGATTACAAGTCCACTGACATTACCACCACACTACCATCTCCCCTCTCAATTCCACCTGCATGAGCACAGAGGTGATGTTGACTGACGCTCTGTTCCTCTCCGGGTAAATGAAATCCTTCCCCACCTTTTCCTCAGACTTGGCTGAGTTCTGAGGTTCACAGCTCCAACATGTGACAGAGTTGAACGCACATCATCCCACCCAGCTGCCAGCACACTTTACAGCTTTAAGACTTCTATTCACGCAGTTTGTACCCTTGTATTCCATCAAAAAAATACAAAATTAAATTGACTCTACTTTTGAGTGTGTCTGATTTTCTTGAGACCCCAACCGTCTAGCAGTCAAATGGAAAGAAAGGCTAAACCACTGCATGTTGGGATAGCGAGCTCTACCTGCGCATATATCCTTGGAGGTTTCATCACATGACCTTCAAGTGCCCCACCAAATCAAATGACCCTCTTTCCAATCTACAATTTTGCAAAGTAATTGATAAACTAACACGTGCAAGAAAAACACAGAATAAAAATCTCACACAATGATGATTCAGTTTCACAGCCACGAAGTATCAGAAGAGTGTCCAAATCTTTCCTGGAGTGTTGGCAGCTCTACTCTGCTCTTAGTCAGAATGTCACTTCAGAACACTACAGTCATCAGTATAGAACCACACTGGGTGTAAAGATCCAACAACTTAATTTGCTGGTGCGACCATGACAAAGCACATCAGCTGCTATTTGCTTTCTTGGTGTCTGGGAAGCTGTTTTGTTTTTCTTCCCCCCCTCCCAACTTAGTAAATCAAAATAAACTCATTTGAATTGCCTCCCCTGCACTTGAAGAGGTAAGAATCCCAGAAGTATGATGTCCCTTAGGGGATAAACAAAGCTGCAATGCTGAATGAATCACCAAAAAAAAAACATTGCCTGGCTCCAAACTTAGTGTGCAAAGAGCAACCCATGGATAAATAATACAGAATTCTTAATCTGGCTATCACAATAACCATCCATCTGGGAGAAGGCAAGAAACCATATGGTGGCACAAGTAAATATTTATTGCTGCCTACTGCTGGCCAAATACATTAAAGTAGTGTTATTCTGCTTCATACATGCCCGGGAAGCACATACCCAAGACAGCTGTGAATGAAATCAGTGCAGCTGGGATTTAATGGCTTAGGCCACTGTAGGTTTCCTACTTCGGTTCAAATGTCTGTTTAATCGCAAAAAGAGCAGGTCCGGTTTCACAGGATTTACTCAAGGTGAATAAACAGAGAGTACCATCTCAATGGTTTCACATGTAAAGACTTACCCAGCCTGGTTCATAGTCACTAGGCCACCGCCTGCCTTCATGCTCTTCGTAAGATGGAATGGCACCCTCCCGCCTGGCCTGCTGGTACTCCTTCCTCAGTTGGTGGATTCGTTCAACGTTAGTAGGCCTTGCACTGCACAGCAGAATAGGACAAGATTAGGTGTTGACTTGCCAAACAGATCTTTTTCTTCATATGCTGAGGCAGCCTATGCCTCACACAGCCGCTTCCGCCATCTCCAACCCCCACCTTTTTGGGTTGCCCATGCAAATCCCTTCAAAATTGGTACGTGTGTTTTCTCCCATTAAAGGTACAGTAATGTGTTTTTGAAGTAAAAATCCAAATCAACATTCTCTATAGCGGACAACAGAATGGTTTAATAAATCAAGTCTAGGATTTTGGTCGTGTGATAATGCATACTGTGCTACAGGTCAACATATCAACTCTACAGCCAAGTAACCTGGAGCAAATTATTTCAGAAACTTGCCCATTTGTTACACAATGGCGCTGTTCCAACTTCTGTTGCAAAGAAAAGACCACAACGTCCCCTGACAAAGGTCTTCAAGATGATGAAAGGATTTGATGGGGGTGATCAAAACGAGGGGTCATAAAGATAAGATTGCCACTAATAAATTTAATGCTGAATTCGGGAGAAATTTCTTTACATAGAGAATGTTTAGAATCTGTAACTTGCTAGCGCATGGGAAACAATAGAGATGTATTTAAGGGAAAGCTAGATAAGTGCATTAGGAAGAAAGTAATACAGGACGTATTGACCATGCATTGAGGATGTATTGCAACCATGCAAAGTGGAAGAATGCTCACTTGTGAGCATTTTTTAATTATTTCATGGGCTGCGAGGATCACTGGTAAGGCCTGCAAATTTTACCAACTGCCCCTTGTTCTATTCAGCTTGCTAGAACCATTTCAGAAAATAGTCATAAGTCAACGACATAGCTGTAGATCTACAGTTGCATGTAGGCCAGACCAGGTATGGGTGGCAGATGTCCTTCCCTAAAGGACATTGGTGAAACATTTTTTTTAAAAACCATAATAGGCAATGGCTACATGGTCCTCATCAGGCTGGGTTTTTAATTCCAGATTTTTATTGTATTTAAACTTCTCACCATCTGTCACAGTGGGATTTGAATCCACGCACCAAGGCCATCAGCCTAATGACATTACAACTACTCCACTGTCTCTCCATAAGCACTACATAGACCAGTTGAGCTGAATGGTCTGCTTCAGTGCTGAAAATAGCGTGCACTTCTATGTTACAGGATATGCAGGGTGTTCGGAGTTCCTTGAGGGCTTAGCAGGCAAACAGCAGCATGGTACGTTACTAATTCATTCTGCTCAGAAGGTACCAGGTTTGATTTCACAGTACGGTTATCTTAGCTGGGCAGCAGTAGGTTGTTGTAAAAGCCCACAGAAATATCGGTCTAAGGTGGTGCAAATTCAGCTATGGTTCCAACTCCAAAGACACGAGCATTCGGTCAATACAGGATCTGGCTGAGCATTGATCCTCAGCAAGCAAGAGATAGAAAGGAAAAACACTTGCAATTCTATAGCATATTTTACATTGACAGGGCACCCTAAGGTGATTAACCGCAGGAGCAGGTCAAACAGCCTTTCAAAGCCTGCTCTTCCATTCAATTCAATCAAGGCTGATTGGCTTCAACCTCGTATCCCACTTGTTGCTCATATCCTTGATTCGCTGAGAGACCAACCAATCAGTCTATTAAACTGACGGAACATCCACAGGCCTGTGGGGAAGCCAATTTCAAAGGATTCACAACACTCTTGAGCAAAGAGCTTTCTCATCACCACAGTCTGAAATGAACGATATCTTATTGTGAGTCTGCTTTCCCTGAGTTCTCATTATCAGCCCTCTCAAGCTCCAAAGTGAACACTTTTGAAGTGCATCAATATTGGACCGTAGGAAACATGGAATCCAGTGCACATGCAGCAAGATATTACCATCAGCGATGATAAATGACCAGATAATCGGCTTCAGTGATATTGATTGAAGGATAAATATTGGCCAAGGCAGTGAGGAGAGCTCACTTACTCTTTGAGGAACAGCGCCTCAGAATTTTTGATGTCCTCTTTAGAAGGTCAAAGAGGCCTTAGTTTAATGTTTCATCAGAAAGGTGACATATCTGACATTCCTATACTCCCTTGTTGCAGGCAACCTAGATCTCGTGCTCCCGGAGTGTGAGTTAAGCAGTGCTAACTGTCCAGATCAATTCATGGAGATTTCCTAGCTTGGTGTTGTTGGGTTGCTGAACTGAACATCAGTAAGGGACACTGGAGAAGGGACAAAAAAGACAAGAGGTAATCCCAGAGTCCCAGACGAATGTTCTGAGGAAATGCACAGCAGTGAACGGCAGATCAGAAATCTGAAACAAAAATAGAAATTGCTGGAGAAACCCAGCAGGTCTGGCAGGATCCACAGACAGAAAGCAGAGTTAAAGTTTTGGTCCAGTGACCCTTCTTCAGGGCTGACTGTAGCTAGGAAAAGGTGGTATACGTGCTGAAGATGGTGGACGGGGGTAGAGGGGGTGGGGGCTGGTGTAAAGGAGTACATCATAGGTGAAAATTGAGCTCAGAGAGAGAAAACAGCAGTCTGGCAGACAAAAGGGGTGGATAGTACTGATCTGGGGGAGAAAGAAAAGCTGAAAATCAGATTCATTAGTGGGTGAAAATGGATTGGCTGTGATTAAAGCAGCCCACATCAAGACAGGGATGTGGGGGTGGGTAAAGGATATGGAAGGTGTGTTCTGACTCTAAAATTATTGAGTCCTGAAGGGTGCAGACTTGGAGACATGGGTTCGAAGCCCATCATGGCTGGTGGTGAAATTCAATTTTGAAAACAATCTGGAATTTAGAGAAAGCTAGCTCAATGGCAAGCATGACCATCGTTGTAAAGATCTGTCCGGCGCACTAACATCCTATAGGGAAGGAAATCGGCCATCTTTACCTGGTCTGGCCTGCACGCGACTCCAGACCCATGGCAACACAACTAATTCTTAACTATTTCTCTGAAATGGCTGACAATCAGGCTTTCTACTCCTGATTATTATCGCATTAAATCAGAAAGTGACTTTGGGACAAAAAGGGGAAAATTTGGAAGGAAAAATATCCAACTCTTAGTGGCAGGTGCGATTGACAATACAGTGGCATCATCAAACGATGACACAATAACAACACAAACTTGCATTTATATATGGCTTTTAGTATGGTAAAATATCCCAAGACCATTCACAGGAGTGGGATGAGACAAAATTTAATATTAAGCCAAAGTAGTAATCACTGGGACAATGCAAGGAGGAGGGGTGGATTCAAAGTCATAGGTTTTGATCATATTTTAAAGAGTATAGAGGTTTCAGGAAGGATTCCAAAGTCAACACATAGTTGCCAATGGTAGGACAAAGAAGAGGGGTGATACACAATAGCCTGAGTTGGAGGATCACAGAGTTCTTAAAGTGTTAGAGGGCTGGTGGAGGCAGCAAAATTAGACAATTGTGAACTCAATAAGTAAAACCAGCTCGTATTTATTAAGAGCAAATCACATTTAACTAGCTTAATGGAGATTTTTTTTGAAGAAATTCATTTTGGTAGAAGGGGAAAGAGATCTTCTGGCTCAATGGATAGCACACCCCTGTCTGTGAGGCAGGAGATCTGTGCGTATGGTCATGGAAGGTGTGTTCGTAACATGACCAAACAGGTGGCCAATCAACCTGTAAATTGTTCCCACAAGCCTAAGGCGATGGGCAAGAGATTTGCATTCTGCCATGTTAGATGCAGGGTGGCAGCCCTCAGAGGAGTCCACTAGTTTCAGGCCAGCAACAGTCTGAGAGAAATAAGCTCCGAGAAGCAGGTGGAAGCACATGCTTTGTTTGCCTCATGGGTTTCCAGAGACAGGAATCTTCTAAATCTGAGACCAAAGTAAACAGGCAATATAAACTAATGGGCTGAATGAGCTGAATTCTGTGCTGCAATAATTCAATCAAATAGAAGTTTGAGGCCTTGGAGTGAAGCACAGTAAGAAGCAGAGTATTCCTTAAATGGAAAAGTGACAGCAGAATTCCGAGCTACAGAGATGCTACATTGGAACTGTCTGCCTCAGAAGGCGGTGGAGGCAGAGACGTGGAATATTTTTAAGGCGGGGGTAGATAGCTCATCGTTAGGCAAAAGAATCAAAGGTTTTTCGGCATAGGTGGAAATGTGGATTCAAGACTCAAACAGATCAGCCATGACCTTACTCAAAGGCAAAGGAGTCTCAGGGAGCTGAATGCCTACTTGTGCTCCTAATTTGTAGATGTGTACCAATATGAATGTATCAGACGAAATATACTTTATCTGTTGATAGTTATCCATGTACTTCTTTGTATCTTTCTATATTTTAGTTATTTGGGTACTTTTACTGAGTACTGCACGTGGTTGGGTTAAGGGCCCTCCTCGTTTTGTATTCTTAAAATGAAGTGATCCTAATCTGTAGACTTGTTACTTGTTTCAGTGGTTTCTGGGAAATTCTGACTTCCATAATTTTGAGTCGGGGTGCACAGGTCATACGATTTGATGTTGGGCATAAACACCGTGCTCGAAATTACGACGGCTTTGAAACTGGTAAACCACACAGCCTGTAGCAAAAAGGCCACAAGTTATATCTGGATCCTGTTCTGTCCGCAACTGGCTGATTAAAACAAAAACTAAAATTGAATCTGGTTCTTACAGGCACTGTGAATCACAAAGACCCCAGGAGTAATTTTCTGCTTTAAGCACAATCATAAAATAGGGTTTCTTAGGTCACAGTGCATATTTCCATTAAGTCTCATTGCTTAATCACGAACGTTACATCTTTCATGATCGAGCATAAACCATCAGTGTAACAGAACACAATTGTTTATCTTTTTGCATTAAAAGATGTTCCTGGATTAATTAAAGATGATAACCTGTTGTTGTTTTATTAATATAGCTGAAAATGGGTTTGCAATAAAAAAAGCACTTTTAACAATAGTGTTAATTCCACTGCTGGTGTTCAATCTGATTTTAAATCACTAAAAATGACCAAGTACTATACTGAATGACTTGTTAGTTTTATTGTTCAGTTTATTAGTAAATTAAATATTTATAATATGTTAAACACATAAAAATGAGCTCTGCTTAAAGATCTTCCTTGAATATCCACAAACAGGAAAAGTTAGTGGAAAGTCACTGTTCTTGTTATTTCTACTCTGGGTGGGGCCAGTTTTGTGCATTTAACAGCTTTGGATAAAATTATTTTCAGTCAGCAACTGCACAGATAGTCCACTAACTAACAAAAACGCTACCTTATCAGTTTCGCATTTATCTGCTTCAGCACTTAATATGGTGGAAACACTGAGGGAATTAGCATTGAGCGTTGATTAAAAAAAAATCTGCTTATATCCTCTGCTGCAGAATGACCTTGTAAATGATATTCCAGTAGTTCTGAATGTAACATTAATGTAAAATATTTCAGAATTTCTACAATTCAACGCTGGGCATAATAAAATTCTAACTATGAAGGCTAACAAATCAATGAGTAAGACTGCATCATACAGCATCTTTCACAATTTTACAGTCAATGTAATAGTCAATATTTTAATGTAGAAAATATGGCACAACATGAATTTCCACAAACAAACATGTAAGAATGACTAGATCATCTGTTTTATGCCACTTAGCAAGCAGATGGTGCAATGTGAATTCAAAAATAATCTGGAAATTAATCTAATGATGACCGTGAAACCATTGCAATCATCAGGAAAAACCAATCCTTTTTACTAATGTCCTTTAAGGAAGGCATCTGCTATCCTTATCCAGTCTGGCCTACGTGTGACTCCCAACCCACAGCAATACGGCTGACTCTTAACTGCCCTCTGGGCAATTAGGAACAGGCAATAAATACTGTCCTAGCTACTGATGCTCACATCCCATTATAAGAATTAAGAAAAAAAGAGGGATCATCCAAAAGACAATACAACACTTTCTCAGTATTAGACTGGTCATGCCAGGATATATTATGCTGCTCCAGCCTCTGTAACAGACTCGTATTCACAAACTCCTGGATTAGAGGTGAGCATGTTGTCCACCGAACTACAGCTAACAACCTTTCTGCAGAATGCTCACTGTCCAAATCCATTCCTTTGGAGAAACCCTTGTGAAAAGTATCACCTCTCTTTTGCTCCCCATTCTTGAAAGGCTGCTTGGGCATCCTAAGCAAGTGGTCGGCCCAGTGGAGTTGGTTTCAGATGATCATGGCCTCAATACTGTCGCTACTGGCTACTTCAAGGTTGCTATGTTAGTGTGCCTATCCTCCCAGGCATGATAATGTGTCTATATAGGGCAGTATCATTGGTTCCTCCACCAGAGACAAAGTCAAGAGAATGTCCATTGACATCGTCAAGTTCTGCCTCTTTTGATTCTTCTGGATTAACTATTTTCCCTGGAAAGAGGCATCTTTTCTAATGGTGATCGACTGATGATCAGATCTACAGTGTAGGCCTCTTTACGTATGTGGCCACCGGTATTCTTGCTGATCTGAAACTGCATCTTACTTCAGCAAATCATGTGGAAGTCAAAGTAACTCCACAGAGGCCAGTATCCACCTAGCTGACCTCATTACAATCCACTACAGAAGTGACCTAGAGTTTTGCAAATGTAGCATTCCTTAGTGATGGCTAAACATTGTCTGTGCCCATGAACTCTTGTTGTTTTGCAGCACTGAACTGTTTTTTTTGTTGCTGGGCTTGCTCACTCTGGTATGCTTGCCATGTGCTTCTCTAGAATGTCCACAGCTAATAGAGTGAATAGACTCTGTGGCCCTTTGAAACAGGGGTTTCATTTCCTCTCAGAATCTGTCTTTCCGGTTGCTGCTTCCAGCATGAAGTTTTATCAAGAATTCCAACAACAATTTTGGCTCCAATGATTTCTGATTTCAGAGCTCCATATTCACAGTTTACCACTAATATGTGGATGTAATTAATGAAATTGTCTGTAATGAAATTCTACTGGACACAACTTTATTTTTGTCAAATTTTGCTTTTTCAGGAATTTTATTAGTTCTTAAATTGAAGTAAATATTAAAGGTTTACAGACATTTTCAAAAGTGTCTGTATTCTGTTTGAACGTTTGTCTGTTAATAACATCATCTGCAGTCAGCCACACTGAATATAAATGGTTCAATTTTAATGTTTAATTTTGAGGAAATACTGTATCTTAACTGTCACCTCTATGAAGTCCATTTTTGCACTCTGTACAGAGCTTCTCTAAACTTGAATCTGCTAGGAAGTCTCTATTCCCATTTCTTTACAATGTGCTATGTCATCTTAATGCCATACAGTTACCTTAAATGTGTGTCAGTTCAATATTGCTTGCATTTTTTAATTCACCAATGCTGCTTTAAGTTGAATGATGATAGAGCTTGCAAGACTTTCTAATTTTCTTTCGCCAGCCAGTTTTTTAAAAAACAAACTCTTCATTTCTATATTACTGAATTCTTCAAGCTTTTCAAATGCATCTTTGCATTACTGTATTCCTACAGGTTACAGGATTTTCTAGCCTTTTTCTATATTTTCCATCCCTTTTTTAATGATTACAATAGTGGTTTCCCACCTTTTACAGAGATTTCTTGCCTTCTTGATGCTAAGCTGGGGTTTTCAAACTTTTTCCCAGAGAAAATGGTTGTTTTATCATCTTTAAAGGTCCAAAAGTCAATGCACACTTTAGTCTATACCACTTTCTAAATGAATGTAGAAGTTGCTGGCAAAGCTCAGCAGGTCTGGCAGCACCTTTGATGAAAAATAAGAGTTAATGTTTCAGGTCCGGTGATTTTTCTTCACAGATGCTGCCAGACCTGCTTAGCTTTTCCAGAAACTTCTGTTTTTTTCCCTGATTTACAGCATCCGCAGTTCTTTCGGTTTTTATTCTAAATGAGGGTCTCTGGCTGCAGCTCTTATAAATCTTCCTTCTAAAATTGCTGCCTAAATATTTAGATCTGGTCCTTTTACATCTTTAGTTTCTCCCAATGTGACTTCTTCCATTTGACTCTTTCACTAAATTTGCTCTTTTCCAGCTTTATGTAAAATCTGAAGACTTTCAGATTCTGCAGCTCGTTACAAACTTTATTTTCTGGCCCTTTCTTTGTTCCTGTGGCGCCTAAACTTGACAGCGGTGATGCTTGTTATGGGAGGTGAGAACTCTTTTTCACTCGTTTGCCTTCCCTTTCTGGTACTTACATTGTTTTCATAAAGTCTATTTCCTCTTTTCCCGTAGGAATACCTAACTTCACTCTTGCAGTTTACTTTGGCTCCTTACAGAGGCTACTTGTTTAAAATCTGCCTTTTTCTAAGTGTGGCTGCTGTTTCTCTCTTGTCCCGAGCCCACACTCATTTTCCTGCACTTCTGACCACCTTCATGGTCTTTGGAGTGCTGAGTTTGCCCTGTTGCAGACTCTCTCTCTGTGTCAATAATCACATTTCAGCTGCTGATTGACTGTGTGTGTCTTAAAGCACGAATGTTCTAAAGTGGAATTCTTCTCATGATGGAGAACAGACCAACACCCCTGCAACCATGATGTATTTTTTCCAAGTAATTACCTCTGGCACCTTCTGGTGTTTGCCACCTCCACCAGTACGCAACACTGAGCAAAGGTGCTTGAGGCAATACTCTGGCATCAATCCTCCTTTGTCTTTGCTTTGTCATGGGCCTACCTAGTGATTAGTGGTAGAGGATACATCATTGTAGAGAATCTAAAGACTAGGCACTGTTCTTAAATAACAAGAAGGTTTATTGCGTGAGAGCAATAAGTACATCTACACCGGGTCAGGCATAATTACTACAATGTGAAGGAGTAAGACACAGATAAACCTCTCTGAACTCCCTGTTTCCACTCACGGACTGTATGTAACTTCCGTAGAATGGGTGAAGCCAATGCAACAGGAACATTTACCCCTCCACAACAGGCACCTCCCCACCTCCTTCACTGGGCTACATAGTGTAGACACCCCCACCACTGGTAAAGTATCAACTCGAGCAGGAAGACACCTTGAGTGGTCATTAATTTGGCCACTTAGGGGTCTCAATTGGCCAAAGAACCAGACAGATTCCCTTCATCATTGACAAAATGCCAGAGGCAGGTAGGCAGTTGGCATGGCTACCCTTGCCATCGCACTCAATTTTATGCGTCCCTCACATGCTAGCCCACACCCAGAAATCGGGTGAAGGTGCAAGCATATTGTGAAATTCTGGCCATTATTTGAGAAAGGCAGCATTGAACTGAAGAACAGGTTACTGTCTAGAGTTTTATATACTATCAGAACGTAAGTAATTTGTTAAGAGGTGCAAATATCCCCTAGGGGCGATGTGGTAGCTTAGTGGTTAGCACTGCTGCCTCACAGTACCAGGGGCCCAGGTTTGATTCCACCCTCGGGCGACCGTCTGTGTGGTGTTTGCACATTCTCCCCGTGTCTGTGTGGGTTTCCTTTGGGTGCTCCGGTTTCCTCCCACAGTCCAAAGATGTGCAGGTTAAGTATGTTGGCCATGCTAAATTGCCCCATAGTGTCCAGAGATGTGCAATCCAGGTAGATTAGCCATGGGAAATGCGATGTTTCAGGGATAGAATAGAAGTTTTGGTCTGGTTGGGATGCTCTTCCGAGGGTCGGTGTGGGCCTGATAGGCTGAATGACCTGATTCCACACTTTAGGGATTCTATGATATCTATGATATAAAGATACAGCTTGGAAGGTAGCTTCATCAGGAAGAGGCTGAGTGACAACAGCAAACCTCAAAAAACTGCTTTCAGGTAAAATGACAGATGAACAATGAGAAATGTTCAAAAAGACCTTAGCTTAATATAGGTAGAGTATACACTGCCAAAGGGCAAGAATTCTACTTATCATATAAAACAGCCATCGTTGACAAAAGAGGGAAGCGATAACATTAAACTAAAGGACAGACAAAAGAGTGAAGAATAGTGTAGCTTCAACAGACTGGGAGAGATAAGAACCTCAACAAAGGAAAACAAAAAAAATACTCAGAAAACATTACAAGAGGTCTGTGAGGAATATTAAGATTAATACAAATTTTTTTATAATTATATTAGAAGAGAGGAGGTTGTCGAGGGTAATGTGGGCCCTTCAAAAACAGATGACGGTAATTTGTTAATTAAAATGAGGAAATGGTAAAAGTATTGAAAAATTACTTTGCATCAGTCTTCGACATTGAAGATGAAGCCAATATACTTGACATTCCAGGAAAATGAAAAATTAATCAAGAATGAAACCCATGAAATTTAAGCCAAACAGAAAAATAGTATTGGAAGGGAAAAGTCATTATTGGCTGGTAAGTTGCCAGGTCCTGATCATTTCTATCCGAAAATTTTAAAGAAGTAGATGAGAAAATTGCAGACAATTTAGCCATAATCTACAATGCAATTTCCGCTGAAGATGAATCCTCTTAAATTGAAAGTGTTACTCCATTATTTCAGAGAGAGAAAATGGTAAATTATAGACCAGTTAGTCTAACATTGGTTATTGGGAATGTTATTGAAATCTATAATTAAGGACACAGTGACAGAGTACTTAGAAAAATTTGAGTTGATTAGAAGCAAACTTGGAGTTGTAATGAACAAGTCATGTCTAAAAAACCTAATTTAACTTTTTGAAGTAACTTAAGTAGTAAGGTTTTGGAGTAGACAGTAGTAGACAGAGGAATGGCTGTGAATATAGTTCACACTTCATATATTATAGCTTCCAAAATTGATTCGATAGGGCTCCATATCAGAGACCATTTGCTAAAATTATAGCCCATGAAACCGAAAGCCAATTATGGGGACCTGGTTAGGTGGTAGAAGACAGAGTTGGGACAATGGATATTTGCACTTGAATTGAAAAGAGAAGATTATTGATGCCCAGTTAAGATCTTGCTTGGGTCTCAACCATTCTTTCTATCTATTAATGACGTGGATAACATAATACAAAGTCATGTGTCCAAACTTGCCATTGACACTGAGTTAAAGGCACTTTTTGTAGTGCAGATGGGAGCATAGCATTTCTAAAGAAACACTGATACATTAAATAAATGTACAAAAATGGGGCAGATGGATTTTAATGTAGCTAAATGAGTGGTCACTCACCTTGGATCAGAAATTTCTTTTAAGTGGTAAGAAGCTAAGAAGAGGGGTCATCCAAATACGTTGGTATGCATATAAATAGACTATTAAAATGTAGTGTCCAGGTAGAAAAGATCATTGAAAGAGGCAAATTGATTGACAGTCTTTATACATGAAGATGTGGATGATAATGAAGTGAATTTTTTTCTACATGTGTACAAAGCTGGGAAGAGGAGGAAAATGAGCAAGAGGAGATGAGATGGTGAGAGTGAATGTGAGACAGTGCACGTCTGTGTTTGAAAGGTAACAAATGAAAGAAAGTGGGAATGTCATATGAAGTGAGGCAAAGATAAAAATAATTAGTGAATGTTGGAGAAAATAGGAGTAGTCAACATTTTTACTCTTTTTTGGTCTGCAAGCAATGTCAATGAAGTATCAACTAGTAAGTGGAAATGACACAATACGATTGGTGCCACAGTTCTAAAATGACTTCACAGTGTGGTATCTCACCTTAGCGTGTGTGTAGGTACAGGCATATTATATGAAAAGAAACATGATTGCCAACCCAGGCCTGTCAAATACAGCTAGGAAACAAATTCAAAAATAAATAATTGTGTGAACTTCAGTAACCAGTTAAGATAGCAGGCAGAAGACAAAAATAAGATACACATCGAATAAAACAGCCATTACCCTCCACAGCCAATTACACCAATGGTAACCCTGAACACAGCATATTGAAATGGAAAACATCTGTTTTATAGAATTTTTAATAAAGTCACATTCATCACAGTGAGCACATGCATTTTTTTTCTTCAAATGCTAGGGACAGAAGGCATTGCAGTCATTATTACTTGCAGCTAAACCAAGTCACGCATTTTTAAATTAGAATAGATGACCTCAAGCTATCATGAGGGAGGTTCTTGCAGGCAGCCTTCTGTATGTTTATTATGAGAAAGCTATTAATGATCCTCTGCAGTGCCCAGGACAAGAGGCAAAGCAGTGGGAAGCAGGCCATCTATTCCAAAGTTGCAGTCAGTTACAAGTTTCTGGTAACCAGTTTTAAATAAACTCACATTTATCTTTTGATGATCAAGCTCCAATGGATATTTTGTTTTCGGATGGGGCAGGGGAGGTGTAATTAAAGGAAAATATTCTGGAAAACTGGACAAAAGTGTGACACTTGTGGGAACTGTCAAGCCCAACTTCTGGAATATTGAATAGGGAGGGAGAGAGTTACCTATGGAATAATTGTTGCAATCCTGATCGGAACTTGAACATTTAAAGTGCTGACTGCATCAAGTCACAACATACATTTTTAAACAAAAATTATTGTACATAATAATTAAACAAACCAAGCGCCATTACTTTAGCATAGTGTTTAATTACTTTTGCAATGAACTCAGTTTTTTTTTAAACTAAATAAAAAACCGAAAGAACTGTGGATGCTGTAAATCAGAAACAAAAACAGAAGTTGCTGGAAAAGCTCAGCAGGTTTGAGGAAGGGTCACCGGACCCGAAATGTTAACTCTGATTTCCCCTCACAGATGCTGCCAGACCTGCTTCTGTTTTTGTTTCTACTATTTTACTCTTCACCCATCCCCAAGAGTTCCCTTGTATGTTGCAAGAATCTTGATGGTCCATTCAACTGTTCTGAGAACAACTCAAAAGTCTGCAACAGATCCCCAGGAAATCACTTGATTCCTGCTCAGTATTCCAGCTACTTGCTGAGGTATGAAATTTCATGTGTTTCTTCCATTTGCTTTTAACTAAGTGATCCCTCAAAATCTCAGCACTTCATTGCATTCTTGCTTAGGGTTTTAAACATCAAGGACGCCCTAGGTTTCTAATGGTCTTCTATGATCCCTTAACTTTGGTACAGTTGTTGGTCCTACAGCTGATTCAGTCACTGTAGATGTTTTTCTCTCTGCCAGTTCCAAAATGATTGCTTCCAAGCTCGGTGAAACTTCTGCACCGTGGCTCTGTGAACACTACTCACGATATGCTCCTCTAACATCAAGTTAGACAAATTTTCCAGCTTCTTTCCCTCTCAGGAATTCCAAAGTGAGTTTGAACCTCACCCATACTCTGAGAAGTGAACTTAGGTCTAACTAACCCTTATTTCCTTTGGCTCTCCCAACTCAACAATATGTGTACTATATCAGAAACAAAACTGCAACTGCCTTCTGTGAGAAACACGCATGAAATTTAACAAAGGAACCTTTGAAGCCCCATGCCCATCTCCAACACAATACAGCATGCTTTGGGATGAATCCAGTAGAACAGCAAACTAATTACTTTTAACTTCAACACAACTCTTTGAATCTGTAAACCTTATAAATTATTGATAAAACTAATGGAATTTTATGGTTCTCTTTGTCAGAATTGCTCACTTTTATCCTCTTGTTAATGCTGGACACTTTGGCTTTACCAAAAGATCTAGAAATGGGTCATAATTGTTCAATATTTATAACATTAACTCTGACTATGAAGATAAACACAGGTTAATTTTTAACTATAATTGGCGACAAGCTTGTTTGAAGTGCGTTACTTGTGGTTGTTTATCAGTTTCTCAGTCAGACGTTTCCACTTACATTGTATTTAATAGTTTAAGCTCCAACATAAAAGTTATGTTCCAAAGGAAGAGTTGTACTCTAATGTAATGAATTATGAGCTATATTTAAGCAACTTAATGAATAAAAGGGAGTGAGTTACTTGTGGAATGTGAAAAAGAGAGTCAGAAATCACAGATGCGGAAACTCATTGCTTTATTTGGTATACCCAAAGCTGTTTTTTTCTCTCTTTCTGTTTCACATTCATGAGTCAACACGTTTCATAAAAACCTTATCAGTCACAGTGTGACATCAAACCACATAAAGAGATATTATAAGCCTGGCCAAAGAAGTAGCTTAAACGAGAACCTTAAAGAGGAAAGACAGGTGGAGAAATTTAGGGAGGAGGGGTTTCAGAACCTAGACTGCTGAAGGCACAGCCACCAATAGGGTGGAATGTGCATGAGGTCAGATTTAGAAGAGGTGCACAGAGGTTGGAGGATTGTGGAACAAGCAAAAACAAAAATTGTTGCATAAATTCAGCAGTCTGGCATCCTCTTTCGAGAGATCTGCTTGTTTCAGATCTCCAGCATCCGCAGTCCTTTGCTTTGACATATTGGAGGACTGTAGAGTTGGAGAAGGTTTCAGAGGCAAGAGAGGGACGAGTTCTTAAGGGAATTTGAACACAAGGATGATAATATTAAAACTGAGGCTTTGTCTGACTGAAAACTAATGTAAAGCAGTGAACACAAGGATCATAGGGGAACAAGATTTGGACACTCGAAGCAGACAGCCTGCCAGCAGTGCGTACTGTGTGCACAATACTAACTTGGATTACTGCAGACTGTCCAAAACAACTTCTGCACTGAAACAGAGTCGCGTCATATTCCGCGATCCCATTTCACGGATATTATGCATGGAAAAGCAACCCATTATTGGACCACAACATAAATCTGCATGTTTAGTACTGTTGAGGCGGACCTCAAATAAGCGTCGAGCGGAAACCAAACAAAAGCCTCAGGAACATGATAGGGTTCATTAAAATAAAATAATGAAATGACTGGAAGTGAATAAAAGCGGAAAACGTTTTCTGTCCTAAAGGGACAGGTCACGGCGATACGCAGTAACTAAAGTCCGAGGATAAAGCTGTGAAGATGGGATTATAGGGATAATCTATGTAATATAAATATATGAAGCAAAAGAAAATGGGCTGTCATGAATCTTTTAAGTATAATAGAACTCCATTAGCTAAAGCTTGGGAGATAATTATGCCTGCCATTTTGATTAAGTAGGCACAAACAGCACTGACTAACAACACTATCAATATTAAATTAGATCTGAGCCAGTGTCTGACTGCTTGAGTGTTCAGTCTCTACTCTGCACAGTGAAATGAACTGTACTCTACAATAAATTACCTTTTGCTGTTGTGCTTATTTATTGAATATATTTAAAAGCAGTAAAGCGGGAAGATGAGGCATCTCATTCCACCACATAGTACCCTGCATAAAGTTTACAGAAGTATTATTTTCCTGTTTTAATTTATTCGCCATTTCATCTTTTCCTTTTCACATTTCTGTGCTGGGCCCCCTGCCAATGTTACTGTATAGATAGGTCAGCATGAGATACACATGAACATCTCGTTCAGAAGCAATGTAGAGTGAAGACCTCCCCCTTTTCTTTCTTGCAGCGAAGCCCTTCATCTCATTTCCATACCATAGCAATTTGCTTTTATATAGCATCTTTAATGTGACAAAAGATAGCAAGGTGCATCACGAGCATTACCAAGCAATATTTGACAACGAGCCAAACAATGAGACATCAGAGACAGGTTTTAAGCAGTACCACTTATATTCCCTGCAGTGAACAGATCAGGAAATGACTTTCATCAACTTGCCAGTAGTCATTCTGCTACACCTCACCTCAGAGGACAGTTTAATTTTGCCCCCATTTTCATCCCACCACCTATCCTTCCAATGGCATCACACCTCCTCGTGGTCAGGTTCTAAGAATGGCTGCAACCCTTCGGAAATTCATCCAAGTAATCTGGCATTGTGGAATAAGCTTGGAAAGTAATTGTGCATTCAGTTTACACAGGCCAGGAAAATCCCAGGTTGGATGTTCTGCTTTATGCACAAGCATCTGATCTCAACTGGGACAATGAAAGGAGCAACTGTGGCCTTGTTTCTTTGGGACAGCAAAGAAAAACCTCAGTTTGGGCTTCTGTTCATGCACGTTATCCAGTGCCTTAAGTTATAGAGTGCTGCTGAGGGGGATGCAGATTGAGGATTGATTGTATTGAACCACGACAGCTCATCCACTCAGTTTGAGGAGCTCAACTCTAAGTGTACACGACTGCTACTTGACGGATCCAAGAGAAGGTGACCGGCAGAAGCAAAATGCTACCCTTTTCATACAGCAGTGAAGGAGACAGTTTGATCATTGTGCCTGCTACTTGGGTAGATCAAGCAAATTATAGCCACTCACCTGCACCTTCCCCATAACCCTGCATCTGATATACATGGACTTTCACAAGGCTGTTTGATATAGAGCACACAACAGGTTTGTGGGGAAAGTTACAGATCATGGGATTAAAAGATCAGCAGCAATGTGAATACAAATTGGCTGAGTAATAGGAAACAGAGAGCAATGGTCAATAGATATTTTTCAGACTGGAGGAAGGTTTGTACTGGAGATCCCCAGGGATCAGTATTGGGACCTTTGCTTTTCCTGATATACGCCAATGATCTTGATGTACAGGGGGCAGTTTCCAGATGACAAAAAACTTGGAAGAATTGTAAACTGTGAGGAGGTCAGTGTAAAACTCCAGAAGGACATAGTTAAGTTAGTGGAGTGGGCTGATAGGCAGCTGAGTTTCAATGCAAGGAATTGAGAGGGAATACATTTTGGTAGAAAGAACATTGAAAGACAACATAGAATAGGGGGCACAATTCTAAAGGGGGATGAATGAGCAAAGAGGCCTAGTCACATACATATATAGATCAGTGAAAATGGCAAGACAAGTAGAGAGAAAGCATCAAGTAAAGCATACAGCTTTACTAAGAGGCATACAGTACAGGAGCAAGAAGCTGATGCTGAAATTGTGCAACACACTTGTTAGACCTCAGCTGGAGTATTGTATACGGTTCAGGGTGCTACACTATAGGAAGGATGTGAACGTACTGGACAGAATGCAGAAATGGTTTATAGGAATGGCTTCAGGGGTGAGGAACTTCAGTAATGAGGATAGATTGAAGAGTTGGGACTGTTCTTCTTGGTGAGGAGGCTAAGAGGACATCTGGTAGAGGTTTTCAAAATCATGAGCTGGCTGGATAGAATTGATAGGGACAAACCATTCCTGTTCATGAAAAGAACAAAGACAAGGCGGCTTTGGGTCTGCAAAAGAAGCAAGGGTGAAGAGAGAGATAACTTTTTCATACAGTGAGAAGTTAGGGCATGGAATGCATTTCCTGGAAGTGTGCCGGAGGCAGGTTCAACCGAGGAACTCAAGAGGGCTTTGGTTGATTATCTGGATAAAAAATAGTTTGCAAGGGAATGGGGAAAAAGCAGGAGATTGGCACCAGGTAATGATACTCATTTAATGAGCCGATGCAGGCACAATGGACCAAACAGCCTCCGTATGCACCTTACAATTCTGTGATGTCTTTCGCCTTCAAGCATTTGTCCAACATCTTTTGAATGTAGTTAGTGAATTTGTTTTCACCGCAATTTTCAGGCATTGCATGCTAGATCACAACACCTCACTTATACAGTCATACAACATGGAAAGAGATCCTTCATAGAAGAAATCATACATACTCGCTCCCCACCCAGACACTTTTCACAATCATCTTTAAATTAATCCTCTGGCAATTGACACTCGATAAACTATGCCTTTGGGAGTGAAGGGGAGAACTTTAAGAAAATGTAAGAATAAAATAAATATTGCGATGGACTGCATTTATTGGACGGACTGCGTAGCATTTAAACACCAAAACTAAACAAGAAGACAGTTTATCTCTCACTTTACTCTTGGCAAATAGTGAACACAAGTCAATCAATCTCTACTTTGCAAAACTATTGCTAGAGACCTGGACGATTTACTTTCCTGCAGCTGCAGTCTGAGTAAGGGTGAAGATTTTGATAACATGAAACGGTCCTCTGGGACTTTAAGTATTAACAACAACCCCTCGTGATTTCCTCAGTCCCATTTCCAGAGGTCCGCACTTCACGTGGCTTTGAGGGACATCATTGAGTAATTAAACACCCACTGTGGCTTGTGAAATGTGCACAGGCTGTTCAACCATGCAAAAATCCCTGAAAACATCAGTTTCTGCAAACGCCTCAGCAGATACGGTGATGAAACCAGCCAGACAGATGAGAGCCAGATGATTTCTGCTGGATTGCTGCAGACTGAGCTGTTTTGTTTTGGGGAAGGAAGTGGGAAAGAAGGGGAAGCTCTAACTTCCTCGGAGTTATGATCATGGGACAGCAATTGGTGCTGAAAAATAACGTCAGGCGGGGGTGAATCCTTCTCTGACTATTGCTCCAGCACTAAAAAGAAGATTTACGAGAATTACACTGCAACTGAGAGGGTATCACTATAAGGAAAATCTGATATAGCTGGGACTTTTCTTCTCTAGAAAAGAGAAAACGAAAGGATTAATTAATTAATGATCATCGATATGCTGGACATTTTCAGAAAATGTTTCCACTTAGAGTTATAGAGTCAAAGAGATGTACAGCATGAAAACAGACCCTTTGGTCCAACTCGCCCATGCCGACCAGATATCCTAACTGAATCTAGTCCCATTTGCCAGCATTTGGCCCATGTCCCTCTAAACCCTTCTTATTCATGTAACCATCCAGATGACTTTTAAATGTTATAATTGTACCAGCCTCCACACTTCCTCTTGCAGCTCATTCCATACACGCACCACTCCCTTCATGAAAAAGTTGCCCCTTAGGTCCCTTTTACATCTTTCCCTCTCAACTTAGTTTTGGACTCTCCTATCCTGGGTAAAGGACATTGGCTATTCACCATATTCATGCCCCTCATTATTTTATAAATTTCTGTCAGGTCAGCCCTTAGGCTCTGATGCTCCAGAGAAAAAAACTCCAGCTATTCAGCCTCTCCCATAGCTCGGACCCTCCAACCCTGGCAACATCCTTGTAAATCTTTCCTACACCCTCTCAAGTTTAACAACACCTTTCCAAAGTAGGAAGACCAGAATTGTACACAGTATTCCAAAACGGGCCCAACCAACGCCCTGTACAGCTGCAGCATGACATCCCAACTCCTATACTCAATGCACTGACCAATAAAGGTGACTCCACCTTCAAGGAACTATGAACCTGCATCCCAAGATCTCTTTGTTCGGCAACACTCCCCAGGACACCACCATTAAGTGTGTATGTCCTGCCCTGATTTGTCTTTCCAAAATGCAAAACCTCACATTTATTTAAATTAAAATACATCTGCCACTCCTTGGCTCATCAGCTCATCTGATCAAGGTCCCGTTGTACTCTGAGATAACCTTCCTCACTGTCCGCTACATCACCAATTTTGGTGTCATCTGCAAACTTATTAACCATTCCTCCTATATTCACATCCAAATCATTTTTATAAATGACAAAAAATACTGGACCCATCACTGATCTTTGCCATACACCGCTGGTCACAGGCCTCCAGTCCGAAAAATAACTCTCCACCACCAACCTCTGACTTCTACCTTCAAGGCAATTTTGTAACGTTAGGGCAGATGACTCAAAAATATAGTCAAAGAGGTAAGCTTTAAGTTAGATTTTAAAGGGAAATTGGAGAGGAGAGACACATGGCAACTGGAGGCATGGCTACTATTGCTGAACTCATTAAGTCGTGTTGATTGAGAGGTCAGAATCAGCAGAGTACAACTATCTTACAGGGCTGATGGAAAATCCTGGAAATAGGGCGTAGACAGGCCATGGAGGAATGAGAGTTTTGAATTCAAATCAAGGTATTCCTCAACTAGGAGCCAAATATAGGTGAGCAACCAGAGCAGTACTGGGTGAAGAGGACTTATTCAAGTTTAGAACCCAAAACAAGAGTTTCAAATGGACCACTGTAATGGTGACAAAAGACACAGATAATTGTTCCAACATCAGTTGAGCTGAAAGAGGGCAGGGGGTCAGTCTGTGATGGAGGTACAAAAGGACCATTTTGGCGATGGGTCAGATTTTTTGGAAGCCCCAAATATGACAATAAGGTCGCAAATAATCTGGTTTTTGCTTCAGAGAATTGCCAGGGAGAGGAATGGAGTCAATGGCCAGCGAATGGAGTTTGCAGTGTGGCTGAAGACAGTGGCTTTGGTCTTCCCAATACTCAACTGGGTGAACCTTCTGCCCGTACTGGATGGTGGGCAAGTGGTGTGACAATTTGCCAACAGTGGCAGATCTTCTGAGAGTGGTGAACTGGAGCTGATTGTTGTCAATGTACTGAGGCGGTGGTGTGAATGACATTGTCAAGGGTAGCATCAGGAATACATCACTGGAGGAAACACTGGAGGTAATGGCGTGAGGGGTGGAAGAGATGTCACTGGAGCTCATTCATTTATTCTTTCTCAGGATGCAAGTGTCACTGGCAAAGCAGCATCTGTTGCCCATCCCTAATTACTCTTCAAATGAGTGGCTTCCTCATCTCGGGTTTCATGTAGACTGGACTGGGTAGGGTCAACAGATTTCCTTCCCTATTTCTTAACCCTAATCAGATGAGTTTTTATAATTATTAATACCAGCTTTCAATTCCTGATTTTATTCGTAAAGATTAAATTCCACCAGTTGCTGCAATAGGATTTGAACCTATGCCCACAGAGCATCTAAATTAGTAATTCAGGATGCTATTCCTCATTGGGGTGGTACACTGGAAATCTGCCCCATTATTCCAGGAGTTGTCACTAAAGTTAAAGATTTTATGAGTATGCAAAATTCCCCAATTTACCTGATCTTCGGACCCAGGTTGACAGAAAGCACAGATCAGGCCTCTGTGCTAAACAAGAATGCCTATTTATTACAAATAAACAGACTCTAGCTAGAGGTTAAAATTCTAGTTAAAACTCTAACCCTCTATAAAACTCCCCCTGGACACACATACAGACAAGCACAAAAAACACAAGTGTAGTGGGCAGAGCCATAGAATCATATAGTACGGAAACAGGCCCTTCAGTCCAACCAGACCACGATGAACATAATCCCAAACTAAGCTAGTCCTACTTGCCTGCTCCTGGTCCATATCCCTCCAAACCTTTCCAACTCATGTACTTATCCAAAAGTCTTTTAAACATTGTAATTGTGCCCACGTCCACCTTAGGAAATTCATTCTGTATGCGAATCACCCTTTGTGTTAAAAAAAAATTGCCCTTCATGTCTTTTTTAAACCTCTCTCCTCTCACTTCAACAATGTCCCCTGGTCTTGAAACCCCTCAGCCTAGGGAAAACACAACAGCTAATAATCTCATGATTTTATAAACTTCTATAAGGTCACCTCTCAACTTCTGATGCTCCAGTGAAAGAAGTCCCAGCCTATCCAGCCTTTCTTTAGGCAGTTCAATGTCCTGTCCATGGGGTTCATTGAGATTATTCTTCTTCCTTCTAAGTTCCTGTTACTCAGTAATCTTTCTTCTCCAGGGACTTGCATTTGCTTGCATGAGGCGCAGGGCAACTGGTTCATTCTTTGAAAATCTCTGATTTATTGGTTAAGAGCCACTGTTTACAGGAACTGAAGAGGGAAATAAACTGGCTTTCTTCAGGTTTGAGGCTTTTTTAAAAAAATTGCAGAGAAAAGCACAACTCCTTCCTTTCTGGAGGTCAGATGGCTTCTCTCCTAAACATTCATACCCATAACGTGTTTAGGTACCTGGGAGCTAATCACATAGTTGTTGGCATACCAAAAGCCTTCATCATTGAATGTGGTCACCAATGCCCAGACCAATCACCTACCTGTTGCCAGCAGAATCTCCCTTAATGTACACACCTGGCTCCAGCTAATCTGTACAACTTTCCCCACTGCTTGAACAAACAGCAACACAAACAGCACCTAAAATGGATATTAGGTAGCATGCTTCTAAAACCTGCAGTAATCTTTTTTATAATCTTTTCCTTTAATGACCCATTCCCCATATTAGTCCACAATCAAAGTTACAGAAAAATAAAAAGATGCAGCCTTTATAAATGACATTATTACTTTGCCACCATCACTCCTAAATTGGCATGACCGAGTTTGGAGGGATGCACTGATTCTTTTTGAGTTCCAGTCTTTCACTGGTCACAACAAATTTTAAATTTAACCAGCCATTTAACCAGATACGGCCAATTATCTTAGTTTTAGATTCTATCTGATTTAATACGAGAAACAAGTCAGCCTGGTTTCTTTAGTCAACAAAGAATAACTAGTTTATGGCAAATAAATCTCATTCAAACAAACATGCAAAGATTATTGGTTAAAAAAAAAGATTTCAACTACATAATGACAGATATGACTTGTCTTTATCTTTGACACATGTTAAGTTTGAGAGTCAAGAGTATAACTAACAGAAAAATTATTGTTAACTGCCTTAACGAACACACCCAATAACAAATAGGATTGAAACAAATCCATGGATTTTTCAGAAACTCCTCCCCACCACCGCTTCCTGGCTTTTCACTCCCCTGAATCTTGGGGAGTGCACTTCAGAATTTACTCTCAGGCACCCCTCCAGCTTTTGAAAAATAGCAAGCTTCATCAGGTCAGGACCACCTTTGAATTTTGTTTCCTTAGTTCTAAACTGGCTCAGCTGCACAAAATAAATACTGCCCAGGGTTTTCTTCTCACTTGCTTACAGCTTGGTTCATGACTTCTTATGGTCCCCTACAACTTCCAGGTCTTTTCCTGATCCCAGACTCCAACACTTTGCTGTACCTAATGACTCCTGGAACTTCTTCCCGAGCGCTGAATGCACAGAGCCATTCATGTGCTCTTGACTTCTCACTGCCAGCCCCAACTATACTATCCGTTACACAACTACTAACTCTGAAAACTTCTTCCCGAGTTCTGACTGCTTAGAGCCAGTGGCTGCTCACACTTTCTTCGCAGTACAGCTTACTAGTTCTTTTCTGCATAGAACCGGCCTGTGTCATTATGTTCTCTTGTCCAACTTGACCCTTGATCTGCTCCTCAGTGACCCATGAACTGTTTTGAGTCATTATCGTAAACCTTGCCACAGGCCCTATCGTTACTGCTAGGGAGAACCAAATGTGGCAACCAGCAATGTCATTAGAATATGACTTACCCATTGGAACTGTCTGTTTGTTGAATGCTTACAACGCTATTCAGATCACTAGCTCCTACAGCACAAAATGCATAGGGAAGTTAAAATTCATCTCAAAATTAGCTTTACATCAAAGAGGAAACTAGTAAGTACAGTTCCGCTGAGGAAAAGTGGAGATGTATTGGAAGAGGATAGTGTGGTCAACTGTGTCAAAGGCCACTGAATGGTTGAGAAGAATGAGGAGTCATTGTTTATCTTTCGTTACAACACGCAAGGTGTAACTTGTGACTTTGCTAAGAGCTGATTCCGTAGAATGGAAAAGGGAGGAAACCTGATTGGATGGATTCAAACGTGGAGTTCTGGGAAGGACTGGCAATGATTTAGGAAGCAACAGTGCACGGAAAAGACCTCGGACATGAAAAAGGTGTCGGAACTGGATTGGTATTTTGTAAGGATGGAGGGGGTCAAGAGTTAGATTTTTTTTTGTCAAAGGAGAGAGATGATGATGATGGACAGGATAATGTAGATAAAAACATGATGGAAAAGCAATTAGACAAATTCTGTAAAAGTGAGATGAAATAAGAGGGTTAGAATTAGTGGAGCACACCCATGCATTGGCACAGACCAGAGGGCCAGTTAGCCTGCTCCTACACTGTATGAGCTATGTAATTCTCTGCATTACGCAGGTACTTAACTGGGCAGCAATAGGTCTTCCCTATGATCATGAACGCTGGGGTCAGGAGCTTGCATCAGAGGCCGGAAACACTACCGAACATCAGTGCCACCAGAGAGAGGTAGTGGTTGCGGATGGTATGACACTTATCAGGATCCCATGCCACAGGCGAGTGAAAACAGGAGGCAGTGATGATTGTGGTCTGAAGGGCAATAGAATCCGTCCTTTATGTGGCACAGTAATAGAGGGAGGCAGGTTTTAATCCTGACAAATTATTTAGTGAATAGATGAGCACAGTACAAAATAGGGGTTGGGAAATCTAAGATCAAATTCTGAATAAACTCCCTGGCAGAACTCTACCCATAAGTGCTCCATTTAAGCATCCCAAATTGATACATTTGTACAAAATGCTAACAACCTGACTGAGCTTGTTTGGCTTCATACCACTTATGAATACTTTGAATTTTGCACCTTTCCAATGGGACCAGTTTGTTCTGTTCTGTTAGTTATGTAATGGAGCTTACTCAAGTTAAACTTCTTAACACTGGCAAACTTCCTCCCGGTAACGGGTCAGTGTGTCCCTGGAGCTGAACATCTGGAATGGGCAGTTCTGATTGTACAAGATAATGGGGGTGGGATCTAAATAATAGATTTAAATGGCAAGATTTTAATTGAAAACATTCGCTGGAACGTTAAGTATTTTTCTATTCAGCTGGCTCACATTATGTCTAAGTGTCATGACCATAGCTCTCACACAGCACCTGGACCACATGGAAAGATCAATGGTTCTGCGGAGAATGGGGGCAGGGGATGGAGGGGTGGGGGGGGGGGGGGGGGGGGGCGGGGGTTGTGGTGGTCAGTGTCAGGAAAACAGAGGCCATTAGTAAATAGGTGCGAATGCCGAGATTGTGCTGTCTCGTGGTCAGTGCCAAGGTTTCTTTCCAGGAAGTCAATTGATTGATCATCAGTTTACCTGACTGATGGGCAATCAAAGCAAACCCTGATTATTTCAGGCTCAGTTCTGATTTGACGGTGCTAAAGCTCTCCTGGCTACTGATCCATGTTTCGCCCTCCATAAGCACAAGCTCATACGAAACAATATCACCCCGATCCTAACTTCCACCAAATCCTCTTTACCTGAACTCGATGACCTACACTAGCTGCGGTCTGGCAATCTCTTGATTCTAAAAAAAAAATTCTTATTCTTGTTTTAGATTGGTCTGTTGCCTTGACCCTTCCATCTTCTGCAACCACCTGCAATTCTATAAACATTTAAAGATTCAACTTCATTCTCTAATTCTGAACCCTTGCATATCTCTGATTTTCATCAAGTCACCTATGGTGGCCTGACCTGCAGCTAGATATAGGCTCTAAGTTGTGGAATGTAGTTGGGGGGTTCTGTGGCTACCTAATAGTGAGGGGAAGGTGGGGCGAGGATTCAGTTTGGAAGTGGAGAATGAAGAGGGTAGAACACCTGAGAAAAATCGGAGCAATTCTAAGATTCGCTCTTGCTTGCTGTTCTTTGCTGCTCTTCCACTGAATCTTCCAGTGTTAAAATTTGGTCTGCATTCAGCAAGCAGTTTTGAAAACATGAGGAATCTTTTCTTGAGATTACCAAATCAATGCAAGTATGAGCCATTTATTGTTCAACAACGCAGTTCATGTTTACACCAATTTTTCCATGAATTATAGTTACCATACAATGCACTGATTGCTTTCTAATTAAATATTTAACAAGTGAAATTGTTCCTGCTCAGTAAATTGTCCCACTTGTATCATTTGGCTCTCCCTCTGAATAGACTTGGCAATTTTGATTATATTTCCTTAATTTCCATATAAAAGCTTGCATGTTATGAGATTTGAAAAAAAAATAAACATTTTTCTGTGGATTTAGCAGGATGTGGATAATTCAAATTCTTGTGAACAAAATGATTCCTCAAAGGAATTTTTTCTAGTCGTAAAAGACCCAAACTTCAATAAAACAATTCTCTTCCCACCCACCTTATCTGGTTCGGTGGAATTCAATGGGTAAAGTTTTACACATCATTTATGTTGAAAACAATTTGAAAGAAATGCATTTACTGAGTGCTTTCAAGGCATTTCAGCTCGTCTCTTTAATTATCTCCACTCAATGCACCATTCCCCAGCCAAGTGGACATAAAGCTACCCTACTGCCAGGTTTGTGCTATTATTGCTCTTGATTCAGGAGTCATAAAATCCTTGAGATCAGGGACAACTGAAGATATATACAGAAGAAAGGAAATGAACATGGTTTCCACAACTTCACGACAAAAGTGATAGGTTAATGAATATGTTGGCTCAGTGATATAAACATTGGTTAGGATGCAGGGGACAACTGTATTACCCTTCAATAAAGTAGCATCTTTTATGCCCACCTGAGAGAGGAGACGAAGCCTTAGCTTAACGTTGCATATAAATAGTGTCTTCAATACTGCAATGGAAGCCTCAGTCTAGACTTTGCTTTTATGTGTCTGGAGCGGGACTTGAAGGTACAGTCACATCATACAACAAGTAATGATTGGCTCTCTCTTCCACAATTTAGACTCACAACATATCAAGTTGAGGGAACCAGACAGGCGTGAAAGCCTGCTTGAGAAGTGGAGCCAAAGCATCAAAACGTGCACTTTCAAAGTCTTTGCATTCCAAGGAGCTCGACTGTCATTCACTGCAGTTCTCCAGATTACGGACAAACAATGTTAACATTTAATGAGCTGCAAATGCAAATAAGAGGCAAACTAGGCTGAAGGACATGCTTAACTGAGGTTATATATGCTGCACTATAACAGACATTGTCTTTAAGATGTAACATAAAAGCAGCAACGCTGAAATAGACATAAAGCAATCATCACAAGCTATTATTGGGATATTGCAATGCATAAATTGGCTGTCATGTTCCTTGCATTGATACAGTAACCCATCACTCAGGAACAAGCAAAATGCAGTGGAAATTAATGTCTTTTTTCTTTCATTTGCACAGCATGTGACACCGCCATAACTACTACCCCTGCTTCCAACAATGTTTGCCATGAAGATTAAACTGATCCTCCAACTATCCAAAGACCGTACTTATCTATCAAAGTTATTTGGACAAGATCAAGAACATTGTGATTTCCACTATTGCTATATACATTGCAAAGTTACTTTGGTACATTGCTGCAATCTTAATAACGCCTAAGACCACAATATTAATTATATAAAAATTCATAACTCAACAACTTTTCTCTTGCTTACTAGCCCTTTACAGATTTGGAATCAGAACACTACTTTTCTTCTCCAGATGATCTGGCCCAATTAACTCTATACTCCTGCATTTCTTCATCTCCAGATCTCACATTGGTAAATGGGATGTGCACGGTATGGAGTGTGACAAATGTGCAATTTCCCATTTCACCAAAGTCTGGTAAAGCTCCATTGTTTAACTGACACAAAGACAGAGGTCTCCAACTAGAATTGAAATGGTACATGGCAAGAGAAGCTGCAATTGCCATCCTTTCACTGGCACTATTAATTTGTTTGAGGTCATAGAGTCAGAGGATGGCACAGTGGATCAGTGGTTAGCACTGCTGCCTTGCAGCACCAGGGACCTGGAATCGATCCCACCCTCGGGCGACTATCTGTGTGGAGTTTGCACATTCTTCCCGTGTCTGCGTGGCTTTCCTCCCACAGTCCACGGATGTGCAGGCTAGGTGGATTAGCCATGGTAAATGGAGGGTTACAGGGATGAGGTGGATCTGGATGAAACGCTCTTTGAACGGTTAGAGTGGACTCGATGTACCAAATGGCCTGTTTCTACACCGTAGAGATTCTATGATTCTACAGCATGGAAACAGACCCTTCGGCCCAACTCGTCCATGCCAACCAGGTTTCCAAAACAGAACTAGACCCATTTGCCTTTGGCACATAATGTCCTGGTCCAAATGTCTTATAAATGTTGTACTTGCCTCTACCACTTCCTCTGGCAGCTCATCCCATATTATACACCACCTTATGTGAAAAGATTGCCCCTCAAGTCCCTTTTAAATCATTCCCCTGTCACCGTAAACCTATGCCCTTGAGCTGTGGACTCCCCTACCCTGGGGAAAATACCTTGGCTATTCATTTTATCTATGCCCCTCATGATTTTATAAACTTCTTTTAAGGTCACCCTCAGCCTCCAATACTCCAGGGGAAAAAAAAATTCTCAGCCTACTCTCATTATTCAAACACTCCAGTCTTGTTAACATCCCTATACGTCTTTTTTTGCACACTTTCCAGTTAAATAATATCCTTCTAGGGTGACCAGAATTGCACACAGTGCTCCAAAGGTGGCCTCAACCAATGTCTTGTACAGCGGCACAATGGGTACTGTCTCTAAGTCTGAAACCCTGATGTCAAGTTGCACTCCAGGACTTGACAGCCAATGAAGACACATTCATAATGTGACCAAGCAGGTCAAGTATCAACTTGTATATTTTTCTAGCATGCACCAATTGCAGCAAGAAAGAGCAGGAGAAATTCCTAGTGAGCTGTGTGATGGAAAGAAATTGAAATCCTGACTACCACTATCCATAGCTCCAGGCTACAACATGCAAGTAAAAGCCTGAGCAACCCAGACCCAATTGGGAGGGTGGGTCAGTTGGTTAGACAACTGGTGGGGATTAGGCTAGTTCCAAGAGCACGGGATTCAATTCCATTTTGTCTGAGCTGGATTTGGAACCTTCCTCATCGTCCTGGCCACTGTGAAGGCTGTGGTATTGTGGGCCAGACCTGCTTTCAGGCCGAGAACTGAAGCAAAATATTTGTTTATTTTGACAGGAAAATATTGAGATTGTTTCTCTCTGTCTCCCCTGTATCCCTGCCAAGATAAATGCATGTCAGCATAACATTGCTAGGGCTTTGTAATATAATATTTGATGGGACACCTATGTGGACATGGCTATCTCCAAGGTCCAAATAACTCAGTGACTATTATGTTCCACTTCAACATTGATTTGAGGCTGGAAAGAAATGATACGATAGCAACATTCAGAATTGCATACATAGAACATAGAACATTACAGCGCAGTACAGGCCCTTCGGCCCTCGATGTTGTGCCGACCTGTGAAACCAATCTGAAGCCCATCTAACCTAAACTATTCCATTATCATCCATATGTTTATCCAATGACCATTTAAATGCCCTTAAAGTGGGCGAGTCTACTATTTTTGCAGGCAGGGCATTCCACGCCCTTACTACTCTCTGAGTAAAGAACCTACCTCTGACATCTGTCCTATATCTATCACCCCTCAATTTAAAGCTATGTCCCCTCGTGCTAGCCATCACCATCCGAGGAAAAAGGCTCCCACTGTCCACCCTATCTAATCCTCTGATCATCTTGTACGTCTCTATCAAGTCACCTCTTAACCTTCTTCTCTCTAACGAAAACAGCCTCAAAACCCTCAGCCTTTCCTCATAAGACCTTCCCTCCATACCAGGCAACATCCTGGTAAATCTCCTCTGCACCCTTTCCAATGCTTCCACATCCTTCCTATAATACTTGAAAAAACATGCAGAGCTGGGGAGAGTGGGCCTAATTGAGTAGAACTTTCAAAGAGTTGGCACATGCCCAATGGGCCAAATGGCCTCCTTTTCTGCTTAAGATTCTGTGATGTTAAAGAAAGCAGTAGTAAATTGTATTTAGTACTTATTCACAGTTATTTCATTTATGGTTCAGGGCAGTGAATGTGGGAAACTGTAAGTCTGTTCAAGAGTAGAACAAATAGGTAGGCATCAATAAAACATGTTTTACATAAGAAAATGGAACTGGCAGCTTTAGTGAATATTAGATGAGACATTTGGAAAATCCCATTACAATCTGTCACAAAAGCAAAACTTTCAATTATTGCCCAATGCACTTAAAGAAACATAATATGTTGTCATGACATTGGGACTTCTGCTTTCAAAGATATCAACTGATCTCAGAACCATGAGAAGAACAGGGCCGAGTGCAGCTGCTGCATAGTACAACACATTGAAAAGAACTCAGATGGAAACTGCCACAACAACAACTTTAATTTACAGCTGAGTTTGTTGTCACTGCATATGCAGAAGGCACACTCAACAAATGCAGTCACAACGCTTATGACACATAGATGCATTACTATTCACAGCTTCAGACAGACCCCAAGTAAATGGGAACACTGACTCAACTTTGCATAAAAATAGAAATCACTGGAAACGTAATGTAATGTACGAATTCAAAATTTCCCTACCATAAAGCAACATGGATTGAACGTCCGAAAGCACTCAACATCACTGGCAGAGAAAAAAAAACAAACACTTGCGTCCACAAACAAAGGCCAAAGCCCAGTATCTGTAAGTAGTCAGACACTGTGACAAATCCCATTGCAGAAGCTAATGAAGACTAAACTCACCAGTGAGACACAAATCTAACATGAAGCCTGCAACTTTAGAATTTTCTGGGTTTTTGATTAACAGGTTTTGATTCTCATTGCTTAGACACGTTGTGTGTGAATCCCACATAGAAGATTTAAAGTAATATTGCAAACTCCAAGGGATGCCTCATGGATTGTGCTTAGAAATAATCTTGGCATAAAGGCAATTTTATTCTCTGCTTGCTCAGTCCCTCCCCACCACCCCGTCACATCAAGATGCCTTTAAAAGCACAGGCCTTCCCAGAAACACTTAACACTGAACAAACAAGCCTTCTTTGCAGACTTTCACTGACCCAACAATAAATGTATCACTATTATCCATGAATATGGGCCCCCAATATTGTCCTACAATACTTCCCACAGCAACTTGAGAACGGGCTCCAAGATCAGGAAAGCGCTTTGCTTCTACGGTTGAATATAAGTACTCTTTCCAACATGGAACCACTTAGGATGCTTACACTCTAGCAAGAAAAGAATGAGCCGAAGGGACTCACATTTCTCTGGTCCCTTTTATGGCTTCAGCATGCCCAAAAACACTTATCAGTGAATGCAAAATATTTGGAGCGTAGTCATTGCTGTTAATGCAGGAAATGTGGCAGTCAATGTGCACACAACAATGTCCCTAAAACAACAATTTGATAAGCACCACACTGTCTGCTTTGATGATTGAGTTTGAGGGATAAATATTGCCCAGGACACGGACTTCTTGATTTAACGTCTCATCCTGAAGGCAGCACCTCTGACAGGACAGTGTCCCCTGGGGACTGCAAAGAAGTGTCGATTTTTTTGTTCAAGTGTTTGGAGTGGGACTTAAACCGCACAGCCTGCGTGCCACCCACTGAGTCACTGCTGATGCAACTATTACACTCTGTAACAAAAGAAAAGGAACCCCATCCCTCCAAACTATTGAAAGCATTGCATAATTGCTAAATATATGAACCTCCAAAAGCCCGAGGAACAACTCAAACAGCTGGTTTTAGTCTTGCCACTAAACTTCTATTTTGCTTAAAATAGAGTGGAAAAAAAAACTTCCTTGCAATGTGGATTTGTACAAAGCTTTAACATAGCAAAACACCTCAAAGTGCTTCACAGGAACAATGTCAGATGAAATTTGATACCAACCCACAAAAGGCAACATTAGTACTGTGCAGCAAAAACCTGGTCAAAGAGGGAACTTTTAAGCAATATCTTAAAAGGAGAGAAAGGTAGAGGGAGAGAATTCCAAAACTAAGAAACTCATGTGTAGGGCCGTGGCGATTTCGACGGCGAAAGCAAAGTCTGACCCATGACTGGAGGGTTATTGCTCCCCCCAGCAATTCCACACAGTCTGAGATTAGGTGCAAATTAAACACATTCCACAGCAGGGTAGTGTAATCTAAACCGATGTTGATGTGATGTGCGTGCAGGCTGACAAACAGAAGTATGGGGATATAAACAAGCTGTCACAGGGAGTTTGGGAGAGGAACAGCAGGCCAGATGGCTGCCTGGCAGCAAAGGGCTTTTTAAATCGAGCCAGTGAGCGGGCTAACCAGCTCACAGAGAGCATGCTCACTGCAAGCCAAGGCAAATTAACATTTGAACATGCAATACCTTCCTTCCATTCACATTGAAAAACCACAACAACCACTCACATTTATATAGCAACACTCAATGGAACAAACCAAGGTGCTTCATAGGAGCATCATCAAGGAAGGGTTTATGGATAAGTCCCGGATATTAGGACCTAGGCAGCTGAAAGCTTGCTTCCAACGATGGCGTGATAGCTGTTCAGGAGACAGAAGAGGCCCAGGATTGGAAGGGCACAGAGATCTTGAGTCCCATTTGGGCCTCCTTACTTAAGAAAGGACATAGAGTGAGTGCAGTAAAGTTGCACCAGACTGATTTTTGGGATGGTAGTATAGCTGTAGAAGGAGAGAGATTGGGATGACTGGGCCTGGATTCACTGGGAATTAAGAGGAATGACAGCAGATGACTGAAACATACAACATTTCAGCAGTGTTGGACAAACTGGATAAAGGGATGATGTTGCTCCCTTAGGTGGGGGAGGGGGTGTTCAAAACAAGGGGCCATGGTCTCAGGACACATGGTAGGCCATTTAGGACTAATTTGAGGAGAAATTTCTTCACTCAGAGGATGGTGAATCTGTGGAATTCTCTACAACAGAAAGTTCTGGAGGTCAAGCCACTGGATATATTTAAGGAAGAAATTGATTTCTAGACAATAATGGCATCAAGGGACATGGGGAAAGAGCAGGAGTAGCATGTTAAGATAGAGGATTGACCATGATTGTATTAAATGGTAGCTTGATGGGCTGAATGGCCCATGCCCACTCCTATTTTGTATGGTTCCATGTTTAGGATTAGAAGAGGTTACAGACTCAGTGACAGGGAAGAGTCCATGAAAAGATGTGAAACAAGGATGCAAATTTTAAGTTAAGGCATAGTCATCTTGGAGCCAATGTAAGGTCAGCAAGCTCAGGGGTGATGGGTGAATAGAACCCGGTCAAAGTTGAGGTACAAACACAGAGTTTACAAATTAATGCCAACTTTTGCAGGGTGAAAGGCAGGCAGATTCAGATTATCGGAATAATCAAGTCTAGAGGCAGAGATGAGGGTTTCAGTAGCCGATGAACTGAAGCAGGGTCAGAACTTGGTGACCGGGAGGAGAAAATAGTTTTGGAGCAGATATATGGCCTAAAATACATGGAACCAAACAAAATGCCAAGATTGTAAACAACACGTCTAATTCAGACCGATGTCACGGAGTGGCAGATAGAGTGCCCAGGGAAGGAAAGTTTAACCTTCCCAATTCTTAGTCTTGCTCATCTAATCATGCATATCACGCGGTCAGAATGCTAAAGACAACACAGGAGTCAAGAGTTAGTGAGTGCCATCCTATGCCTGTGCAATCCTACATTGTGTTGTCAGGTCATGTTGCTGAGGGGGCAGCATAGAGATGAGAATCAGGAGGAAGCCAAGTCTAGACCCTGAGGGAAATGTCACAGAGGTAACAATTTGAGACTAAGTAACTATTTCAGGTGATCTAAAGGCTGCAATTGGATATGTAAGAATGGACACAGGGGAGTTAATAAACCAGGTGAGTGCAGTCTCACTCGTTAAAAATCACAGGAGAGATGTTTGAGAAGGATAATAAGGTCAATCATGCCAAAATGTGCTAAGAATCGCAAAGGCGGTATAAATTTAAGCTCTTACTTTCATTGTAAGTTGCATGAAGTGTCATTCACCCATCATGCCTGTGCTCACTGATCGACATTGGGTACTGATCTAGCAACGCTTTGAATATAAAACACTCACCCTCTTGTTCAAATCCTTTTATGAACTTGCCCTACGCCATCACCACAACCTCCTCCAGCCCTACAATCCTCCAAGATCCCTGTGCTCCTCCAATTCTGGTCTTTGATTATATTCCACCCCATCATAGGTAAACATAACATCATCGGCCTCAATCCTAAATTCAGTGTTAGAACACAAATTGAGTTTTCATCATTTTATTTAATTCTTATTATTGCTTTGAGTTTTCGATTTGTGATGAACTGATAGTTGAAGGTGACCTTTGGATTGTGAGTAATAACTTGTTTAAAAAAAAGAACAGACAAACTGTTATTTGTTCAGGAGGCTGGGCCCGAAAGTTAATTGAAGTTTGTTTCTTGTTTAAAAAAAACGTGCTCTATAGATGCTTTGATGCCAGAGAGGTCTTTTGCTCAAGCAGATGGCAGATTATGAATGGTATTGGGGACCTTGTGGGGAGATGGCCAGTCTGTCAGGTCTGCCAGAGTTTTAAATAGTTGTGGACTGTATTTAAGTCAGAAAGATTGTGGCTATGAATGACACAGGACAGAACTTTGATTGTCCCCTCATTGCCCTCTCATTATCAATTTTTTGAAAGTTTGGAGAATAGAATCTCAGTTTTATCAAATAAATGAACGTTTCTTGGAGCCTAGTGGAAGCTATCTGCATGCACCAGTGTCATCGGAAACTAAGCAAGATATAATCCCATATGCCAGTGATATTATGGATTGTGGAAACTACTTAAGTGAGCTGTCTAGTTGCATCTCATTTAATTTTCCCTTTTAACATATTTCTTAACAGTGCCTGTTTGTCTTTGAGAGAGAATTGGGGCTAGAATTAAAGAGGATTGGATTTAACTCTTAGAATGCAATTAGATTACCTTGTTGCTTAACTTACTGTTTGTTAACAAATTGTTAGTTCTTTTGTTTGAGCTATTAACTGAGTTGCAAATACAGGGACAGGGGTGCTGATTCAATTTGGTTGGCTGTCTCCATATTGTAACTTTAGTAAGTCTACCTACAAAACTCTCTTTCATCTTGAAGAGGCTCCTTAAAACAAATGCCCTGGTGATATGTGGCTCATGTTTGCCAGATATTGTTTCTGTAAAGAGCACTATGTAAATGCAAGTTGGAGCTGTGACTCTCAATTTAAATAGTCACTTGGAACCCACTGAGTGCTACTAATGTTCTCCCATTATTGTAGTTTAAAGCTACTATTTTACTGCCACCAGCAGCCTTCTACCACCTCACATTGGGTCATCCTTCACCTGACCAGCAGGTAAACTAACCACCGTCAATGCCCACCATATCCCACCCAGGGCTCTGAAGCCACAGCACAAGGGAGTCAACAGGAGCATCCGTGCACTTTTTGTGTGAAAATGTGCATGTACGGACTAGTGCTTTCAATCTTATTGAGATTATATTGGGGAGGTGGAAGGAAGGGAAAGACAGCAGAAATGCATGGACAGAGCCAATTCTTCACCACGATGGAACAAGCCAGAAAAAGAATCAATAAAGTACCACTGTTCTCTTGTCCATTCTAATGGTCTGCAACAGTCAATGTTTGTACAAAAGCTGATTAATTACAAAGTCCACAAAATCTCAAGTTAGGGAAGGATAGAAATACAATCTGTTTATGTAAGCATAGAAAATACAAGGATGATCTGGGCACTATAACTGGCTTTGCTGCCACAGATCTTTGCCAAAATTTTAGGGAGGTAAAAGTTATTGGGGTAGGCAGGGACGTGGAGTTGAGGTCACAATTAGATCAGTCATTATCTTATCAAATAGCAGAACAGCTTTGAGGGGTTGAATGGCCCACTCCTTCTAATTCATATGCAAACTATTTCCTCTGGTGGGGCAATGTAGGACGAAGGGCACAATCTTAAACTTAGAACACAGCCATTTACAAATGATATCCTTCACAGAAAACATTACGGAAATCAGGAATTCATTTCCCTAAGCAGCTATGGACGGTGAGTCAATTGAAATTTTCAAGGCTAAGACTAATAAGAGTTTTGCCAGGCAAGGATATAAAGGGATCTGCATTGAAAGTGGGTAAGTGGGGATCGACTGGTAGGACAAGCTGGAGGGGGCTAGATGGCCTGTAATGTACAGGCAATATGTTTAGTACACCACCTAAACACACTCTCAAATTATACCAGAGCTGCTGGGACTGTAGGCGAACCACAATTCAAAATTCCTGAGCCTCAGAGCATAAAGGAAAATAGAAACAGGAAGAACATTACATGGGTGAGGAGAGATTTTGTTATTAGCAAGATGTCGCACAGTGAGGCAATCTAATGCAACCCTTCATTGATTTAAATACAAGCCATTTGCAAAAGTAATGAGGGAGGTGGCAGGAAATATAGTACAGTATCATATTGCTATGATTTTATGACAGCAGCTATTCCATGTGATTGTTACAATTAATCAAATCTACCCGTTACTGTGGTTTTCAAAATGGGAAAGGATTGGCCATTGCTAAATTCTTGCTGATGGGTGATATTTTTATGATCCAACGTCATGGTGAATCTATTACTTTCAAATTCTGGAAGCTTCACTTGATTTGCCACCCGCGACTAACAGATGAAATGATATCCAAAGTCATTCTAATGTAATATATAGCTTAATTATCAATACTATAAAGTTTCATGTAGCGGAATGAAAGAATTATGTTGGTTACATACTGATTAATGGGCTTCATAAAGCAGTAAACTTACCTGATGAGTAATTAAATAATGGAAATAGGGTGCATTATCTATCATTTGATGTAATGCATCTGTGCACCTTAGTTATGTGTATTAATTTAAAAGTAATATGCAGGAATTTCCTATCTCTACAAAGCTATGAGGTGCAAACTAGGACAAAGGAGGCTGGGATTGCACACTGCAACAACAGTGACTTGAATTTATACAGAACTTTCAGTGTAGTGAAACATTCCAAAAGTATACATCCAAGAATCATCTTGCAAAATATGACAGCAAACCACATTGGAGAGATATTAGTTCTAGTAAACAAAAGTTTTCTTTTTAAATTCATTCATGGGGTGTGGGCATCACTGGCAAGGTCAGCACCTCTTGTCTATTCCTCTGAGAAGATGGTGGTAAGCTGCAGTCTATGGGGTTTAGGTGTAATGGAGGGAATAACAAGGTTTTGACACAGCAATGATGAAAGAATGGCAATATAGCTCCAAGGCAGGACAGGGTGCAACTTGGAGGAGTACTTGCCAGAGGTAGTATTCCTATTGGCTTCAATTATGCTCGAGTCCCCATAAGGCACATTAAGATTTAATCCTATCTCAATGTCAAGTCTCAATGACACTCGCCCTTCGTCCTTGGAATTCAGCTGCTCGTTTCATTTTGGACCAAGGCTGCAAAGAAATATACAGCTGAGCGGTCCTGGTGGAACATAAGCAGTGAGCATTTCATTGCTGGTGAATAAGTATGCTTGCTATTACGTTCAAATGTTCCACCGCTTTGCTGATGATTGTTTGGATTGGTCGTATTGTACGTGGACAGGACACACCTGGACAATTTTCCACTTTATCAGGTAGATGCCAATGTTTTGCCATACTGGGACAGTTTGCTGGTGGTGTGGAATTCTGGAACACAGGTTTTCAAGCATGAAATCTGGGAGATGTTGTCAGGATCCACAGCTTATGCTGTATTCATTACACAACTTTTTGTTGATATCATGTCCATTGAATTGAATTGGTTGAAGATTGGCTGCTCGTGGATCACAGCGAATCATAAGTGATCAGTTTTGAGAAGCGAGATCTATTGCAAATCTATCACATTTAGCACAATGACAGTGCCAGACAATATGTTGGAGAGGCTCCTCAGTGTGAAGGTGGGATTCTGTCTACATACTACCACTGACAGATGATTCTGTAACAGGTCGGTTGGTAAGGATGAAGTGAAGCAAATTCCCCTTATGTTGGTCATCTCAGCACCACCTTCAAGCCTGGTCTGGCAGACATTTTACCACCAGAAGAGGACAGATAATTTGGCTCCTCTCTTCTCAATGACTCTGGTTGGCCACAACAACTGTTTATGGCCTTTTAGTGTGAGGTTATGCCTCTCTCCAATTAAAATGATGTAAACAGATTTCCACAGAGGCAGTAAGGAACCAAATACAAGGTTCACTTGAGTAAAATAAAGAGCAAATTTTATTATTTGCTAACTCTGAGAAAAATAATAAAGACATGACTTCAAGCATATACACTCAAGTACAAAGTAAAACAGGGGTAGTGTCCAGAATGTTCAAAATTGAGTTCACTTAAAAACTGACTTTCCCTAGGACAAGATTTAATTTTACAGCTATTACAGCAGTAATTGACTCGTCAAAATTCTAGCACGGAGAACAAAAAGGGAAGGATTATGTGAAACGTGGAGGTCATGATGCACACTGAATTATGTCAACAATTTATCTGGTGCCTAATGTACCCTGTTATCATCTTATTTCAATTTTACTTCATCAAATTAAAATTCTGCAGATGCTGCAGTGGGATTTCAACTCATATTCCCTCCTGTGGAGCCTTGTCCATGATGGCACAAATTGGGAAACCACACACATAACATTCTGGCCACTACGCTTAATTGGAGAGAAAATCATGGGTTGCTTGAGCATGATTTTCTGATCTACATTTCCAGTGGCCAACCTTCTGACCTGGCAGCGTGGAATCATCAAGGTTTAGCCCCAAGTGTATAATTTGTGAAATCCTCACTTTTCAAGACATAACCCTTCATCACCTCAATCTGGTCTTTATAGTGCAGAAACAGCCCTTCTGCTTCTTGTTGCACCTAATAACAGACTGAATGACACCTGCACTGAACTTGATCAGCAGATGGCAAAATCTCTTGATGGGAAATCTCTGCATTCCAGATCCCAAAAACAAAATGCTTCCAATGTTTTACCCCAACTTTTTTTTTAAACCAGTAAACATTTAAAATATTTGTCATCTGGTTATTAAACAAACTTGCCAGCAGAAATTGTTTCTCCCTCTCTATTCCATGAAAATCCCTTATTGTTTTGAACATCTCCATTGAATCTTCCTTTTTTACATTAATAAAAAGGTAATGTGATGGAGGAACTCGGCATGTCTGGCGCCTTGTGTGAAGAGAGAAATGGTGAATGTTAGGAGTCCAATGTCACTTTTCTTTGGTTGCCCACATTGGATTCAAAACGTTGACTTGGTTTCTCTCGGCAGGTTGGACAGCATCTGTGCAGAATGTCAACAGCAGCACTTTTCTGTTTTATTTCAGCATCCCAACACCTGCAGTATTTTGCTTTTATTTCCTCTTTATTGCATCTGCTTTAAGCTTAAAAAAAAATTACAGTTTCCCACATTATAGATGTCTCACTCATCTCTGGTACCATTCTACTAAATCTCTTGTGCAAGGCCTTCTCATACTTTCCAAGGTTTGGCCTTTGGAATTGGACAGAAGACCACAGCTGACAGCTCAGCAGTGAATTTACAAAGATTTAGCCTAACTTCCGTGTTCTTTTCTATTCAACATGGCCATTTGTGAAGACAAGGATTGTGATTTTCTTTTTTGCAATTAATGAAAGAAAGATACAGATAGAAAAGGAGGAAAGATACAGATAGAAAAGGAGGAAAGAGAGAGAAACAGTCGGGAAGGGAGGCACATATATAAAAGCAGTGTGTCAAATATGTCAGCATTGGGGTCAAAGAGCATGCGGCCCAAGGAATGGTCTCAGTTGGTTCATTTCTAATCATGCTTGTATTTTTGGCATGGAATTACAGCTGTATGTTCGGCTCAGGATTGTAAAGCTAACGTCTTGGATTTGCCCAGCATTGATTGTTCTGTGTAAAATGTATATGGCACATGTTGTGGCCAAGGACACAATAGACTTGGGCTTTCAATGGCTCTTATGAACTGCCGGAATCTCCCAGATTATGATGTTGCTGCTACATTACGAACATCACAAATGTCACCAGACATGCATTCTACTTTACCGTAAGCTTCAGCTATGGAATTACATTCTTCAGTTCATCGTTTTGGCTTGCACCGCAGTCAGTCAAACTGCATCGTGGTGCATGTGTACAGGACGCTACAGTCAGATTAAAATCCTTTCAGCTCACCTGCCGACCAACCAGATAAAGTACATTCTGCAATCAAGAGACCTATGGAATTGTTGTTAGGAACACAAACTGCACCAATGCTTCATGATTCTCGTGAGAAAAGTGCAGGTTAGGCCAGAAACACTCATTATAAAATATGAATAATCATAAAAACGAGGATAACAAGAGTGGCTCCAACTTGCATTGACATAGCACCTTTAAAGGAGTAAATGACAAAGAATGCATCATATAACAGTGTTATCTGACAAAATCCAACTCCAAAGATTGGATATTCTGTGCAGGGTTGCGACCCAGACATTAGGATCAAATGCAGACCCAAGTGTGCATCATGCTGGGATTAGTCACATGACATAATTCTTTTGTAGTATTGGCCAAATAACGGCTGTATTCTCGCAGTCAAATGAAGGATGGCAGGAGAGCGAACAACACGAGAGAGACGATAGGAATGTGTTCCAGCTTTGAGACAGCCGCTGTCTGCCATTGCAGATAAAGGAAGGTGAAAGAGGGAGGGAGAAATGGTGCTGCCAAATGGAGGCAACCCTCAGCTTTTTCAAAACTTATACAAGTTGAAACGGCCACAGTTGCCAGAGCATCTTTGCGGAGAGTGACCCCCTTAGAAGGAGGGGCTGTGGTTGCAGCTGTGCAAACTTTACACAAATGGCAGCTGCAGCAAGGTTTACAAATTGAGCTGCCATTGGGAAGTCACCCCCTTTGTGTGGGCACACTGGCTGGAAACTCAGTGTGGGACAGGGGCCTTAATTGGCCCCATAACCAGTTCAGTGTAAGGCAGAACAAGCAACTCTGGTGTTTAGCAACACCCCTGGCAACACACTGCCTACTCCTACTCCCACCATAGCACCTCTCCCTTGCGATAAAATGAATGCGTAGACTCGAGGTGAAACAGAGACAATTCTCCGTGATCGAATAATTGATTTGATCTCAAATACCTAGCTTTAAAATAGAGGCTGAGCAACTGGGAAAGAGGCCTGAAGGCAGCCATTATCCTTAGAACCGTTGTCTGCCTTGAAAGAGGAAGTGGGAAGTTTTTGATAAAATATTGCTTTGAAAAAAATTTTCTTGTGGTTATAACCACATGCATTAACTTATAGAGCAATATCAATTCCTACCATAGAGTCTAATGATAAAGTATTGGGTTAGCATGGATCCAGCACTTTTGAGATTCAATTCATTAATGGACTCTGAAATGTCACCTAAAAGCAGCTGTCATACGACAATCCAGTTGACTGGATGGAATCAGTCCTAAGTTACGACAAAATGCATTGCCCAAAGAACTGTACAAGGTAAGACAGCATTAGGTCCATCATGCTACCTGAGAGATGGCTTCTCACAAGGCAGCAGTAATGATTTACAGACTCATAAACCCTCACAGCCTGGCATTTTAAATATTTAAAACAAAAAAAATAAACAAAATCGGGATGGGCTCTCCAGCTGCTGGATGCCAGAGTGACCTTTCCATTGCTCATAGATTTGAAGTTACCTCCTGCTGGTGAAGTCTCTATCAAAAGATGACTCCAACCACTACGTTCCTCTTTCAAGAATGATTTCTAGCTCCCATTTCCCACCTCCCCGCCACCCCACCCCCCACACCCACGATCCCCTCCCTCAGAGGATGAGTTCTGCAATCAGGCTTCACTTTAAAGCATGACTCCAAACACTGGCCTTGTTCTTAAAGAGTGACTTCCATCTGCAACGAGTCCCCCCTCTCCATTCAACACAGCGTGGAGCTGGAGGAACACAGCAGGGTCAAGCAGCATCACAGGAGCTGGAGAGTTGCCGTTTCAGGCCTAGACATCCCATCAGGACCGGGAAAGGGGGAAGGGAGCTGGGCAGTAAATAGGGGGAAGATTATAGCATACGGAGTGCAAGTGCTCAGCAAATCACCAAGTCTACGTTTGGTCTCACCGACATAGAGGAGGCCACATCGGGAGCAATGGATACAGCCAACGAGGTTGGAGGATGTACAGGTAAACCCCTGTCAGATATGGAAAGCTTGTCTCTGTACGCTATAATCAACAACACCTTCCAGTCGCTAACCATTTTAACTCCCCCTCCCACTCCCTGGGTGACATGTCCATCCTGGGCCTCTTCCAGTGCCACAATGATGCCAAATGCAAACTGGAGAAACAACACCTCATATTCCACCTTGGGAGCCTACAGCCCGATGGCCTAAATGTAGAATTCACCATTTTCAAAATCTCCCCATCCCCAGCCTCATTCCATGTCCAACCCTCCCTCTCATCCTGGCCTCCTTGACCTGACACTACCTGTCCATCTTCTTCCCCACCTATCGGCCCCACCCTTGCCACTGACCAATCCCCACTACCCCTGCCTGCATCCACCTATTGCCATCCCACCTACCTTTCCCCAGCCCCACCCCTCTTCCCTCTATTTATTTCCGAGCTCCCCTCACCCTCTCCAGTCCTGATAGGATGTCTAGGCCTGAAACAGCGATTCTCCTCTGATGCTGCCTGACCTGCTTTGTTCCTCCAGCTCCACATTGTGATGACTCTGACTCCAGCATCTGCAGTTCTTGTTACCACCTCTCTGTTGCCTTTTAAAAGCTGCGCCAGCCATGGAGACAAAAACAACATCAATTTAGATTTATAAAGCATCTTTAACCTAATAAAAGTCTCAATGGGCTTCACAGGGCTGTTACAAAACAAAGTTTAACACTGAATTGCCCAAGAACGATTCAGAACTGTAGGTTTTCAGGAGTGCCTTTAAAAAGGAGAGAAAGGTGGAAAAGGTTAGGGAGGCAATTATAGACCATAGGGTCTAGGTAGCTAAATTCAATGCCACTGATGGCGATGAGATGGAAAAGAGAATGTGCAAAAGACTAGAAGTGGATAGGTTCAGAGAGATCTCAAAGGATTGTAGGACTGGAGGAGGTTATAGAAATGGGGAGGGGTGATGACATGGAGGTATTTAGATGGAAGAATGATCATTTTAATATTAAGACATTGTCAGACTGGAAGCTAATGCTAGTTAACGAGCACAGGGCAATGGATACACAGGACTAGGTGTGAATCCTGAGCACTACAGAGCGAACGTATCCATGAAATGTATTCATTAACAGGCCCAGGCAATGTACTGGGATCAAAGGCATCTTCAAGTTGTATGCTGGAGACAAACAATAAAAATCCACTAAATCTTTTTCTTTGGAGTTATCTCCCTCAAACCAGCTTTTATATAATAATGATGACAGATTCTTTCCAATAATTCACTGATAAGCAAAAGGTTTTTTCGGCTCCAGCTGTCTACGAAAGGCTGTTGGAAGAGAATAATTCAGATGGGTAACCAGAGTAGATGCGCTCTGTGCCTAATGCAAGGTTTTGTTTGACGCCAGGAGCTAAAGACGAGACAAACGACAGGTTCTTTTGGTTTTCCGTCAATTGCTAATTGAAAATGTAGCTGGATGGAACACTGGAGATAACTCTTCCTCTGTTCTGTGAGGATCCATTTCACCACCAAAGAGCTTTGATTTGAGCAGTAGGAATTTTATGAAATCTTTGTCTGAGTCAAGGGGCAGGACTTACCTACAGGCTTTGGTCAAATGGGGGTCAGAAGCTCTCAGGATCTGGGTAATAGCCATCCAGCTATGCTCTTCCCCAAACTAGCAAATTCATGGCCAAAAGACAAGCTCTCAAAACTGGGGTGGAGACGTGAATGCAATGTTTTCCAGCATAGAAAGGGAGTCAGGGCTGCAGGGAGGGATGTCCTCAAAGTCTGCCTGAGGTAGGCCTCCTGGCAATAGACCAGGAAGGGAGGGATGATGGGAGCTGGGCAACACTCAGACCTAGAGGCTGATTGGAAAATTCCAGTAGGCCTTTGACAAAAAGACCTATAACAAGGTCAATTGCAATCTGCTGCTTGTGAGTTGGCAGAACAATCACCGACATCACCCTCACCAACCCCCATTCCAGCCCCTCTGTGACCTGGAGATGGAAGGGGAGACGGAGACAGCAAAGTGGTACAGTGGCTGGTGGTGCAAAGTCATGCACCCGCTCACTTCTGTGCTCACATTTATCGGGGCTTAAGACTTGAACTCAAGGTGACAATTGATCAATTAGGCCAATGGGCTGAAGGGTGGCAGATGGAGTTTAATTTGCATAGATGCGAGGGTATTGCATTTGGAAAAATGAACAAAGGCAGGACTTATACAGTTAATTGTAGGGCCCTGGGTAGTGTTGTGAAACAGAGAGACCTAGGGGTTCAGGTATACAGTTCTTTGAAAGTTGTGCCGGAAGACGTTTGGCACGTTTGCCTTTATTGCACAGACCATTAAGCACGGGAGTTGGGACATCATGTTGAGGTTGTACAGGACATTGGTGATGCCACTTTTGGAGTCCTGTGTATAGTTCTGGTCGCCCTGGTTATAATTAAACGGTGTGGAGCTGGATGAACACATCAGGCCAAGCAGCATCAGAGGAGCAGGAAGGCTGACGTTTTGGACCTAGACCCTTCTTCAGAAATGGGGGAGGGGAAGGGGGTTCTGAAATAAATAGGGAGAGAGGGGGAGGCGGATAGAAGATGGATAGAGGAGAAGGTAGGTGGAGAGGAGACAGACCGGTCAAAGAGGCAGGGATGGGGCCAGTAAAGGTGAGTGTTGGTGGGGAGTTAGGGAGGAGATAGGTCAGTCCACGGAGGACACACAGGTCAAGGGGGCGGGATGAGGTTAGTAGGTAGGAGATGGGGGTTGGGCTTGAGGTGGGAGGAGGGGATAGGTGGGAGGAAGGGACGAGCTGGGCTGGTTATGGAATGCGGTAGGGGGAGGGGAGATTTTGAAGCTTGTGAAGTCCACATTGATACCATTGGGCTGCAGGGTTCCCAAGCGGAATATGACTTGCTCTTCCTGCAACCTTCGGGTAGCATCGTTGTGGCACTGCAGGAGGCCCAGGATGGACATGTCGTCTGCGGAATGGGAGGATGAGTTGAAATGGTTCGCGACTGGGAGGTGCAGTTGTTTAGTGCGAACGGAGCGTAGGTGTTCTGCAATGCGGTCCCCAAGCCTCCGCTTGGTTTCTCCTATGTAGAGGAGGCCACAACGGGAACAGCGATGCAGTATACCACATTAGCAGATGTGCAGTCCTCAGTAAAGGGCTCACCTTTGTCCCCCTCCACCCACACATCAACGAATACTGGTCAGGTTTGGACATAGAGCAGTTTATCCACCGCCTCTGCCTCTGCGCTTACTTCTTCAACCGTGAGCCTAACCCTCCCTCTACTGACCCCTTCTCCCACCTCCAACACACCCCCTCCTCCTGGACACCACCCCAAGGCCTCCTACCCTCCCTCGACCTCTTCATCTCCAACCTCTCCACCCCTCTCACCCACTCCAACCTCTCCCCCGCAGAACGTGCAGCCCTCCGCTCCAATCCCAACCTCACCATAAAACCCGCGGACAAGGGAGGCGCAGTTGTAGTATGGCGCACTGACCTCTACATTGCCGAGGCCAGACGCCAACTCTCCGACACCTCCTCCTACTGCCCCCTTGATCATGACCCCACCCCTGACCACCAAACCATCATCTCCCAAACCATCCACAAACTCATAACTTCAGGTGACCTCCCACCCACAGCCTCCAACCTCATCGCTCCCCAACCCCGCACCACCTGCTTCGATCTCCTTCCCAAAATCCACAAACCTGATTGCCCTGGTCGACCCCTTGTCTCCGCCTACTCCTGCCCCACCGAACTTATCTCCACCTATCTGGATTCCATTTTCTCCCCCTTGGTCCAGGAACTCCCTACCTACGTCCGTGACACCACCCACGCCCTCCACCTCCTCCAGAACTTCCAATTCCCCGGTCCGCAACACCTTATCTTTACCATGGATGTCCAGTCCCTATACACCTGCATTCCCCATACAGATGGCCTAAAGGCCCTCTGCTTCTTCCTGTCCCGCAGGCCCGACCAGTCCCCCTCCACTGACACCCTCATCTGCTTAGCCGAACTCGTCCTCACCCTCAACAACTTCTCTTTCAATTCCTCCCGCTTCCTACAGACAAAGGGGGAGGCCATGGGTACCCGCATGGGCCCAAGCTACGCCTGCCTCTTTGTAGGTTACGTGGAACAATCCCTCTTCCGTACCTACACTGGCCTTAAACCCCACCTCTTCCTCCATTACATTGATGACTGTATCGGTGCCGCCTCGTGCTCCCATGAGGAGTTCGAACAGTTCATCCACTTCAACAACACCTTCCACACCAACCTTAAGTTCACCTGGACCATTTCTAATACCTCTCTCTCCTTCCTGGACCTCTCTGTCTCCATCTCCGGCAACCACCGAGAAACAGATATCCATTTCCAGCCCACCGACTCTCACAGCTACCTAGAATACACCTCCTCCCACCCACCTTCCTGCAAAAATGCCATCCCCTCTTCCCAATTCCTTCGCCTCCGCCGCATCTGCTCCCAGGATGGAGGCATTCCACTCCCGTACATCTCAGATGTCCTCGTTTTTCAAGGACCGCAACTTCCCCCCTTCAGTGGTCGAGAACGCCCTCGACCATGTCTCCCGCATTTCCCGCAACTCATCCCTCACATCCCCTCCCCACAATAACAACCAAAACAGAATCCCCCTCGTCCTCACCACCCCACCAACCTCCGGATCCAACGCATCATCCTCTGACACTTCCGCCATCTGCATTCCGACCCCACCACCAAAGGCATTTTTCCCTCCCCACCCTTATCTGCCTTCTGGAGGGACTACTCTCTCCGTGACTCCCTTGTCCACTCCACACTCCCCTCCAGCCCCACCACACCCAGCACTTTTCCCTGCAACCGCAGGAAGTGCTACACCTGCCCCTACACCTCCCCCCTCACCCCCATCCCAGGCCCCAAGAAGACTTTCCACATCAAGCAGATGTTCACCTGCACATCTGCCAATGTGGTATACTGCATCCGCTGTACCCGGCGTGGCTTCCTCTACATCGGGGAAACCAAGCGGAGGCTTGGGGACCGCTTTGCAGAACACCTATGCTCCGTTCGCACTAAACAACTGCACCTCCCAGTTGCGAACCATTTCAACTCCCCCTCCCGTTCCGCAGACCACATGTCCATCCTGGGCCTCCTGCAGTGCCACAACAATGCTACCCGAAGGTTGCAGGAACAGCAACTCACATTCCGCTTGGGAACCCTGCAGCCCAATGGTATCAATGTGGACTTCACAAGCTTCAAAATCTTCCCTCCCCCTACCGCATCCCAAAACCAGCCCAGCTCATCCCCGCCTCCCTAACCTGTCCTTCCTCCCACCTATCCCCTCCTCCCACCTCAAGCCCCACCCCCATCTCCTACCTACTAACCTCATCCCGCCCCCTTGACCTGTCCGTCCTCCCTGGACTGGCCTATCTCCTCCCTACCTCCCCACCTACACTCACCTCTACTGGCTCCATCCCCGCCTCCTTGACCTGTCTGTCTCCTAACAACCGATCTTCTCCTCTATCCATCTTCTATCTGCCTCCCCCTCTCTCCCTATTTATTTCAGAACATCCCTCCCCTCCCCCATTTCTGAAGAAGGGTCTAGGCCTGAAACGTCAGCCTTTCTACTCCTCTGATGCTGCTTGGCCTGCTGTGTTCATCCAGCTCTACATCTTGTTATCTCAGATTCTCCAGCATCTGCAGTTCCTACTATCTCTGGTTATGATTAGATTGGAGAGGGATCAGAAAAGATTTATAAAGATGCTACCAGAACTGGACGGTTTGAGTTATAAGGAGAAGCTGGACAGACTGGGACTTTTTTTCCTGGAGTGTGTTAGGTTTAGAGGTGATCTTTTGCAGTTTTATAAAATCATGAAGGGCATGGATAAGGTGAAGAGTAAAGGTTTTTTCCCCGAGGGTAGGGAAGTTCAAAACTAGGGGGCATATTTTTGAGTTGAGAGGAGAAAGATTTAAAAGGGACCTGAGGGACAACTTTTTCACACAGAGAGTGGTTCATTGGTGGAATGAACAGTCAGAGGAAGTGGTAGAAACAGGTACGGTTACACCATTTCAAAGACATTTATATAAATACATGAATAGGAAAGGTTTAGACGGATATGGGCCAAATTCAGGTGAATGGGACTAGTTTAGTTTGGGAAACTTTGTTGGCACAGATGAGTAGGACCCTAGGGTCTGTTTCAGTTTTGAATGACTCCATGATTATGTGTGTCAACCGCTCTTCAATCAGTAGCACCTGATCTTGGAAGCAATAAGTTGTGAATCCCACCCCAGAGACTCAAAACATATCATCCAGGCCAACACTCCCGTGTGCAGTACTGCAGGAGTGGTGCACTGCTGTGAAAGTGTCACCTTAAAGGCAAGACTTTAAATTGAGGCCGCCACCTGTCAGGTAGATGCAAAATATCCCAGGGTCTCAATTTAAATAAGGCGAGGGAATTCTTCCCTGTGCTCCTCCTGGCCAATCTTTATCCTTCAAATGATATTACTTAAAAATAATGATTATGTGGTTGTTACCACATTGCAGCTTGTGGAGCCTCACATGGTGCTAATTGGCTGTCCTGTTCCTTGCATCTCAAATGCACTTCAAAAAAGCATTTCATTGGTTGTAAAGCAGCTTGGAATACCCAGAGGTCATAAAAGGCACGATGCAAAAGCAAGATTTTCATTAATGTCTTCCAGAACAACCTGAGGTTTTAAAACCTATGTAGGAGTACTATTCCTTTGTAAAATAACACATCATCATACAGCAACACAGATATTGTGCTATGTGACAGAGAGACTATAATCCTGTAACAAGGCATGCATCATATCTTTGCAATAATCACGACAACTGACTTTGCTATTGAACCGCAAAGCTTTGCAGAAAACTCTTCAGCCACAATATAGACAGGCAGTGAGTAACACTCTTAAAAACTGAACTGTACAAGCAAATCTGAACGAAAAGTTTGATTCAGGGCTGAAAACATATAGTTGAGGTTTGAAAAATTAAGACAGTTACTGATTTCTAGCCATTACAGTCATCACCGCTTACATGTCAAGAGAAATCACATTATATGATTAAGTATAAATTCAAAACTGGATTGAGCCACATGACATTACCTCAGCTTACATCATATGACAGGAGTCCACACAATTAATTGGAGGCTGCACAATCGATAGATAGAAATTAAATAAAACCAGCAGATCTCAGTGACTCAATGCTCAACTGAGTTACTCACTGTTGTTAATCCTTGATGATTATGACATCCTTAGGTTCTAAAGTCTGGGACAATGCTCCTATATCTCACTTTTAAAATACTCCTCCTCCTGCTGAAACCCATCATGGCATTAAAGCCTCCTTGCCACTCTGCAATCTTCTTCAAATCCATAATCTTCACAGAACTCTGCTTTTCTCCAATTCCAGCCTCCTGTGCATTCGCACTCGCCACCCTTGCCTCATCCTACTCTGGTTTCCCACTGTTTAGGTAACAATCTCAGAGATTAATTCCCTTAACCTCTCCTCATTTCTTTTCTCCTTTAAGATGCGCCCTGTAGTGATTGGAACGAGGTCAGCCAGGTGGATCCCATGGCATATGAGTTCCCTGATTGGGGCTGTAATCCTGGTCCAATCAGAGTGGTCCTGGCTGACAGATATAAACAGGAGTGTCACTCCAGGAGTCAGCTCTGAGCTAGCTGGGTCAGCGTCTTGTGCTATGCATATGTAAATAAAGGATGACTTAGTGATGGGTTACCAGCCTTTGTGGAGTCATTTCATGCCCTAAAGTCAAGCTCTTTGAAAAAACATTTGAAAATCTCTCCTAAGGTTGCCATTTTTTGACTCCATGTCCATGTCCGCCCAAGAAGCACGTTGGTGTGTTTTTTAACATGAAATGCCCTCAAATTATTGCTGTTTGTGGAACCTCACTACGTGTGAAGTCACTGCCATTTTTCTCTCAGAGCACTGATTGTAATTCAAAGGTAACGTCGCACACATAAAACACCATGGAGCGTTCTAATACATAAGCAACTATTGCATAAACACAACATCTCTTTTCCCAAAAATAATACTGTTCCTTCCCAGAGGGAAAAACCAGTATAAAAGACAGTATTACTTGGAAATTAAAGTACCTGAGCTCCAATTTGAGGGACACAAGACAGGCCAGATTGGTACATGCATTATTTGCAAGTTTCACTGCTTTTTCCCTGCTGGCTCATTATTAATCTGAATATTGGTACAATGTTGTGATGGAGTGCTTGTAGATGGTTAGGCCTCAGCTAGGGTACAGTGCCCAATTCCGGATACCACACTTTGGAAGCCTTTGGAACTGTGGCACTGTTGGAGATGCCTGCTTCCGGTTTGGTCTGATGGGCTTTCACCTGAAGGCAGGATCCTGTCAGCGGGGTGACTAATTCTTGGTGGAAATAAAAGGGACACTTTGATTTGAGGGAAGGGGAGGTGTGCATAGTAATGGGGTACTGTGCTGACCATGATGTGGGTGGAGTGGTATCAGTGGGTAGGGAGGATGGACCATGTCAATAAGCCACCAGGACGGCAAAGTCCAACACGTGTGAGCAAAGGGGTACTGCGCGCCCATTAAAACTGAGGATCCTCGGAACACAAGAAGGGATTCACTGCTGTTATCTGAGTCGCTGCCTCCAACATATAGGAAAGAGGGGGGCGCAGCAGCAAGCTACCCGGGACACAGGACAACCACCTTGATCACAGGAGGCAAAAAAAAACAAAGTTGCTGGAAAAGCTCAGCAGGTTTGGCAGCATCTGGGAAAAAAAAAATCAGACTTAACGTTTCAGGTCCAGTGACACTTCCTCAGAATAAGAAGGATTACCGGACCCGAAACGTTAACTGATTTTTTTCTTCACAGATGCTGCCAGACCTGCTGAGCTTTTCCAGCAACTTTGTCTTGGTTCCTGATTTACAGCATCCGCAGTTCTCTCAGTTTTTATTTTGATTACAGGAGAATCCTGAGAAGTCCGTGAAGACTGGTCACCCTGAGCTCACCTGCAAACATGACAGGGCAGGATGGCAGTGAGATGTAGGATGAGGCATCTGTGGAGCAGCAGGTGGAAGTCCCATTCCCTGTTGGAACCCCATCCTGCAGCGTGCAATTTTCTGTACATTCCGTGGTTCATCCCACGCACATAGAGAATTGTTTGGGTGCTGGGTTTGGCCTAAGTGAACCTGAGGATCGGGGATACAGAAACAAAATGCTGTGGGATGCTGGAAGTCTCAAATCAAAACGCAAAGTGATGCAACTACTCAGCAGGTCAGACAGCATCCGCGCAGAGATGTTAACATCTCAGTTTCATGGCTTTTCATCAAAACAGAAGTAAGATGGAAATGTGACAGTTTTTAAGCCAGGAGAGGGCTTGTAGGAGGGGTGCGGGAGTGACAGGATAGATGATGGGAATGATTAACTAACAAAAGATTTGATGGTGCAAAAGCTAAAAAGAATGGTAATGGATATACCAAAGATGCAAAGTTGGCATCCAAATAAGATGGAAAGGGCTAAATACAATTTAAGTACACAATTTTTTCTTTATTTTGATCAACATCTTGTAGTAGGTGCTGAAACACAGCTTTACAGCAGGAGATTTGGCTACTTGTACTTACAAAAATGGGAAATCCTGAAAGTTTGCGTGACTGGCTGTTTATTTTTCAAATTACTTGAGCTAAAGAGATCAGCAGAGGAGCATTTCAAAAGGATGGGGGCTCAGAGGGTATTGATACAATTCAGCCTTGTAGACCCTTGTGGGGTTTAATTTTTTTTTGTAACACTTCATTTTAGCGCTTACATCTGTCAAAACAACCAGATGTGTTGTTGCACATCAGGACATGAAGACATCAGGGTTTATTCAGCTGGTGGGCAGTGTATGCTGTGAGTTTGAACCTCTGATCTGATTGCTTATGTACTCTAAAGTTTCTAACCCTCCAGGATTGTCTGGAGTGCCCTGGAATGAATGATTATTCTCCAGGCCACTGATATATGTAACAATGGAGAACAATTGATAGCTCCCTTCAAAGCAAATTATGTGCATGTTCACTTTTTTTGAATACTTGCTCTGTGTGAGGGGTATGAGTTGGTAGCATTTAAAACAATGAAACTTCCAGAATTGGCAAACCTATTGCATTTGGGAACTTTAAAAAAAATTCATTCACGGGATGAGGGCATCACTGGCTCGGCCGGCATTTATTGCCCATTCCTAATTGCCCAGAGGGCAGTTAAGAGTCAACTGAATTGCTGTGGGTCTGGAGTCACATGTAGGCCAGACCAGGTAAGGATGGCAGTCTCCTTCCCTAAAGGACATTATGGAACCAGATGGGTTTCAGCTCGACAATTGACAATGGATTCATGATCATCATTAGACCCTTAATACCGGATTTTTAAAAAAAAATGGAATTCAATTACCACTACCTGCCATGGTGGGATTCGAACCCAGGCCTCCAGAACATCTTCTGGGTCTCCGGATTAACGGTCCAACAAAATACCATTAGGCCATCGCCTTCCCTTAACTGGGGCTATGATTCTGAAGTTGAACATGGGTTGTGGGGAAGGGGGAACATTTCTATTGACAGGAAGCTTTGACCAAGTGCCGGCTTTGGAAATAAAACATTAACACTTCACTCAAGGGACAAAATTAAATATTCCCACTCCTGCTTGGTCATGTCTCCGCTCTGCCTGTTTCTAGCAATGCACCAATAGACCTGATTAAGGCCAGTGCTATACTGGAAGCAGAGACTTTCAGGCGATCCTTTTTTCACCTGTCAGCTCAGCACGCCAGTGAATCCTGCAACCACTGCATCATGAGGTCTAGAAATAAATATTATCAGTCAACAGAAAATTATCCAGCTGGTTCAAACTACACTCTTGCTCATACTCCAACCACCGATATTCTCTCAAAAATAAGCGTGTTTCTCCCATCAGCAGGGAACTGAGTATCAGTTCAGAAATGCAAAAATAGACTAACTGGAGTTCAAAGATAGTCATCTTATCCACAAGCAATCTCAAGAGTTGAGTGTTGCAAAGTTCAAAGTTCATCACTACTGCTGCAGCTGTTTCCCTCTAGCATGGCCCATAGAGGCCTGTCTCAAATAATGATAGGGTCAATTATGGCTGTCCTCCGTGTACACCAGAAGTGGCTGAGCCAGGGCAATTCTGACATCGCACAGCCAATGATGTGATGCCAATTACCCACGTTCGGATCACTCCCGTCGAGAGCATGGATTTATATATCACTCAGCAAAGATCAGGGCTCAGCTGCAAGAATGGGGCAGCACCTGGGTTACTTGGGTATCAGGTCAGAGTATTTTTCGTAAAGAGCTTCTGTCACTGCAAGGCATGTGAATATTGTTGGTGATGCTGTGATGAATTTCTGGATTTGGCAGCTTGCGTTGCTACCAGGTGGGGTGAGGGTGTGGTGGGAGAACAGTAGGATTGTAAGGCAGGAGCATCATAATCCTCATTGTTCAGCTCAATGGCCATCATATAGAGAACCAGTCACTCCACCCTGGGAGATGCAGTCATCCTTGAGTGCTCATGCCAGTTCCACTCGGTTTCCCTCTAGGCTGTACCACCTTGCCCTTACATTGCGACAGCAGAGCATCAATGATTGAGTTGCACTCTACTTGGGTAATGTGACTGCTTTAGCTGAACATCTGGAGGTTTGTGAAGGCAGAGAGGTGTACGTGTAGCTGGCCCCATTGACAGTTGTGTGAGGGTGAGGTGGAGTGTCTTAGTGTTTGGCCTTTGCCCTATGTGCCAGGGACTGACTTTGGGGAATGATGTAGGTGATGGTGCATTGAGCAGATGGAGCGGCTGGTGGAGCAGTGGGTAGGAGACATCATGTGAAGCTGCATGCACCCATTTGAGGACATTATACCGCTTGTACAACTGCTGCTCAGCCCTCAGGTCAAAACATTGGTAATTGACCTTCCTGGCCTGCTCTGAATCAGAAGGATGGTTCTCGAGGGCCCGTCAGTATATCTCATGGAATCACTGTGACTCTGTTCCCCTTCCCATCTTCACTGCTAGTCCCACATCTGTAACCCTGGAGTCCCCTCCCTGCTCTGGTGTTCCATTTTTCTAGTTTCAAAATGCAATAACAAATTCAACAATCTCTTGATGTTCAGTGCAGCTTTTCTTTCAAAGGAGCAGACTCCCTGTAAAAGCAGGATGCTGATGGCACCATGTGCTGTCAGCTCAGCTTCCTACTGAACAGAGAGGCAGGTAGCAGTCCTATGGAAATGTGGTAGCAACACCAAATTTGTATTTTGCCCACCTTCGCTGGTACAACCTCCCAGCCAATGCTAATTACTGATACCATTCAGTTCTTAGCTCAAGAACTCAAATCCAGTAAAATGGTAATGGGGGCATTAGTGCTTGAATGTGACTTGAACAAACCTTGAAAAATACAAAAGAAAGGGAAGATTCCTTCACTCCATCATGCAAGTCCATTAGATGGTGCTTATTACGCTCTGAGCAGTAATGATGATAGCTCTTATTCACCACATAAAAACTCCAGTTTCCTTGGGATTAAGCTTCTAATAAGATACAACAATAACTGCACTTCCATTGCCGTGTCCAAATCTGACAGAAAGTTTGTTATGTTTGATCTAAAATTACAAATTTTACACCTGGTGAGAGAGAAATTAATTTGCAGAGTCTAATGCATGTGACAGTCTTCAAACTCCATGAACTGGAAAGCCACTGATTAGGATGTTGAACCTTGCACAAGAGTTTACATGTAAAACAGGACAAATCCTGAAACAGGAGGCACTCACTTACATAATTCTAACTTTCAGGGATTATTGTTTATAAATTTACAACATGGAGGTGGGCCGTTTGACCCAAGCTGATGAATGTGCTCCACACACAATCCTCCGAATGCTCTCTTTCACTTTTCACACCATTTTAAGCAGCTTATACCTTCACTAAGCAAAGAACTGCACACGCTTGAGATCTGAAATTCACCAAAAAAAAAAATTACTGCAGAAACTCAGCAAGTTTGTGGAGAAAACAGAGTTAACGTTGTGAATCAAGTGACCCTGGACCCTGGCTCTGAAGAAGGGTCACTGGACTTGAAATGTTAACTCCGTTTTCCCTGCTCGGATGCTGCCAGACGTGCCGAGTTTCTCCAGCAATTCCTGTTTGCATGTCCTTCAGCGTACGCTTTCCTTTCTTTCTTCCTAACACATGGGATCATGTAGCAGGAAGAAATTGCCTATCCTCTCTTGACTTTGAATTGATTTGGAGAGAATTTAACTCTCAAAGGCATTTTATTTCCCGGACCACATGCCAACTTATTTTCTGTCAGTGTCAGTACCAGCTGGTCTGCACCCCACTCGTCCTTTGGTATGGAGAATACCCCTTCCCCCAATGATTTGGGCCTGCCCACAGTGAATTGGCTCAGAATGGCAATCCAGTGGACTTGGTGACTAACCCAATGCTCCTCACTGCCCCTTCTACTTTTTGTCCTGAGTAACTAGTCAAGTGCAATTAGAATCCTTTTAACGATGAACCAGCTCATCCTTTTGGATTGTTATGGATATTCTTGAATGCATGGAGGCTGAACAAATACTGGTACAGGTGCTTAACAATTAACGTAACAAGATTCAATGGCCCTGTTATTTCAATTGCTTTTAACAGCTTAGTGCTTCACACTATTTCGAGGTCACTTATCTTAGTTATTCTCTGAGCCAAGGTACATAAAGAACAGACATTTCAAATGTCAGAAATAAAATGACTGCATATTAGATCATGCAATCTTGTAAAGTTAACAAAAATCCACAATTGTTAATCTGTCTATCTCTTTCAGATGTTATTCGATCTGCCACGCACTTCCAACATCCTCTGTTCATACATATTATCACAACTCATATTTTCATTAACTCCTTTAGTGAGGAAAATACCTCAAGGTGCTTTACAAAAGAGAAAAAAACAGCTGGGACTGAGGTTTTCAGGGAGCAACAGGAGAGTTGACTTAACGCTTGGTCAAAGAAAAGGAGGCGTGCATTTATACAGCACATATTACTACCTTGGGATATCACAAAGCACTTGACAGCCATCTAAGCACTTTCAAAGTGTTGAGTTGTCAGAAATGTGGCAGCTAATTTGTACACAGCAAGCTCCCACAAACAATAATGAGATTATAATCAGATAATCTGTTTCCATGACACTAGTTGAGGGATAAATATAAGCCAGGATACCAGAGAGAATTCTGCCCCTCTTCTTGGGATCTTATATGTTCACCTGAGAGGATGGATGTGTTTGTAGTTTAGCAATTGATCTGAAAGTGTGCACTGTCAACATTATGGTCCTCCCTAAGTACTGTGCTGGAACATCAGGCTAGGACCATGTGATATGGACAAATTCAAATTCTTAAAATGCTGCGGTACCTCTGGGATACTCATTCAACAAAAATTAACACTGTATGGTCAAAACTATACCCAATGTAAGCAGTGTGCGATTTATACTTGTGTATAAGACTCATTTTTATGTATTTCTGTGGAAACAAAACTAAGATACCGTCTACTAAACTACATTTCTAACAATTAAAAGTTAATAAAACGTAAAGGCTTGACTGGCTAAGTTCTATCATGCTCAAAAGTAAAACGTGTATCGTAACTCTTCAAGGAGTGAATTGTTGGCTCAGGACTCATCAGACAGATATAAAATTACAGCACCTTTCTAAAGAAGGGCAACAGATTTTTCCTGGCTAATATTAATCCTATATCCAACTGGCAGTACTTAATGGAGCTTGCGAGAATGGGCAACATAGTGGACAAATGACCTTAATTAGGTGAGGCTGAAAGTCCACAATCAAGAAGCTGAGTTAAGTATGGTGATTAAAAGCCACATTTTCGCTACTGATGTGACAGTTCAATTTAGGATATTTCCTGAGTAACCGAGCCCACCTCAGTAAAATCGCAACTTTCACTGGTGGGAATGGGTGAAGACCACTTGGGAATTAATTCGTGCAGCGCAGGAGGGAATTAAACACCATTCAACAGTGTAAGTGAGTCTACAGTAGATTTAATCATCCTCTCGCGCATTTTAGAGCTCTTCCACTTTTTATTTCTTAATGAAAACCATTCCACTGATGCCAATGGCTAAAATTGCCTTAAGTTTTTCTTAAAAAAGCTAGTTATAAAAATATAGGAGATAGGGAACAAGGCTATTTGACTAGGCAGAAGGTCATGTGTCAAAAACTCTACAAACATGTCCAACAAGAGACAGAGGTCTGTGCAGCAGTGAGTGGGCCACGCCAGGATGGGTGTATTTGGATGTAGGAAGGGATGCAAGAGTAGGACAGAGGGTCGTGGTGTGCACAGTGGAGGCGTGATACCATCTGCTTTATGCATTGACAGGCCTTACAGCTGTGGAGGGCAGTTTACAACTGGAGACGCAGGATAGTCATGAGGGAGTGCAACAAGCTTACTTTCACCCAGAGTATCTGAGGCTCTGCCCAGCAAGAGTAAATCTGCTAACTCAGTGCAGAGCCGAGGCTATTACACCCAGATGATTATCACAGAAATCCTGGAGTTCAGGAACAGGGTGAAATAAAAAGCTTCTGTAAAAAACATGCTCAAGGCACAATTTTCACCAAGCGACGGCTTTATTCTAATACTTTTAAAAGAAACAAATCAAGCACTGAAGTAATTCATTATAGCACATTATTCCATTTATAGTAACTGCTGGGAAGATTTCATAGCTATGGTTAGCATGCATTTATTTAGGACCTTGGCATCTTTGCTCTGCCCTACTGCAATTATGGGCAACTGATATTACTGAAGGTTTGTAGTTGTTATGGCAACCCCTCCCCATCTTCTCACAACATCAGCTTCATTAATCAGACAGAGGAGGCCAGATTTACAATGAAATGTGGAGTCCACATAATTTATGCCTTCTACAATTGGCAAGAGGAGCACTACAGCAAGAGGTCCCAGGGAAGCTGAAATAAACAGCTACAAACAAGCTGACCAGAAGCCGAAAAAGAAACCACAGAACCGTTTGCGGTGATTACATTTGTTGGAACAGTAAGCAATGTAATAAATAGAATGGATTCACTGTTGGGTGTTTAGTTCTATTTAATGCTGTGTTGAGTAATTTGCATTGGGATGATGAGGGGGCTTGTTGCAGCATTAAGAAATACTTAAAATTCTACAGTGCCTTTTACAGCCTCAGGATGGCCCCAAGTGTTTTACAGTCAATTAAGTACTCTTTGAAATGTAGTTACTGCTGTAATGTTGGAATCATGCAGCCAATTTGCACATGGCAAGCTCCAACAAACAGGACCGTTATAATCACCAAACGGTCTATTCTAAGGTCAATTGGCTTTTCTGGGTAAGTGGTACAATCCCCATAGGGACCAGTAACTTTTCAAATAGTTTTTTAGAGACCAACGGAGGCGTCACATTTTAAGAATTTTACTGTAATAACACAATAAAATACATACAGACTAAACATTACTCAGTCATTACAGGGTTACAGAAAAGATGTTACCAATTAATAATTGAACACAACTGAAGATGCAATGCCACATTTTTTCAGTCTGAGCAGATGTGCAGCCTTGTCATTAAAATTCCAAATTTTTCTTGATCATCCAACAGGTTTTCTTCACTTGCTACATCAGGACAAGTCATCCAGAGTTTTTAGAGGTCCCTTCTCTCAATCCCCAGAATTTAATCAGACCAGCTTCCACCACTGAGGCAACTCTGATGATTCCCTGATCTTTAAATCTTTGCAAGTCCCATCGTGGAACCTGCTGTCACCAGCATTCTGCTCGTTGGTTAACACAGGACTCCGCAGGACTCAGGGCATGTGTTCAGGATCACGCAAATCCTTTGATTTCTGCCACCCGCTAGGTGGCAAAAGAGCAAGATTTGAAGAGCTCCCTTGAGATTCTTCATTCCTCTACCTATGCATGTAGCTTCAGATTGGCTGAGATGAAGAATTCAGAGATAAGCAGGTACAAGCACAATGCCTATGCAACTAGCATTACTTTCCGTTAATGTGCTCCCCATTCTAATGATTGGGGGTGGAAGCTGATATGTGATTTTGCAAACGTTAGTGGTGCTGTGTTACCTGTGTCAAGTAGCAATTCTTCATCTGTGGATCTACAGTACACTGCATGCTATTCTGTCATGTACAGCGTCATTGTTGATTTTGATCTCATCTACATTTGAATTACACATACATGCACCTTTGATATGGATTACTGGATGAAGTCCAGGAGCAGAAATCAGAGATAACTGTTCCTTTCCCAACACAGGACAACAACAACAACAACTTGCAAGTATATAGCAAGTTTAACTTTAAAAGCATCCAAGGCGTTTCGCAGGACTGTTATTTAACTCTCACTAACCATGTTAGGAAATATGAGGAAAGGTGAACAAAAGCCTGGTCAAACAGATTGGTTTTAAGGAGCAACTTTGAAGGGTAAATTACATGCGACAGGTGGAGAGATTCCCTAAGATTAGGGCGTAAGCAGCTGAGAGTGGTAGAACGATGAAAACCAAGGGTGCAAAAATGGCCAGTATTGTAGCAATGCACAGATCCTGGAGGACTGCAGGGCTGGAGGAGGTTGCAAGAGGAGGAGGGGGGCAAAGCCATCGAGGAACTTCAAAATCAAAATGTTTCCAGACCAGGAGTCAAGGAGTCCCGTGAGTGATTCTGATTTTGTGCAGAGTTTTGAATGACTCTAAATTTACGGAGGGATGCCAATTTTAATAGCTCTTGTCAGAGATCAGCTAACTCAGCAAAATACCAAGGCTGAACTCAAGACATGTCTATTCTATATACACAGGAGTCACTGGAACCAACCAGGTTTATCATCCAAAGAGATTTAGCTCATCTTCCCTGGCCCTTCTCAGGCAGTTCCTCAGCATCAAGGATGATGTGTTTCTCTTGGGTTTGACGGGTTCTGAGACTCTGCCCATATCAGGAACAGGAGGCACCTGAAAGTTTTGGGCAAATGGGGTCTTTGGAGGTTTGTGCACTTTCTACTGACTCTGCGACTGCACATCGGTGTGTCACTGACAAAGCCTCTCGATGTGCTTGATGCCTTCCCAAATAAACCTTCCCCATTTTGCGAAGTCACAAGCTAAGGTCTCCCATGTGTTGGTGGGGATGACTGATTTGTTCAGAGACGCTTTGAGGACACCCCAACAGTGTTTCTAATGTCCTCCTGATAGGCTCCTGCTGCGACAGAGAAGAACAGTTGCTTTGGGAGTCTGGTGTCAAGCACGTAAGTGACAGGCCCCATCCAGTGGAGCTGGTTCCTCATGATTAACACCTTGTTGCTGGGCATTTTGGCTTGGGAGAGGACGCTGCTTTTGGACCCTCTTTCTTGCCACTGGATTTGGAGGCTCTTGTGAAAACATGGCTGCCGTGCTCCTCCTGTGTTGTGAGATACCTATAGTATGTTGTCTAAGTCTTTGAAGCATATAGGGTGCAGGAAACACCGATGCCTGGCAAGCGATGACTTTAATCTAGGATGAAAGATCCTGGTTATCAAATACTCTTTTCGTCAGTCGGGTGACAGCAAATCTGACATTATTCAATTTCGGAGTCAGTTCATGAAATACAACATCCTTTTTTTTTAAGTGGCAAGATCCTCCAGAAGGGTTAAAAGCAAACCTAATAACTGAGATATCTTAAAAGGAAATATCTTACTTAACAGCAAGCTTTAATAAGGTTCCTAAGTAATTCATCCTTAGTTAATGCAGCTTTTCATTTCCTGTTACCCAGCACAGTGGCATTCTTAAAATTTAGTGAAGTTTACTTTCATACAGATAAGCATGTTGCCAGGCAGCAGACAATTCAGTGTCTGCAGAAGCTGATGCAGAGCTTCTTTGTTTTCCCGGGAAGGCTATTTAATTGCTTTGATGGGAAACAAATGACAAGGTGACTCAAAAAGTGCAAAAAGCCACTTCAGGCTCAAAAACATAGCCCATTCCATAGTGCCAGATGAAGGATTGCACGCTCCATCTCTCTTAAATTAACAATGAAAAACCCGTAAAAGGCACTTCAGACATAGATGTACTGAATTTTCCTTTAATTTGTCCACTTCACAATCCTGAATGATCAGTAGCACTCCCTCAACTTCAGTCCACGTCTAATGCATTACGGAAAATGGCTAGTGCTCTCTGAAAAGAAAGAAATGCATTAACCAACACCTACCCTCTTGTGTCATTGCCACAGTGAGAGAGATACATATACACTCCAAGTCATACAGTCCTACAGCATGGAAACAGACGCTGTGATCCAACTAGTCCACACCGACCATGTTCCCAAACTAAACTAGTCCCACCTGCCTGGGTTTGGCCCGTATCTGTCCAAACCTTGTTATACAAATGTCTTTTAAATGTTGTAACTGTACCTGCATTCTCCACTGCCTCTGACAGTTCATGCTGCACAGAACCACTCTCTGTGTAGAAAACTTGCCCCTCATGTCCTTTTTAAAATTTTCTCTCTCACCTTAAAAATATGCCCTCTAGTTTTGACCTCCCCCATCCCAGGGAAAAGACGTTTACTATTTCTTATTATTCATTCATGGGGTTAAGGACATTACTGGCTAAGCTGGTATTTACTGCCCGCCTCTAATTAACCAGAGGGAAGTTGAAAGACAACCACATTGCCGTGGGTTTGGAGTCACATGTAGGCCAGACCAGATAAGAATGACAGTTTCCCTCCCTAAAGGGCATGAGTGAACCAGATGGGTTTTTCTATTGACAATGGATTCATAGAGTCATACAGCACAGAAACAGACCCTTCAGACAGACCAGTCCATGCTGAACACAATCCCAAACTAAACTAGTCACCTGCTTCCTCATGGCCGGTATCCCTCCAAATCTTTCCTATTCATCTACAACATCTTTTAAATGTTGTAACTCATGGTCATCATTAGACTTTTAATTCCACATTCATATTGACTGAATTCAAGTTCCACCATCTGCCATAGGAGGATTTGGAACCAGGTCTCCAGAATATTCCAGGGTCTCCGGATTAACAGTCCAGTGATAATTCCACTAGGCCATCGCCTCTGTTAAGGCCATTCACCTTATCTGTGCCCCTCCTGATTGTGAGAATCGCTTTCTAGGAAATGAAGGCTAATCTCCAAAACATCACTGGGAGTGGACCCAGGAGAAAAATCATAGGGGCACTGAAAAGAAAAATTCATTTCAGGCTTTTGTTCGTTAGACAGGAAAATGCTGGGGATAGAACGAAAAGGTTGCTTGACTAACAGTCAAAGATCATCCATTTAGTGAACAAAAAGTTTATTCTTTTTTCTGATTGGGGTGGGATGACATTGCTCTATTGAGTGACCAGTGGACACTGTGAGTATGAGGTGTTTGGAGAGAAGAGGGAATGTGTTGAAACTTTTGGGAATAAATGTAACCCAGAGTTTGCAACCTTACCCTGGGTGGGTGTTACCAAACAAATATCAGGTGTAGAATGAATTTTTACGTAACTGCTGATATCAAATTAAATTCTTTTTCTCACATGCTTAAGAGAAATCCTGTTAGGAAGCAAGCAGACTTAATATGTTAGCCCAGAAGTTGTCTGTTGTGAGGTTGATAATGTCATTAGAGACTAGGTTTTGCTGATTTGGGGTATAAATGAGATGAATGGATATAGGTCGATCTGCCAGAGACATGAAACTTCACCCTGAATCAAAAACAAAGTTGCTGGAAAAGCTCAGCAGGTCTGGCAGTTCTGAGGAAGGGTCACCCGATCTGAAACGTTAACTCTGTTTCTTTCTTCACAGATGCTGCCAGACCTGCTGAGCTTTTCCAGCAACTTTGTTTTTGTTCCTGATTTACAGCATCCGCAGTTCTTTCAGTTTTCATCCTGAATCAGTTAGTCTTATTCTGTGCTTTTCAGATTTGTATTTGAGATTTTCCCAAACTTTGTAATCCAGCCAGGAGCGGCGGTCTCCCATTGTGGCAGCCTTGTCCTGGAAGGGCTATCTTGGCTTAGCTTGGCAGTCTCCAAGTTTGGTGGTCTTATCCTGTCTTCTTCAGTGACATCTTCTGGGTACTCCAGCATTCGTGGTCTTAATCGACTTTCCCCAAACTGAAATTGATCTGAGATGAACTCGTGTCTTAATTTTTACATTTTTCTTCTTATGTATGACTTCTGTCATTAATACAGGTAACTTATAAAACTTCTCACTGTTCTTTTTTGTAAAAATGCACATGCCAATAAATTGCTATTCTATTCTATTCAATGCGGATACTGATGGAGCGCTGTACTGTTGCAGGCATTATTTTTTTTGAAGAGTTATCAAAACCCAAGGCACAGTTTGCTTTCTCAGAGAGAAGTAAAAGATTCCTTGACACTTTCAAAAATCCTCAAGGGCTTTTCTCTCTCTCATCAGACATTTATCCCTCAACCAACATTAGTTAATAATCCTAAGATATCTGGCTTCTTTTTTATATTCAGTCATGCAACGAGGGCATTGCTAACTATGCCAGCATTTACTGTCCATCCCTAGTTGCCCTTGAGAAGTTGGCGGTAAGTTGCCTTCTTGTGCTGCCGCAGTCCATTTGATGTAGGTAGATTCTCAATGCTATTAGGAAGTAAGTTCCAGGATTTCGCTCAGCAACGCTGAAAGAACCGCGGTATATTTCCAGGTTAGGATTTTAGGTGGCTTGGAAGGGAGCTTGCAGGTGATGGCGTTCCCACGTATCTGCTGCCCTTTTCCTCCTAGATGGTGTTATCTGAGAAGCCTTGGCGAATTTCTGCAGTGCTAGCGAGTGTCAGTAGCGGAGTGACCAAATGTTTGTAGACGTGGTACCAATCCAGTGGGCTGGATGGTGTCAAGTTTCTTGCATGTTGTTAGAGCTTCAATCATCCAGGCAAGTGAGGAGCATTTCATCACACTCCTGACTTGTGCTTCTAGATGCTGGACAGGGTCTGGGAGCCAGGAGGGGAGTTACTCACTGCAGTATCCCTAGCCTCTGACCTGCTTTTGTAGCCACTATATTTATATGACAAGTCCAATTCAGTTTCTTGTTCAATAGTAACCCCCAGGATGTTGATAGTGTGAGATTCAGTGACAGTAACACCATTGCATGACAAGGAGCGGTGGTTAGATTGTCTCTTATTGGAGATGGTCATCTGCCTGGCATTTGTGTGGCATGCATATTACTTTTTACCAAAGGACTGTGAAGTTCAAGCAGGTAGCTTACAACCACCTTCTCAAGGGGAATTCAAGTTGAACAATAAATCCTAGCCAGCAATGCCCACATCCTCTAAATGAATGTAAAAGTTCCTTGTTTTCCTGCTGTGTATTTTCATCATCGTCATGTTTGTGGAAATTTAGTTTGGGCTCCTAATTTAGATACTACCAGAATATACCAAGAAAGATGTTATTTACCACTTGGGTGGGGAATATGGTAGGGGGAAGGGCTCAGTTCAGTAATCCCACCTGCTGGTAGCAGGATGTCAATGAGGTTAATTAATGACCATTCTAATGCAAATTATCCCTGAAACCTTTAGGATTGAATGGTAGTTCAAGGTATTAATGGGACTCAAATGGGTTTCTCATGCTTTTAGAAGACGCCAAATGAGCCCGTGGGGAATGAGGGCTTCATTCATTGGCTGTCAGTGACTAATCAAGGAATCTGCATTGATAATGGGAAGGGAGACTGGTTGCACGGAATGTCATATGTCTGCCCTTGTGTCCACCATCCTGCCCTCCCACTTTCCTGATGGCCTCACTCTCATTTACTCCCAGCCATTCACTCAAATGTCTCCAAAGACTTGGCATTGATCCCTGGTGAAGGCCTTGAAGCATTAATGGCAGGAGCCAGTGCTTTGTGAGGTACTGCCAGCAATGAGCGGAATTTTTGTCTGACTGCGGATCTAACTTGATGGGATGCCCAATGCTGCACAGCTAACTGCCTTTTTACCGTGCAATTTTGTCAGGCCTCCTAGGAAAAAGTAAGATGGAGTTCCCAGCACTTATTCAATCAGTTGACGGAGTGGCCAGTCACTGGAAATTGAATTTTGCTTCAGCTGTTCTTTCTGACATCTATGCATTTATTTTGTTGGTTTTTTTTGTGCAAAAGACTTGCCTGATTTTATTTCTCACTCATTAACCACTCAGTTTTCAAATAGATGTTTCTTAACCATTTAATCGTTCAGTACAATGAATAATTTTCCTACTTGAGTTTTGTCAGTTCCATAGAACTATAGAATCTCCTCACTGTGGAAGCAGGCCATTCGGCCCATCGAGTCCACAGCGACCCTCTGAAGAGCATCCCACCCCGACCCTCCCCATTTCCCTATCTGTGTAACCCTGGATTTCCCTTGGCCAATCCATCTAATCTATATATCTCTGGACTGTGGGAGAAAACTGATGCACCCTGAGGAAACCCACCCAGGCACAGGAAGAATGTACAGACTCCATACAGACAGCAGCCCAAGGCTAGAATTGAACCCGGGTCCCTGGTGCTGTGAAGCATCAGTGTTAACCATTGATCCACTGTGTCACCCAAATTCCATTTATTGCCTTAATTGGATCACCTTGATATTTCTGGTTTTCCAAATCAAATAAGCACAAGCAATAGTTGGAAACTTCCTTATTTTCATAAATTGGCGATCCCAGATTCCTTGGATGAGGGCAGAATAGTTGCTCTTGGAAAATAGATAAAGATGGCAATGTTGTATTTATTGCAGTCTAGTTACCTTGAGGTAGTTTTTTTGCTTCCAAGTGATTCTATATCTGAACTGCCTCCTCAAATCATTTCATAAAGCATCACGAAACAAGTCAGTAGATGTGGAATTGAAGTCGCGTGTGTGTGTGTTTTTTAAAATTCATTTGTGGGATGTGGGCATTGCTAGCTGGCCAGCATTTCTTGTCCATCGCTAGTTGCGTTGAGAAGGTGGTGGTGAGCTGCCTTTTTGAACCGCTGCAGTCCTCCTGCTGTGGGTTCACCCCCAATGCTATTATGGAGGGAATTCCAGGTTTTTGACCCAGCGACAGTGAAGGAGTAGCGATATATTTCCAAGTCAGGATGGTGAGTGACTTGGAGAGGAACTTGGAGGTGATGGTGTTCCCATATATCTGCTGCCCTGGTCCTTCTAGATGGAAGTGGTCATGGGTTTGCAATGTGCTGTCTTAGGATCTATGGTGAATTTCTGCAGTGCATCTTGTAGATAGTACACATTGCTGCTGCTGAGCGTCGGTGGTGGAGGGAGTGGATGCTTGTGGATGTAGTGCCAATCAAGCGGGCTGCTTTGTCCTGGATGGTGTCAAGCTTCTTGAGTGTTGTTGGGGCTGCACTCATCCAGGCAAGTGGGGAGTATTCCATCACACTCCTGACTTGTACCTTGTAGATGTGGACAGGCTTTCAGGAGTCAGGAGGTGAGTTACTTGCTGCAGTATTCCCAGCTTCTGGCCTGCTTTTGAAACCACTCTGTTAATGTGGTGAGTCCAGTTGAGTTTCTGGTCAGGATGTTGATAGTGGGGGATTCAGTGATGGTAACACCATTGAATGTCAAGGGGCGGTGGTTACATTGTCGCTTGGTGATGGCTGTAATGAGATCAGGAGCTGAGTGGCCCTGGCGGCACCCAAACTGGGCGTCACTGAGCAGGTGCTGCTTGATGGCACTGTTGATGACACCTTTCATCACTTTACTGATGATCGAGAGACGACAGATGGGGCAGTAATTTGTCCTGCTTTTCATGTACAGGACATACTTGGGCAATTTTCCACATTGTCGGGTAGATGCCAATATTGTAACTGTACTGGAACAGCTTGGCTAGGGGAGCGGAAAGTTCTGGAGCACAAGTTTTCAGTACTATTGTTGGAATGTTGTCAGGGCCCGTAGCCTTTGCAGTATCCAGTGTCTCCAACCGTTTCTTGATAATCACGTGGAGTGAATTGAATTGGCTGAAGACCGATATCTGTAATGCTGGGGACCACTGGAGGAGGCCGAGATGGATCATTCACTCGGCACTTCTGGCTGAAGATTGTTGCGAATGCTTCAGCCTTATCTTTTGCACTGATGTGCTGGGCTCTTCCATCATTGAGGATGGGAATATTTGTGGAGCCTCCTCCTCCAGTGAGTTGTTTAATTGTCTACCACCATTCATGACTGGATGTGGCAGGACTGCAGAGCTTAGATCTGGTTCATTGGTTGTGGGTCCGCTTAGCTCTGTCTATCACTGTGTGTGTGTATTTGTGTGTGTGTGTCTGAGACAGTGTGTGTGAGAGTGTGTGTGTGAGAGTGTGTGTGTGAGAGTGTGTG
>NC_063338.1:10946402-10965353 GCF_021869965.1 Rhincodon typus
TTCTGAAAAAGGGTCTAGGCCTGAAACGTCAGCCTTCCTGCTCCTCTGATGCTGCTTGACCTGCAGTGTTCATCCAGCTCTACACCTTGTTATCTCAGATTCTCCAGCATCTGCAGTTCCTGCTATCTCACAGCCATTGATATAGTTTTGAAGGGTAGTTGCCATTTGCACGTATGAAATACAGCAGCCAACTTGCACACAAAACACTAACCAACACACAACAATGTCACGAACAGGTGACCATCTTTGGTCAAAGTGATGTTGATTAAGGGTAGGTATTGGCCAGTGGACTGGAATAATTCTTCAATATAGTACCTTGGGATTGTTCACATTTACCCCAATTTATCATCTTTCAAAGCACAGCACTTTCAACAGCGCAGCACTCCTTTGGTACTATACTGCTACAGCTGTACAAGGTCTTAGTGAGATGCCATCTAGAGTGCTGCGTACAGCTTTAGTCCCCTCATTTGAGGAGGGATGTGGTTGCATTGGAGGCAGTTCAGAGGAGATTCACTGGATTGGTTTCAGAGGTGAGGAGCTTGTTTTATGAACAGAGATTGAGCAGTTAGGGCCTGTACTCTCTGGAGTTTAGAAGAATGAGAGGAGATATAATTGTGGTACATAAGATGCTAAAGGGGATTGACAAGGTAGGTGTAGAAATAATGTGCCCCTTGTGGAGCAATCTAGAATGAAAGGTTATATTTTTAGGAAAAGGATTAGCAGATTTAAAACCAGAGATGAGGAGAAATTATTTCTCTCAAAGCATCATGAATCAATGGAATTCACTAACTCAGAATGCAGTGGATACTGGGACGTTGAATAAATTTAAGGACAGGATAGACAGCTTTTTAATTAGTAATGGATTGAAGGGTTATAGGGAATGGGTAAGAAAGTGGAGTTCAGGCCAACATGAGAACAGCCTTGTTCATATTAAATGGCAGAGCAGGCTCGAGGGGCTGACTTATCTACTCCTGCTCCTGGAACTTATGTATGTTGGATTGTGTGATTCAATTTTAATTCACAAGTGGGATTCAAACCCACAAACCTCAGATTCAGGGGCATGCACACTACCAACTCAGCCACAGTTGCCAACCACCAAATTGGAAAAGTTTTGAACATTCATTATAAAACTTTTCAGAGATGAGAAGGAAGGCCATTGTACTCTGCAGGATCACTAGAGGAGAGATGGTATATAAAACAGAATAGAATAGAACAGAATTGAATTGAATTCGAATCCCTGCAATGCGGAAGCAGGCCATTTGATCAATTAAGTCCACACTGATCCTCCAGCGAGCATCTCACCCAGACCCACGCCCTGCCCTATCCCTGTAGCTCTGTTAATCCATCTAGCCTGCACATGCATGGACACTATGGACAATTTAGCATGGCCAGTCTGCATATCCTGCACATCTTTGGACTGTGGAAGGAAACCGGAGCACCCGGAGGAAACACACGCAGACATGGGGAGAATGTGCAAACTCCACACAGACGGCTGCCCAAGGCTGGAATTGAATCCAGCCTCCTGGCACTGTGAGGCAGCAGTGCTAAACACTGAGCCACTGTGCCAGCTCCAAGAATATGCCCAGAGTTGGCAGTCCAACCTGAGGCTTATAATTGCCAGAGTAGCTCATGGCAGGAGAACCAGCCACATGTCTGACCGCACTCCGTGAAAATCAAAGCACAGGGCTATAAATAATAAAGTGAGAGCTTTAAGTAATAATCTTCCCATCAGTGCAATGACTATTGAATAAGCTGGACCATTGGCCCAAGCATAACATTTCCTTCTGAATTTTTAATACAGCATAATACAACTGTACGAAATTAACTTTCTTTTCCTTCTACAGCTGAGATCAGCCTTTGAAAACAAATGAGAGACAGGATTCAGAGCTCTGCATGTAAAAAAAAGTAGCAATTTACTTGGTGTAAACGTGCATTTGCATGACTATTTATACTTGAGTTTCAAGGACACTTTAGGGCAGATCTTGACTTTGTTCAGTACTTTGAAGTTTCAGGCCACTATATCTGGGGCACAGCTAAAGTGACAAAAATCAGTTCACCAGAGAGCAACCCAGACCAGCTCAAGGTCATAGTGAACAGGAGGAGGATTTTAGTGCTGGGTGAGGAGTGGTTCCGGAGAGATCGTGATAGGAAAACATGAGGGATATACAAAATGGGGCCAGAACAGAAATTCCAATGTCAAGGTTTAAACTTTGTAGGCAAACAGAACAAATTCAACTTTTGAGACTTTTCAGGTCCAAATTGGTTTACACGCTCCATATGCATAAAACTGCCACGGATCTTTTATAGTCAGACAAGGCTATAGTCACCCCCATACGTAAAAGAAACATCTTCTGTCAAGATAGTTAAAAAGAAGAGTCCAAATATTCTACAAACCTGGGAACTTCCATCATTCTTTAGACCACTCTGCTCATCAGCCATAGCTCAATGCGTAGCATTCTCACCTCTAGGTTAGAGGTTTGGGGGCTTGAGCCTACTTTAGAAGGCTGAACACAGCAACTAGGTTGGCACTTCACTGCTGTATAGCAGGAGTGCTACACGATTGGGAGTGCCGTCCTTCAGATGAGTAGTTAGATTAAAACCCTGCCTACATTTTCAGCTCGATGTAAAGATTCCAGGGCATTGTATCAAAAAAGAGCAGGGGAGTTATCCTATTATTTTGGCCAATACTTAACCCTCAATAAAAAGCACAAAAAGCCTTGGATAACAAGGTGTAGAGCAGGATGAACACAGCAGGCCAAGCAACATCAGAGGGGCAGGAAAGCTGACGTTTTGGGTCTGGACCCTTCTTCAGAAATGAGCCTTGGTCTGTTCATCGTGGCATTGTTGTTTACGGGAGTTTGTTTTGCATATTAGCTGCTGCACTTTATCTTGTAACTATTCTTGTGGCTACAATTCCACAATACCCCTCTCTCTGGTTTTAGAATGATTTCTGATGCCCTGAGTTCACCTAAACACAAGTCTTTCTTTCTTTCTTTCTCACATCACCTCATCTGCTGCATTAGAGCTTAATTTCCCTTTACTGAACTGGTAGTCTGTCTCTTGGGTTGGGAATCAGAGTCACCAGTTTGCATGTGAAATACTTCTATTACTTCCCTAGCCTGCAAGTTCAAGGTACGAACTGCTTGAGCTCCCAAGTGTTTAACCGTGGACTTTGACAGTGTGTATTTGCTTTTTGCTCAAAATGGGCGAGATGTCCAATGTGGCAGAATGTGTACACTTGGACATATACTTCCAAAAGGGATCGCTGAACAGCAGTGGATCCCAACGTCCTTCCAATTTTCTGTGAACTGAAGGGTGACATGACCCAAAACCGGAGACCAGCCAGTTCAATGGGTTGTAAACATCCACGAGCAAAGAAACTTTTGAGAGGAAATAGATGAAATACATTCAGAAAGGAAACAAATCAGCTTCTGAATTTTCATCTTGCTCCTGAGCCAAATCTTTAAGCACATGGGCAAGAAATTGTTCCAGTTTATGAACCACAGAGTGTCACCTCTAACATCTGAAACACAAGTAAATTATAAAGTCACAAAGCACAATACCAAGTGAATACTTTGACAAGGGATAATAAAGTTACCTGTCAGGAGGATGCTGCTGCTTGTTGATCTTGGCATACAGTCCGTCCAGGTTCTCCTGCTCTGCAGTCAGGTCCCGAGGCGGGTTTAACGAGTGCAGCTGTGGGGACGGGGCCTTGAAAACACTGGCGGGCGGGGGTGGCTCCCGAAAGTGGTTCACCTTGGCATAGTTGGGGTCCATGTCATCGTCTTCAATGTCGGGCACCGAGGGACTGGTGGACGGCAGCTGATCGTACCGCTCTCTCGCCTGCTTCTCTCTCAACTCCTGGTGCTTGGCTTCAATCCTAAGAGGAAAGAGATAAACCCCATCAAAATGAAGAGACTAGAAAGGGCACGCACATGTTTGTGGTTCACAGCTGTAGAAAATTGAAGCAAATGATGCTTTACTGTCGACGTTTATGACCATTGGGTGCCTGCCACGGTCATGCCCACTCTAAAAACTCGCTTTGTGACTTGTTCATGATTACTTAAACATCAGCTCTGACTTAGTACTAGCCCCCTTACCCTAAATTAGTCAGATGGCTGTTGTTTCAAGTTCCAGAGACTTAAACAGATAATCCAGATACTTTAGTGGCAATAATGTGTTGACACGCGTTTGCAAAAGGTGTTATATGAATTGAAATTTTTTATTTCTCCTTGGCACATCGGTTGTTGTTAACACTGGCTAAATTTTCCAACAGTATATCAGCGTATTAGAAAATGCAACAGTCAATTTCCAAACAACAAATACCAATGTGATAACCACTAGTCAATGTAATTTTAAGATGTAAGTTGAGTTTAAATGTTAGCCCAGGCACCAGAGAGAACTCCTCTGTTCTTGTACTCCTCAGAACAGACTGATGAATACCACATTTCAAAGCGAGCAACAAGTTGGTTGGCAAACAGACTCTGGTTGATTGGGATGCCATCATGGAGAAACACATTAGGGAACTACTGTTCTCCACCACCCTCCCACCTCCTTCATTATCATCCCCCTGTCCCCCAAACCCTATGTCTCAGCTTAAGTCAATAAAGATGCAATGTCTGTGTGTGATCTTTCTGCTTGCAACGGGCAGCAAGTGTAACAAAAGTTGTATGCTCCATGGCATTGCCTGGACCAATCAGATCTGACTGGCCAACTATTCACAGCCCTTGTTTCAGGCAGTATAAATTATTGCTCCCTTTGAAATTTGGCATTCTAGTGTCTGTCCTGACAACTGCAAGGTAAAAATCCCTGTCAGCATGGATACAATCTTATAGAGGACTGAACAATGTGGGCTACACCAGGACAAGTGACAGAATTGGGTCAGAAATCCAGTGAGACCTATCCAGACATCAAGAGTAACTTGTCGCATGTAATAAATAAATTCTGGGCAGTGAGGTGATATTCTCATTTGGCAGCAGTGATCTGCCGATTAAGGGGCATTATTGCTTGTTAACGGCCTCATTAACTGTGCATCTCATCTCACCAACATGCAACTTTCCATCCTACCACCCACTGGGAGCATACTAGATGCCTAGGATTCTCAACATGGAAATCAGCGCAGGTACCTGATGACTTCAGCTCGTTGCTTGCTCCAAAGGACCCTTCATGTTGAACACCAAATACTAACATCTCAGGGAAAGCTCCATGGGCACTGGTCACGTGCACCCCACATCCATGATCATTGACAGCAGACCAGTACCAGCCTCCAAGAACCCTCATGGCACATCTCCAACCTGTTTACAGGACACTTAAAAGGTCCACGCTGGGTTGTACTGGCAATTATCATTGTAAATCTGCAGCAAAGGCACTCACTGTGCGCTCAGGGACATGCACCCACCCAGCTCGTGGATTGGACCAGGCTGCATCTCTGAGCTATTTACTTGCTCTCTCAGTGCTCACTAACTCTGAGCTGACCTGAATGCTCACAGCATCACTGCCTTGCATTGTTTCCCCAGCCAGTGATACCCAAGCTCACAGCACTGCTGGATTGTCTTGCTATTTAGTGCAGACACATAGTCAGGAGGTTTGGCAAGGTTGTCAGCAGTGCTCAGTCAAGGCAAAAGAGATAGCCTTCAGTCAGGGGATCCAAATACAGTAAGTCAAGGGCAGCTTTCAATAATAGTCCAGGTGCTTGGACAGAGCCTATGAGCTACTTGGGACGGTCAGAGTCAGGATGCTGTCCAAGAAGAGTGTGATGAGCTGAATGTTGGATAGCCTACCACCAGTCTTGACTCTTTCTAATTGTGTAAGACTGTTATTCCCATGGAAGGAGAGGGAGGCAGGTATAAAAGAAGGTGACAGTGACTGGACAGCTCTTAATTTTTGGTACAGGTGGCAAGGTATCTCAATTGAGTAAGGAAGAAGTGCACAAGGCATGCAGGGTTAGCAGAGTCAACGGTTGGGTTAGGATAGGTGAGAGTGGGGAAGATATTGTAGGCCATGGTGAGCGGAGTACAGCACTAGCTTTGGTGTGAGGTAGGTAATTAGCAGAGTGAGTGAGTGGGAGGTAGTGGAAAAAAGGTGGTGGTGCTGTGCTGGTGGAATGGAGAAAGACAATGACTTTCTTCTACAGTGTTGATCATTCCTCCAGATGGCCGAGACTCCAGCAGCCAGGTGGCAACCTCAGAAGCAACATCAAACCATATCAGCTTGGTCCCTCTTCTGCTGGTCCTAAGGCAGCAAATGTCCCAGCTCCACACCACCCCATCCAGCAGCACCATGCTCACAGAGTACAGCATCAATTTTCCCTTCTCTGCCATGTCGGAGCAAATACCAAGAATGATACAGGGCAGCTCCAGACTGAACGTTGCTTATCCGGGTGGAACAGAAGGCAACGTCAGGGATAATGACATCACGGGGTAAGGTACATGCTAATGAAGTGAGTTTGGTCAGTTACGGTGAGAGACTTCTCTGGGTCTCATGATGGGAAATCCCCATGCCACCACCCCCAGCCCCACCTTGAAATTCAACAAAACGGGCACTTAGCCAGCCAAACACAAGATTCAGTGCTGCGACTCTTTCAACCAATACTCACATCCCGTACTAGCAACCTACTATCCCCATTGTTTCTTCCAGTAGTGCCAATGGACCTCCTGAGAGGGTAAGCTGTGCCTTGCTTTAACATGTCATTTGAAAGATAGCACCTCTAAATGGTGTAATACCTGTTCAGTATCGCACTAGGGCATTATTCTAAATTTTGTGCTCAACCTCTAGAATACAGGTTGAACATTCTAGTTCAGAAGTGAGTGCACTACCTACTGAGCCATGGCTGATACCTGTAGGAAGCTCAAGCACTATTGGAGTGATGGATTAGCCCAGGTTGGCGTTCTACTTCCCTCCAAATGTTCTCCATTTTGCTGACAGCTTGGTGTCTGGATCTCACAGATGGGCTGACTAAGCTCTCTGATTGCACGTCTATGAATTCATAATACTGCAACAGAACTGTTCACATAAATGGCTCAACATGGCAAAAATGTTAAATTGCACTGGAAGGATTTTATCACTAAAGTGACCCCAGTCTCACAACAGTTGTGTTGAGACAAAGTTGTCACCCATTAGAACTTATAATTACTGATGATCATTTAGTGGTCAAAGTACAGAAATCAACAAAAGCTGGTAGATAGGTACAAAAAGTAATTTTAAAAGGCCACTGAATTGTTAGCCTTTATCTCAACCAGATACAGAGAGTAGACTGATGCTGTGGTACTTGGCTGGTTTGAATTTGTCCTGTTTTCTGTGAACAGGAGATATGTGGCCAATTTTCCACATGGCTGGGTAGGTGTCAGTGTTGTACTGGACTGGAACAGCTTTGTTAGGAGGGAGGCTAGTTCTGGCACACAAGTCTTCAGTACTATTGTTGGATTGTTGTCAGGGCTCACAGTTTTCAGAGCTCAATTCCTTTGACTGTTTCATGAAATCATGTAGAGTGAATCAAATTGATTGAAGCTTGGCATCTGGAACGCTGAGGACTTGCCGAGGATTCTGAAGTGATCCACTCGGCACTTGTGGCTGAAGGTAGGTGCAAAATGATTCAGCATTATCATTTGTATTGATGTATTGAGTTCTAGGAATGGGGATGGGGGTACTGTCTGTAAAGTGGGATTTACTGAGTATGACTAAGTCAGGTTGTTGCTTGATTAGTCTGATGAACAGCTCTCCCAATTTTGACACAATACAGGATAGAAAGGGTTGTAATTTCCAGTATCTACATCAATGCTCAGGTGGTATGTCCAATTTTATTCTTTTTTGAATTTGTAGCATTTCTATACTACTGAGTGGCTTGCTCAACTTTTTTTTGCTGCGGGTCTAGAACGCCATGCAGACGAGACCAAGATGGCAGATTTCCACCTCTAAAAAGCATTGCTGAACCAAATGGGTCTATACGACAATTGAAAATCATTGCATGGTCACCCATACTGAGACGGACTTTCATTTCAGATTCATAAATTGAATTTAAATCCTGCCAGCTGAACCCACATCTCCAGAGCATTAGCCTGGGCTGTTGGATGACTGATCTAGGGACACTATCACTACACCACTACCTTTCTCCAATGCAAAGCAAACTATCTTGGAGTCAGCTCAACTGCAAAGTAACCATTATATTGACTTGCAGATGGATCGTACATCTTGGATAAAGTCCAAAATTAAATATTTCATTAGTTTCTCATTGACAATAAATGATTGGACTTTGCCTGCAGTACTTACTCTGTCCTTGCACATCATTCAATAGATGGTGGAATGGAGAAATCTGCTTCCTAGATTCCACTTTCCTAAAACCATATACTATCTAGACATGTGTAGCCAACTCTTTCTATTTCTGTCCTTTGGGTGCAACTCGTGTTGAAATATAGCGCCTATTGATCCAAGTACACACTTCAAGAAAGATGTTTGGGAAACTGCTTGTTGTGAGGATCAGCAGTGATCTCATTTGAAGCCTTTATAACATGCACTTGTCACCAGCATCATTGACCAGGAAAGTCATACCTACCCCCAAAATAAAGACAATTTGTATTTTTATCTGAACACCGCTAAGTGTTTTGTAGCTAATTAAGTATTTTCGGCATCAAGTCCGTTTTGCAATGTAGGAAATGCAAGGCACAAGTCAGCTATATGATCAGATACTCTCCACTGGTCTGGCTGTGTGCAGCTCCAACGACACTCAAAAAACTTGACATCACCTGGGACAAAACAGCTTGCTGATTGGCATCCATCCATCACCTTCAATATTCACTCCCTCTGTCACTAACACTCAGTAGCAGCAGTGTGCACCATCTAAAAGATGCACTGAAACAACTTGCCAAGGCAAGATCTAGAACGGCCATGGTATTATAAAAATGAGAACACCACCACCTACAATTATCCCTTCAAGTCACGCAACTTCCTGACTTGTTGTTTGGTCAAATAGAACCCCCTCTCTCACAGCACGGTAGGTATCCCCACATCTCAAGGACTGCAGCAGTTCAAGAAGTTGGTTCACTATCCATGACCATTAGGAATGGACAATAAATGATGGCCTAGGTTGTGGTGCTGAACAAAGAGACCTTGGGGTGCAACTTCATTGAAAATGGAGTCACAGGTAGACAGGGTAGTGAAGGCGGCATTTGGTATGCTTGGCTTTCTGATCTGTGCATTAAGCATAGGAGTTGGGAAGTCATGTTGCAGCTGTACAGGACATTGGTTAGCCAGTTTTTGGATACTGCGTTCAATTCTGGTCTCCCTGCTGTAGGAATGATGTGAAACTTGAAAGGATTCAGAAAAGATTAACAAGGATGTTGCCACGATCGGTGGGGTTTGAGCTATAGAGAGAGGCTGAGTAGGCTGGGGCTTTATTCCCTGGAGCATTGGGGGCTGAGGGCTGACCTTATAGAGGTTTATAAAATCCCAAGGGGCATGAATAGCCAAGGTCCTTTTCCTCAAGTGGGGGAATTCAAAACTAGAGGGCATAGGATCAAGGTGAGCGGGGAAAGATTTAAAAGGGACTTGAAGGGCGACATTTCCATGCAGAAGGTGGTGCATGTACAGAATGAGCTGCCAGAGGAGATGGTGGAGGTGGATACAATCACAACATTTAAAAGACATCTGGATGGGTACATGAATAGGAAGGATATGGCCAAATGTTGGCAAATGGGATTAGATTAATTTAGGATATCTGGTCGGCATGGACGAGTTGGGTTGAAGGGTCTGTTTCCACACTGTACAAATCTGTGACCCCCTATCCCATGAACGAGTAAAGAAAGCAGAGCAGCTGATTTGCACTCAGCAGGCTCCCACTTTGAGATTTGTGATAATGATACATAAATCTGTTTTAGGGATTTTGGTTGAAGATTAGATGTTGGCCAGGGGATGCAGATAAGTTCTCCATTCTCAGTTTTGAAATAGGATCCTTTACGTCCGCCAAAAGATCAAATGGTCATTGTTTCAACAAAAAGGACGGTATCTCAAGAGCTTAGATCAACACTGAGTGAACATGATTTTTCAGGGAGATTCTGTTTCTGGGTAAGCCACTACCTTGTAACAAACTTTTGCATATAGTTTAATGATAAACTTCCCACTTAAGGGGAAAAAGAACTGTTTAAGAAGATAAGCCATTGCATCCTCTTCATATTTTAAAATAGAAGTTGTAAGAGGTAACTGTACTTCCCTGGAAGTCTATTTTTCATGGGATGTTGCTGGCAAAGGGCAGTGTTTGTTGACCAACGCTAATTGCCTTTGAACTGAGTTGCTTCACAGGGTGGTTAAGAGTCACAGAATCGCAGAGGTTTTAAGGCCATTCATCCCATTGTGCCTGCATTGACGTCTGCTCAATGAGCATCATTACCTAATGCCAATTTACTGCTTTCCCCCCCCATATCTACCACACTATTTCTATCCATATAATTATCCAATGTTGTCTTGAATGTCCCAATTGGTGAAAGTAGTGCATCCCATACCCTGATTATTTGCTGATTGAAAACGATTGTTCTCACTTCAGTCTTGCTTCTTTTGCACATCATTTTAAGTCTAAGCCCTCATTCTTGTTCCTTTGATGAGCAAGAACAGCCTGTCCCTATCTACTCTATCCAGCCCACTTCAAGATTTTGATCTATCAGATCTCCTCCTAGTCTTCTTCTCTCCAAGGAGAACAGTCTCAGCCTGTTCATTCCACCCTCATACTTGAAGTTCCTCATCCCTGGAGCCATTCTTGTAAACCCGCTTCTTCAGTCTCTCTAATGCTTCATTCCAATAATGTGGCACCCTGAGCTGTACACAATACTCCAGCTGACGTCTAACAAGTGTCTTTATACAAAGTTCAACATCACCTCTCAGCTCTTGGACTCTATTCCCCTATTAATAAAGCCAGGAATACAGCTATGCTTTATTTGATGGTCTTGCTACCTGTCCTGTCACTTTCAATGCACACATACACCCAGGATCCTCTACTCTTGCACTCCCCCTTTGAATTGTACCGCGTTTTTTTTATTGTCTTTCGATGACTTTCCTACCACAGTGCATCAGCACTCACTCCTACTCATTCACATCACTGTGGGTCTGGAGGCACATGTAGGCTAGATCATGTAAGGATGTCAGATTTTCTGTCCTGAAGGACGTTAATGAACTAGAACAAATTGATAATAACTTCATAGTCATCATTACTGAGATTAGCTTTATTATCCAGATTTATTAATTACATTTAAATTTCAATAGCTGCCATGGTGAGATTTAAACCCAAGGCTTCAGTGCATTAACCTTGGCCTCTGGATTACTAAACCAGTGACATGACTGTTAGGCAACAGTCTTCCCTCTGCTCAAATTATCCAATTTCTGTAAGTAATGAATACATACAGCGAAGCTTCAATTTGAGTTGATAGAAGTTTGCATACTTGCTGTCTGCTGAAGTAAGACCACAAGCCCTTGGAAGATTACCTTTCTGGGACTCCCACTTCAGAGTTGAAAGTTTTGAAGCATTAAACTCACGGCAAAAGAATGACAAAGAGTTGCCTTCCTTCCTGATGAGTGCATTAAGAAGTTAAAGTTGAGTAAGTGTGAATGGGTCAGATTTCATGAAACCAGGAAGACTGGACAGACCTTTTAAAAATGGTGGGTAGGGTCCAGAGGCAGAAGTCCTACCTCCATTTCTGATATTCACTTTTGCTGGCAAGAGGAAGGGGTTGGGGCATGATTTACATAGGCAGGCTACCCAAAATCAGCAGGGCAATTTAAAACAAGATCTGAGTTCAAACAGGCCTCACTTTGGCTGATTCAAAGGTCTTAACCCACTATCTGTGAACTAAGAATTGATGGATGAGACATTAGACTCTTGTAGGGCAGCTATGTTCTTTTTACAAGTCATGCTCTGCAGTATTTTTAAATCCAAATGTCTTTAAATATGAGGGGAAAATGACTGAGGATATGATAGGTAACAAACACTGGTTTGCTTTAATTGACAGGCCATCTGGTTTAGCTTAGAAAACTATACCAGTTGGCCATGCAGTTTAATAAAAGTTTTTGTTAAAACTTCCAAAGGATTATTATTATATCATTTAGAATGCTTGGATAATTTTAAAATTACCTCAGTAGAGGGTTCTGAGTTCTCAGTTTAATTGGCAGTTTAAAGAAGCTATTAATGGATTAGCTGTCTTTGATAGGAGAGGTAAGATTGGAAGCTTGATTGTATGAGAGATTAGCTGCTTGAGGATATTTGAAGCTTTTGAACAGGTTCCATGAATGGGAGATGTTTTTCACTATCAATTGCGGAGGAGTAAGTACTGCATTAGACTGTTGCAAGTTTTCTTTCATCGATACAGTATTCCTGAGGTCTGCCCATGGCAAATGCTGAGACAGTGGCTTTGCAGGTGGCAAGGGGGCATTGGGGATCATATGGGAAACACGTGGTGGCATGGCAGCAAGGGAGTTGGTGTTGTCAGAGAACGGAGAAAGGCCTTTGAACCGGTGGAGTCTGCTAACATAAGGGGTTAGGTGAGGTATAGTTGGGAGGGTCAGTGGTAAGTTGATGGGGTCAGCTTAATAAATACCCAGGACTTAGATAAGGTTTTTAATTCTCTAGCTTTTCCCAAGTAGCTGTTAGTTAAACTGAATTTTCCACCCTTCAATGGGTTATTTCGGAGGGTTTGGTACATTAGGGGAATTCCCTCTTTGGGATCTTGAATTTCCCGGGCAATTCCCACTGAGTCTGCTGCCTGGGACTGTGTATGGGGAGAACAAGCAGGAGATTTCCTTGCCCATGTCTGATTTGATGCCATGAGACTTCATAGTGTTCAATGTTCAGCACTCCTAGGGCAACTATCTCTCAACTGTGTCCACTGTGCCACCTTCTCTGGTGGGTCTGTCTAGCTGGTGGGACAGGACATACACAAAGATGGCAATAGAGGAGTCTGGGTCATTGCCTGTAAGATCCAATTTAGTGAATACAACTACGCCAAGCTGTTGCTCAACTGGCCTCGGAGCAGTTGCTTCTCAATTTTAGCACATATTACAGGCAGTGACAAACTAGAGCACAGTGTCCCTGAGCAGGCACATCACACATGTGAGATGGAACACGTTCCATTCTCTGGGATGATCATCTGTTTATAATCACCTCTACACTGGGCTGCACCGCACAATAACTTCTGGTTAGTCAATTGTTTGAATTCCTATGCCTTGAAGACAGAGTTATTTTTATAGTTGCAGGAACAGTTTAACGTGAAGCACATGTCAACTGTCAGGGAAGAAATACTGATACAAGAGTGCTGACCAAAACATGAAGTAAAATACTCCACCTTCCCACCCTCAACAATTTAAAATGTGTTGCCCACAATTTTTCACTAGACTTTCAGAGAAACAGGCCATTGAAATTAAGTTAAAAAGCAGGAGAAGGCTTAAACATGAAGGTAGGTATCAATCCAAACTCTGCCAAACTCTGCAAATGGTAAAAATAAGCCTGACAGCTTTCAGATGGAACAGAACTGCTAGATCAAACAGAATAAAAATACAAGGTTTTGAGACAAGCAAGTGAACAAATAAGAACTGCGGATGCCTTTTGAGTACCGCAAACACATTCCATTCCTCTGTGCATGCTGAGACATCACGTTTCAGTCCTACTTCCCATGCTCTGAATATTTATTCTTTTCTAAGTGCAGATTTGTGACTTTATATGAATTATAATAGTCACCTTTAACATTGATCATCAGTGGCATTTTTAACTGTAGCGCCACAGCCACGCCGCATCATTTTTCCCATGACATAAAACCTTTCGAATTGAAGATGATAATCATGCAGTGGCTCACAGTGACTAAATGACTAAGTTCTGTTTCTGTTTTGTGGGATTCCAGAATTGTTTCCAGTGCTTCGTGGAATGCATTCACTGCTGCAGTCCATTTTTCCTGGAGGATCATAAACAAGTGGCCCTGACGAGAATACATTCATAACGGGTGTGTTGCTTACATTTCTGAGCTGTTTACTTTAGAACACCAGTTGAGGTCCCACTGCTATCTAATTTGCATGAACAGTCTAATTACCTAATTTAATTAGAGCAACTGAGGGGTTCTTTTCCAGTCAACAAGATTTCCTTGGTTGTTTTCTTCCTTGAGAGATTGTCATGCACTGACAGCATTAAGCTGTTCTCAGTATCTCTCTGAAATACCCTTCCTTCAAACATGACTACCTTCACTGAGTTGAAGGAGGGTCGGATGACATCACAATTATATCCAAATGGATATGGTCAAGCAGTAACAATGGATATCAATGAAACTAATGTCTTTCTTTACTACGTCAGAGCTGCTGTAGATATGTCCACTGTTGCCACTGTTGGCATTCAGAACAGAGTATGGATGGAACATGTACTTGCCTTTGGTTAAAACTAGGCATTGCTGCTATATATTAGACAACCAGGGGAGCTGGTTTCCATCCAAAATTCACAAAAACAGCTCAAGTACAGGGTCACAGTGTGGACCCTAGTCACTTATTATTTAGTGGATGTTGAGAGCAGGGATTGAGAGTTGGAGCAGGTGGGAACAGATTGATATTGATACTGTGGGGTTCCCAGAGTAAGCCAAGAATCTGGGTTCTAATTAGAGAGGAAATTGATTCTCAATAATCCTGATCAATAGGCTCTCCAGTGTCTAATTAGCAGCTGGCACACACCGTTAATTTGGAAAGGATGATCAATGAAGCTCAGAGTCTCTTCGGAAGGATAATAAGATCTTCGGTGGATTGCTTCACCTGAGAAATCAGAACTACACTGTAAGGCAGGGCAAGTGTTTACCAATGTTTGACAGAATCTTTCAAACCTGTTGCCTCCACCACCTTGAGAATGAGTTAACAAATACATCAGTCTGTACAGAATACAGAAGAAGAGACAGCAGAAAGGAGATCTGCAAGGACATCTACTATCTCAGTGGAGCTGTTTTTATTGTCCACACAGGCATTAAACTCATTGTCTTTGCATTGATACACATGCTGGTAGGTGGTGCAACACCATAGATATAAAATCACCTCAGTCACAGCTGGCTGTTCTAACAATCGATGGCACTTAATAGTGCAAAAACAAAAGTGATGGAATCTCTTACATGAAAACAAAACCTAATTGTTGTTGCTCACTAGTACCCAACCCATTCCTTATCTGGCTGGAGAGCTCTTGATTCTGACACTGAACACAATGAAAGGAAAAAGTTCCATCATTTGAACTGACATCCATCATTCTGAACTGCATTAAATATTTAACAACCAGAAATGTTTTGCGGTTTCAAACTAAAACAAATTACTTTGCGGGCCAATAATAAATATGGTCGTATTTTTGACAGCAATGTTGAAAATAGCCACTGGTATTTAAACAAAATAATGAGATCCCTAAATACTGACCTTGCAGAATTTATAATGAACGTTGAAATAATAGCACACTTCTCAAAATGACTGCAGCAGTTTTTTTATATAAGGAACTTCATCGTGCATATTTGACTGGGAGCTGCTCTGTAATGGGAAGGCTAAAGAAAAACAAATCCCCAACAACCACAGAAACGAAAGATGAAGAGAATTTTGAAAAACAACTTGAGCTTTGTTTGAACATACTCCTGGCATCATTTCACAGAAACAGTGACTAACGGGTAGACTATTCCAATTTGAACTCCTTGCCTAACTGACAATTGAGCTAATGTGCACCACTGCCTGTTTGTATAAATTAAGAACTGCTGACCCCCGCACTTGTGTCAGTGACTCATACGGATAATCTATACACATTTGATTCCCTTTTGATCACATCACTCTCTCTCAGCGCGTGAAAAAGAATTTAATGCGGAGGCTGAGATGACCAAGCGTTTGCACTGGGCTTTATGTGGTGAAATGTCTGCGTCGAGGTGCTGCTATCTATATAAAGCATGCTGCACACAGAGAACCATGCCAAGTCCAGCTTGTTCTCTATGCCTGGCCTGGGGCACGAGATTGAGTGTTGAATCCAAGGCTTGTTCGATAACACCCTTATGCCTTAACAACAGAGCCAAATGACGGGAATTTGAAGTTTGTTGGTCACAACAGATGAACCTCTGAATCTTCCATGCCATGTTACTTCTATTAACATAACAGAATGACATGAAGACAATTGCAGCATTACACTGTTTTTAACAGGCACCCCACAGACAACTGTACCTACATCTTTATCCAATATTCTCCCTGCCTTTGTTTTTTTTTTCAAAGGATATAACAACTCATGAACCTTACACACTACAAAATAAAATGTAAGATTTTAGTGAACCATCATAATTCAGTGTGACAGATGGGACACACTATAGATCCCCTCCTCCAACCCACTTATCTTCAGCTGCTGATTCTTGCTGGCAGGAAATCAACTGTATTTTACCCAAGATAAAATTCTTCATGCTAAAGCTTAGACAGGCTGTGTCAACAGACTATTTTACCCTGAGAGGAATCTCAAAGTTAAACACAATTCTTTGCTCAACCATTTACATTCAACATGTATTCACTTACCACTGAATGTCCCATGATGCCTCACAAGAGGAGGATTGGATAGCAAGCAACAGAAGAACAGCCAAAAGCCAATGACTTGAACAAGCTGGGTAAAGGATCCGTCATTGATGGTGGACCAGCAGGAGGAAGACATACATACTTTGATTTCTACAGTGATTTTCATGGACTTAGGATATTCTAAACCACTTCTCACCCACTGACGTACCTTTGAAATGCAGTCATTGCTATAATGTAGGAAATATGGCTGCCATTTTGTGCACAAGAAGCTCCCACAAACAGCAGTGAGATTATGACTGATTTCATAATGTTGGTTGAAGAATAAATATTGGATACTGGACAGACCTAGCCTGTTCTTCTTTGAATAATGCAATTCTAATGTATACCTCCGCCCTCAGGGCAGAGAGAGTTTAAAGTCTATGTTATTTTCGACAATGCAGCACTCCCTCAGTACTGCAATGGAAATGTCATCCTGGAATTTGAGCTCGTTTCTGGAATGGAATTTAACCTCACGGCCTCCTGACTCAGATGGAAATTTTACTGACAAGCCAGAGCTAACAACTGAAATTGGAGAGGGATCGAAAATGAGTCCAGCACTGGATGGCACCAGTGTATAGGTTGGAACAAAGACGGAAGGATGTTACAGAGTTAGTGCAAGTCAAGGCTACTGCAATGACCAATGTGCTGGGAAACACTTGTATTTTCTTTTCTCTGATGTCTTTTTATGTGTAAGTTGGCTGCGGAGTATTCTGAAAAAGTTCAGTGGTTTCCTGACTATGATATAATCAGCTTCCAAGCAATGCCAGTTGACCTGAGACTGCTATGGGGAAGAATAGCTAAGAAGCAAAGGGTACATAGATTTCTAATTGTTGTGGGGTTGGGTCAGCCTGTGCCTTATGTTTGACAGTACAGTACAGATTTTTAGAATTTGCTAAAAGAAGAAACAAGCAAAATTTTCTTAGAATGGAACAGTTTTTTATTTAGCAGTTCTGCAGCAGATCCAGGTGTTGAAGCAGGACTCTGAGAATAGGACAAAGACAGTGTTAGCGTCTGTTATACAGTTGGAAAGGACAGAAAATTGAGAACAAGAAGTGTGAGGGATTGTGGATTGAACAAGATCCATTGTCGTTGTTGCTGTTCTGCCAGAGTCCACCAGTCAATTTAACGGGAGTTTCAGACTTCTGTGCCATCAGGTTTGTTGTGATTCAAGACAGGGTTTGTACCTGTGTGTCTTATTAGTGGCAACATGTCCAGGGACTTGAATGGTGAATGTGCATCAAGATCTGAAAAGGCTTAATGGGAAGTAAAAATCCTACTAATCAGAGGCTGAGTTGGAAAGACTGTGCAATCACGTGGTTCCATATTTATGCAGGAAGTATGCGAGGAGAATGGGGTTGAGAAACACATCAGCCATGATCAAATGACGGAGCAGATTCAATGGGCTGACGGGCCAAATTCTGCTCCTCTATCTCATGGTCTTACTTTTTACAAATATTATACAGTGCTGTATGGGAACCTTGCGTATACAAGAGTGCATAGCAGTTATTAAAAAGTGGCAGATTCCCCAGCATCTTTGTCGTATTGACAAATCCAAGTGAAATAGCCTTTGCCGGTTAATTAATGTTTGAGTTATGTTGAATTTACATGAAACATTTTTAAAAATGAAATCTTGTCCATCGTCTTCTGTTGGCTTTGTGGGAGCTTCTTTCTTTTAGACGTTTTATAGTCTCCCCGGGGATCATAATGCCAGGTCTGATAAATAAGAACGACAATTTCAATATATTTGGAGGTCCGTCATGGGCAAATGGGATCTGGTGTGTTACAGAATGCAGGGAGCAGAGCTCTAGGCAAGCTGAAGTTTGTATAAAATATAGCATGGGAAAGCAATGAGGACAATATTGGTTAAGTCATTTTTGGAAGCAAGAACAGCGATTTGAATTCTATGGAACTTTAACATGGTGAAATATCACAAAGTGCTTTCTCAGAAACATTATCAAAAAAGCAAACTGATAATTTATCACAAAGAACTATTAAGACAGATGACCTAGAGGTTAGTCAAATGGATATTGAAAATTGTCTTAATAGAATAGAAAGAAGTGACAGGTGGAGAGGTTTAGTGACATTGGTGAGGTATGAACAAGGCAATGTTAAACAGAAAGCAAAGCAGGCAACAGTGGATGACAAGACACCGAGACTCTTTTTTAAAATAATATTCTTAGGCACCATTGTCAATCCCACATAAATTCTATTGACACCAAAACTTTGTAGTGTGATCCTCAGCAATTAAATTACGTGGTACAAGTCAATACCGCGTGGAGCTGGAGGAACACAGCAGGTCTGGCAGCATCAGAGGAGCAGGAAAGTCGACATTCTGGGTTAACACCCTTCATGAGTCTCAATGAAGGGTGTAAACCCGAAATGTCGACTTTCCTGCTCCTC
>NC_063338.1:10965753-11040063 GCF_021869965.1 Rhincodon typus
GAGGAGCAGGAAAGTCGACATTTCGGGTTTACACCCTTCATTGAGACTCATGAAGGGTGTTAACCCAGAATGTCGACTTTCCTGCTCCTCTGATGCTGCCAGACCTGCTGTGTTCCTCCAGCTCCACGCGGTATTGACTCTGACTCCAGCATCTGCAGCTCTTGCTATAAACTATGTGGTACCACACCCTCGTTTGATGCATTGAGCCAAACTGCATTTGTCAGACTCAATCCACCATCTTTGTTCCACAGTGATGTACAGCAACCTTACTTATATAAGAATGCATAGCAGTTTTTTTAAAAAGTGACAGCTTACACAACTTAGGTAGACCTGACAAAAATAATGTACTTAATTAAAATTAGCTTTCCCAGCAAAAGTGCAAGTTATTCAAATGATTTAATTTTTCCATTTAGAAGGCAAGAACATTTTAAAGCCACAGTGCCTTTCTTGCTTTCCCAACTCATGTTGTCATCCAAACCCTGGGCTCTCTCTACAAACAGAAGAATGCATTTATAATACCTGCTTCTTTTGTGCATCAGGTACAACAGTAAGCCCTCTAGAATAAGGATCTTGAGGTCCGAGTCCTGGACTGTTCAGGATAGCTGATCTCAACTGTTGCTGTAATGAGGCACAACAATCTAAGAGAACAGGACCAACTTTCACACAAATAACATGAGGCCAGCCACGATTTATGTTTTCATCACGAGACCTGAGCTTGCGTCATATGAATCATAGAATCCCGACAGTGTGGAAACGAGCCATTCGACCCAACAAGTCCACACCGTCCCTCCAAACAGCATCCCACACAGATCCATACCCCTACCCTTTCCCTGTTACTCTGCATTCCCCATTTCTAATCCACTTAACGTATACATGCCTGGACACTATGGGCAATTTAGCACAGCCAATCCACCTAACCTGCACATCTTCGGACTGCGGGAGGAAACCAGAGCACCCGGCAAAATCCCATGCAGACACAGGGAGAATGTGCAAACTTCACACAGACAGTCACCCGAGGGTGGAATTGAACCTGGATCCCTAGCGCTGTGAGGCAATATGATATGAATGCTTTTTACCTAATCTTACCTTTTAAGAATTAATCTTTTATGAAAAAAGTACTTGCATTTATCTAGCACTTCTCTCAATCGCAGGAAGTCTCAAGGCGATTTACAGCCAATGAGGTACTTTTTGAAATGAAGTCAATGTGGAAAAGCAGGAATAGAAATGTAGACCACAGTTTAATTACAGGCCATGACATTTCTGCATTGTGCAACTAGACGCCTGGCAGTTACGAATTAAAAAAAAACAACTCTCAGTAAGAATATTTTTTAAATATTAAAAGGTAATCTAACTCAAGGGACAGGCAACAGCTAAGCAACTGCTAAGTATCGTGAATATTAAGAACCTATTCCAAGTATTTCCCTCCAACCTCAACCGAACATACGAAATTGATTGGAAAGTAACATTTTCAACCCTGTCAGTCTTTCATTTGTTGAATGAGTATCAGTGGAATACAGCCATTAACCCCAGGCAATTCAGCAATGGTGAATTAATAAGGACTACTGAAGCAGACCCAGTGTGGGTCAATTGTATCTTCACTGGTATTAATTCAGCTCCCTCACGCTGTTAGCTCCCTCTATGTCAGCAACATGGTAACGAATTCATCTCTGTCAATATTAAGCCATCCTCCTCACACTGTCAGACTTCTTGCTATCTCCCTGATAATCACTTCCTCTCTCCTTATATTAGCTCATTACCCTCACACTGTTGGAACTCCGTAATTTTTCTTTGTCAACAACCTACATTAACAAATAAGCTTCTGCTGATTTGAGTCAGTTTTACTTTGGAACGTCATGCTACCTAGTTTAGCTGACACAATCATTTTAGCAAACAAATTGCTCAAAAAAGTAAAATAAAGCATACAAAGGGAACAGATACAAGACTTTAAGATGTTTTTCTGAAGTAGTTCAAACTTTTAGGATCCAGTTCCGGTAAATGGTGAATAAAAATAGAAATAGCTGGAAATAGTCAGCAAGATCCTTGAAAAAGGAGTTGCAGATAGACAGGGTGTTGAAGAAGGCATTTAGTATGCTTGCCTTTATTGGGCAATGTATTGAGTATAAGAGTTTGGATACCATGTTGTGGCTGTACAGGACATTGGTTAGGCCAGTTTTGGCATACTGTGTTCAATTCTGGTCTCCCTGCTATAGGAAGGATGTTGTTAAACTTGAGAGGGAGCAGAAAAGATTTACAAGAATGTTGCCAGGACAGGGGGGCTTGAGTTAGAAGGAGAGACTGAATAGGCTGGAGCTTATTTCTCAGGAGCATTGGAGGCTGAGAGGTGATCTTAAAGAAGTTTATAAAATCATGACAGGCATGGATAGAGTGAGTAGCCAAGGTCCTTTTCCTAGGGTGGTGGGAGTCCACTGGAGGGCATAGGTTTGAGGTGAGAGGGGAAGGATTTAAAAAAGACCTGAGGGGTAACTTTTTCACACAGAGGGTGGTGCATCGATGGAATGAGCTGCCAGAGGAAGTGGCGAAGGCTGGTACAAGTACAACATTTAAAAGGCATCTGGATGGACATATGAATAGGAAGGGCTTAGAGAGATTCAGGCCAAATGCTGGCAAATAGGACAGGATGAGATTGGGATGTCTGGTCAGCATGGACAAATTGGACCAAAGGCTCTGTTTCCATGCTGTATAACTCAATGACTCTACGAGTCTGACAGCATCCTTGCAGAAGGAAACAGAATTCATGTTTCAGGGTGATGATCTTTCGTCAGAACCATGAAAAGTTTGAAAAGTAATAGGTTTTAAGCAGGTGAAAAGATGGAACGTGGCAAAAATAACAAACGGGAAGGTGTCTAATAGGGTGGAAGACCGGGAAGAATAAAAAAAATGCACCTGCTTAAAACCTATCACATTTCTATATTATCCTGGTTCCAATGAAGGATCATGGGCTGGATACATCAACTTCTGCTTCCCTTTCCACGGATGCCACCTATCCTGTTGAATGTTTATTCCTGTGCTTTCTTTCTATATCTTAAATTCCAGCATGGGCTGTGTTTTGCTCTTATACAGGTCAGTGATTATCTATTTTTCTTTAGTTCATAGTTTTAACGCTATAATCCAGCCAACCTTTAAAATCAGCAGTCTGACACCCAAAACTCTTTTGCAATTCTCAGGACCGAGCATGAACAACAAAGATGCATGGAGCAGCGTAGTTTACTTTGGCAGTTTGCAGCATCAAGATTTTTATGAATGATATCCTTGTTTCAAAGTCTGCGATCAGATCTGCAAATGAGAGATTTGTCCGCAGATCTGAAGGATGACAAGAAATTTCCCGGGTAAATAGGAACTCCAGGCAGTTGGAATGAATATTTTCAGGTGCACTCTCTGCCAGGCAAAGAATACCATACAGTTACGTAGTAACCCTTAACCTGCTGAGCAAACAGTAACTCTGTGCAACCACACAACGAGTGACACTTAACCCTGCCTACAAAACAGCAACTGTGTAAACTCGACCCCTGCTTCCTGAACAGTGGCATCCCATGGCTTTGCAATGAGTAACTATTACTCAAAAAACTAAACTCCTAAAGCTTTGCACACTAGTGACCAGTCTATTATCACATGATTTGCAGTTCAGCGGTCCCTGTCCCCACAATTGGTTGAGATGATTCTTTTATGATCGGAATTTTTCTCGATCGTCCTTCCCCAGGTACTTCCACTTCTTGTACAGAGGCACAAGGTGATTGGTTCACACTCAAAGGTTTCTGACTTACTAATCAGAAGTCACAGCAACTGATGATGGAAAACAAAATGATTATTTTCAGGCTTGAGAAGTTTTTTTTAAACTGCTGAGCAAAGAACAGGTCCATCCTTTCCCGAAGTCTGATGATTTCTCGCCGCAACATGCACACACGCAAGCTGTTCAGCTACCCAGAAGTCACAAATGTTGACAGGCAGAAGGCCTTTGACATCAATGTGTCATCATTCCACAGACCGATCAGCTACTTGGTGCCAGCTGAATGTCCATTCATAGACAGCCCCGGCTCCTGCTTGACTGTAAACAGGCCTGAACCGACTGCTGGACAATAGTTACAACAGTTTGAGGGGAGGGGTATTTTGAAAGTTAACAGATTGAGAATTCTGCCACTGCGTGAGGAAAATCCAGCGTGGACGGCCAGAGGGTTGCACAGTAGTCTAGAACTGGAGAATCAATCGGGCAGTAGAGCTGCTAATTGAAACTGGGGGTGTTCAAAGGTCCAGAATTAGAGGAGTGTAATTATCTCGAAAGAGTAAATTACAGAGAATTGGAGGGGCAGGGCCACAGAGGAAGTTGAAAACAAGGATGAGAAATTTTAAATTGAAGTGCTGCCTGACCAAGACACAATGCAGGTCACTGTGCATCGGGGTGACGGGCAAGCTGGATTAGTTGCAATGGTCTGAATAGCAGAGTATTGAATGATTTAAAGTTTTACAGAGGATAGGCTGTGGAGGCTGGCCAGATTCCTGTTAGAGCAGTCCCACTCGGAGGTAACAAAGGCTAAGGTGAGGGTTTCAGCTGCAGAAAAGCAGAAGCGGCGGCAGAGTCGGGCGATGCCATGGAGCTAGAAATTCATGGCTACGTTCCCTCTAATTCTTCCTGCTAATGTGTGGACCTCCAAAATCTGTGCAAAGCAGCAATGCCCAGAACCAGAAGTCATTGGGTGTACAAAATGGCTGTGCAGCTGTGATCTAAACGATGGGTAAGTGGTGGAAAATTATCACAGTGTCAAGTTTGACACTACAGCTGCTAATGGTCTGTTCAGATTGCCAGGTAGGAGGACACAGGTAGTGGCTAAGAAACAAAATATGCAGTGGTGACCAAAGACAATGGCCTCACTCCTCCAAACATTTATTTCAGAAAATTTATGCCGATCTAGCAACGGATATCAGATGAGCAATCTTCTAGGTGGAGGAATTAAGTGGAGTGGTGGTGGTGGTGGTAATATAGATCTGTAAGTCTTCAGTGTACATATGAAAACTGATACAACATTTTTGAAGGGCAGCACATGAATGATAAATCACAGAGGTCAAGGATTGCTCCATGGAGAACACCTGAGGTAAAGGCACTGGAGTATAAAGAGAAGCCATTGCAAACATTACTGTAGCTGACAGTATTCGGAATACAATGGAAAGGCTTTGGTGGAGGATTGTGTGGTCAACTTTGCCAGAGGCTGCAGACAGATTGATAAGGACGAAGGTGTTGTTTACCAAATCAAGGAGTGCATGTGGCTGAATGAAGCATCAAGAAGTAGATAAAACTTCATTTGAGAAAAAACACACGGGCGGCACAGTGGTTAGCACTGCTGTCTCACAGCACCAGGAGTCTGAGTTTGATTCCAACCTCAGGCAACTGTCTGTGTGGAGCTTGCACGTTCTCCCTGTGTCTGCGTGGGTTGCCTCTGGGTGCTCCGGTTTTTTCCCACAATTCAAAGATGTACAGGCTAAGCCGAATGGCCATGCTAAATTGTCCATAGTGTTCAGGGATGTGCAGGTTAGGTGGGTTATAGGGGGATGGGTCTCGGTGGGACGCTTTGAGGTAAGTGTGGACTAGTTGGGCTGAAGGGCCTGTTTCCACACTATAGGGATTCTGAGATTATAGTTGAGATTCTGTTTCAGGATGGCTCCTGGAAATTACAGGAAACTTTAAAATGTTTTCTTGAAATTTCTGCCTCCGTCCCTGATGTTCATTCCCTGTCAAGTGGGAGGGGGGAATTGAAACAGTTACTGCTGACCTGGAGTGGTCATGGAGAAAGCACGCAATGTCAGGTAGGAAGGTGTCATTTACTGATGCTGCTTTTGTGTCACCTGGGGCTCAGTTGATAGGACTCCTGCCTCTGAGCCACAAAGATCCAGTTTCAATCTCCAACGCCAGGGTCTGGAGAACAAAATTCCTCCCTGACATTCCAACGCAGTACTAAAGGGGTACGGCAGTGTCAAAGCAGCTGACATTTGAATGAGACATTGAATCACACAGGGCCAATCCTCCCTTTCTAACATATATAGAAGATCCCATGATACGCTTATGAAAAGGAGCAAGCAAGTTATCCCTGGTGCATGACCAGTACTTAGTTTCTCACCATTTCCATTTCAAAATGGCAGGGAAAACAGGTTATCTAGCCATTATCATATTGCCATGCTGTGCACACAACAGGTAACACATTTACACCACTTCATAAATACTCGAATGGCTGTAATGCACTTTGAGGTGCCCGGTGATTTTGATCAGCTCAGTATCAAAGTGTGTCTTTCATTCTCTCTTTCTTTCTTTCCTCCCATTCCATACTCCACCACCTCCATCCGGGACTAATATCAGAAATAAACCATCGAGAAATATCTGGGTATGAACCACAACAAAAGCGTGGGCGAAACAAGCCTCATCAGCATGTCAGCCATGGCTCAGCAGGTAATACATATTCCTTTGAGTCGAAGGGTCATGAGTAGATAAATCGAGCTGACAATCCAGCACATTTATCTCACACCTGTCTGAGGGAACTTGCTGTATGCAAACTGGTTGCTGCTTGTTCACTTCAACAGCAATGACTACGCTTCCAAGGTACTCTTGAATGTCCCAAAGTATGAAACAGGTCTTTCTTTACTTTTCTGAACCAGGCTTCTCTGTGAAAACCTCAGGCATTGGTCAACAATGTAAATTAGAAATTCTGACCACAACTAATCTGACTGTGTCACTGATCATAGTGATCAATTTCTGTGAACCAAAAGTGGTCAAAGGAGAGCTTTAAAGCCTCACCAGAGGTCGTCAATTCCCTTAATGTAGTCCAAAGTTCTCACAGCCTGCACAAGAGCATGGAGTTGATTTCCTCTCCCATTACACTGCAAGTGTATGAGATCATGCTCTTATATGAAGTACTGTGCTTCCTGGGTGATGTGGGGAGTGGGATGGACGGGACAAGGCTTCAGTAATCCTACCACATTTATAACCACCTACTGCACTTGCACCACGTGGTATGTTTCTGAATAAGGTCCAATCTGTCAGAGGTCCATATTGAGGCATTCCATGGCCCTCCCTGTCAGAGGCCTCCGTGTCCTACAGTACAGTTAACTTTAGTTTGTATCTGTTATGATTGCTGACTTGTCACATTACTAAGGAGTAGCTTCATTTCTGACATTCCCCACACAGGGTCATTAAACCAACCTGAATCAATCCGTCCACAGCAGCTGTTATTGTTATTGCGGCCGTGGTGCAATGAAGGGGACAGAGAAATTAAGGGAGCGTGAAGTCTAGCAAGCCCAGGGTCAGCAGCTAGCTCCAGTGGCTGCCAAACAGTCTCCAGATCAAGGAATTGCAGCAGAAGGGCCCCTGGGGATGTGCAGCTGGCAGAGAGTGGAACAAACTCATTTCCTCCAAGTGAGCAAAGTGCATTTCAGCTACCAAATGTGAATACCCTGGGATACTGTAACTGTGTCAGCTGCTGGAGCAGGACTTGTGATCCTAAAGGGTAGGCACTTTCCCATCCTGGTGGTCAAGGTGACAGAAACACTTCATTTTTATGTGACTGGATGTTGTCACGGATGCACTGGTGATCTGTGTGGGATCTCTCAATTCTCAAACCACAAACATGTTAAGGCATTTACCAATGCAAACTGCGCTGGATCACAGCGCTTCATCTCAATACCCCATGGCATGGTGAAGGCTACAGCCTGGACAGTATGTTTGCCAATATCACTGGCATCGCCCAGGTGCAGGGGGTTTATAGACTGTGACATGTTACACTGAGAGGACTACATCATAACACAACTGAATTCATTAAGAGGAAAGGGCTCCATTTACTCAATGTCCAAGTCATCTGTGATCATTGCTAGCATATCTTGGGAGACAGCTGCACCAGGAACCCTGGAAATTGTCATGATACCTGCAACTGTGGGAATTCCCATGATCCAGATTCATTCCGAGCAATGGATGCATGACCAGGATGGCTGCTGGTAGACAAAGGGTATCCTCTCCAACCACAGCTGATGACTCTGTTACACAACCCTCTGGCCGAGGCTCAGTGTCAACCTGGGACATGGTGGAGATAAGCCTCCTCAAAATGAGGTTCCACTGCTTGGATTGGTCTGATGGGGTGCCATGCAGTATGCTCCAGATAGAGTATGCCACCTAATTTCAGCATGCTGTGCTCTGCACAACTGCAGCAGACAAAGAGCAGATGTGATGGACTCTGAAGAGCTGGGAAAGTGGCAGTTCCTTTCCGAGAAGGAAGATCGGGATACTGAGCTAGAGGAATATCATTCATTGGGATTGAAGGCTGATAAATCCCCAGGGCCTCATAACATACATCCCAGAGTACTTAAGGAAGTGGCTCTAGAAATAGTGGATGCATTGGTGGTCATCTTCCAGGATTCCATAGACTCTGGAACAGTCCCTACAGATTACAGGGTGGCTAATATCACGCCAATATTCAAAAAGAGAGGTAGACAGAAAACAGGGAATTACAGACAAGTGAGCCTAACATCGGTAGTGGGGAAAATTCTTAAATCCATTGTCAAGGATTTTATATGAAAAGAGACTGACTAGTTTGGGATTGTTTTCGCTGGAGTTCAAACAAATGATGGGGGGATCTCATAGCGACTTATAAAATTCTAACAGGATTAGACAGGGTAGATGCAGGGAGGATGTTCCTGATGGTGGGCGGGTGCAAAATCAGGGGTCACACTATGAGGATTTGGGGTTGACGATTTAGGACGGAGATGAGGAGAAACTTCTTTACCCAAAGAGTGGTGAGCCTGTGGAATTCATTACCACAGGAAATAGTTGATGCCAAAACATTGAATGTATTCAAGAGGTGACCATTTCTAGCACTTTGGGACAAATGGGATCAAAGGTTATTGGGAGAAAGCGGGATTAGGCATCATTGTGAAGAATGGCGGAGCAGGCTCGAAGGGCCGAATGGCCTCCTCCTGCTCCTATCTACTACGTTTCTATGCTTCACCATGATACAGTGGTGCTGCGTCAGGGACAACAGGATGTAACTTGACACAGAACAGAAATTGCTGGAGAAGATGAGCAGGTGAGGCATCATCTGTGGTGAGAACACAGAGTGAATGTTTTAAGCCCAGTGACCTTTCTTCAGAACTGATAGTAGCTATGTGTGGGAAAAGGGGTGAGCGGATACTTGGAGATGGAGCTCAGAGAGACAGAGAGAGAGATAGATAAAGAAAGTAAGGCAAACGGGTGATTGATAGTAAGCCAGGGAAGGAGAAAAGTTGATAATGGGGACAAGGAGTGGGTGAAAAGGCGTTGGTTGTGCTGAAAGCAGCCTGTGCCATTATAGGGCCTGGGGTGTGGGGGTGGGTTTAAAAAAAAAAAATGGAAGGGGGGGTTCAGGAACTTTATATGGAATCCTGAAGGCTGCAAATTCCCAAATGAAAAGTGGCAGAATCATGAGAGGCAGTCCAGTGAGGCTCACTTCAATGTCAGAAGCAACTTACTGCATTTTCTACGCATTTGTCAAGTGGCGAGGTGAGTTCCCCATTAAGACAACTGGACATTACCAATTAATGGGGATTACATTTGTTAAATGCTTTATGAACACCAAAATTCACCTCCTTAACATTCTGCTTCCTGTCTTACCAAACATACCAAACAAGCTCAGCATCAAGAATTCTCAATACGTACCAGCCACATGTCCACAGATACTGGTATCCGAATATGTGCCAACCTCTAAGGATCCTGACAGCACATGCCTGCTTCATTAACAATATGATTTTATAACTTAGCGTTGCACCAGCGATTATCATTGTAAAGCTGCCATAATGGCATTGTGCACACAGGGACATGCAGCCAGCTCGTGCTGCATCTCCAGCTTGTTTGCCTGTTGTTTTAGTGCCCAACCACCTTGAGACTACCTGGATGCTTGCAGCATACAAGCCTTGTATTGAGTTGCCTTGCCTTTTGTCCTTTGACCCCTATACCTAACTCTAAATCAGAGATACCAGGCTCACAGTACTCCTGCACTGCCCTGCATTTAGCACAGCCACAAAGGCCGGAAGCTTGTCATGGTTGTCAGCAGTCTTCAGTTAAGTCAAGGAAGATAGCCTTCGTGAATGGTGCTTCCACATAGCAAGTCACATAGATGGATTCTGCAAGTCCAGCATTCTGGGATGGAGGTATCCTGCCTCTCTTGGCCTTGCCATATGCAAGTGCACAGCAACACACCAGTGGCACTTCCTGGCTTGCAACGTTTGAAATGGTGCCCAGCTGGCGTTGAAATATGGCACCCACAGCTTAAACACCAGCAGGTCCTAGCATTGGTGAGCCCTTCCACCTCTGCTGACCACAAAACAGCATGTGAGCAATGCTGCGGAGGGGCTGTGATAATTAATGAACTGAACAGCAGAGACGTGCAAGAGGCAAGAGATGCCAAAGAAGCCTTCCATGAAACCCCCTGAAATTGATGTTTTACCAAAATACGGGAATGTTCAGCCCTGCACTGCCTAGATTCTGAAATTCGATCCTTTGGTTCTCTATCTCTCTCTCTCTCCTCTCCTCATCACCCATCTCTTTGATCGAGCATGCGGTCACCTGCTTCAATGTCTCCTTAAGTAGCTGGCTGTCAATTTTTTTTGTCTGATACAGTCCAACAAGTTCCTGAGGATGTTTTGCAAACATTAAAATGTTTGGAGGGATATGGGCCAAGTGCAAGCAGGTAGGACTAGTTTAGTTTGGGACTATGGTCACATGGACTGGTCGGACAGAAGGATCCATTTCTGTGCTGTGTGATTCTATGACTCTGAGTGTAATTTGGCATTCTACAACTCTGTCCCTGTGACTTTCAAACGAGCTTGCAGTTCTAGAGAGTCTGATGGATTTAGCATCTTTGTGACTTAACATGCTCTTATATGGTAAGACTATCTGCAGATCTTTTGTTCCATTATTAAATCAGACAATAGCATTTTGACAGAGCAGGAATATGTTAAACATAATGTACAAGTGTTGATCATAACTTTTGTATCAACAGCAGAGACACTGCATGTGAAAATGGTGTGTACTGTACGATTGCCACTGTCTCTCCTCAGGGGTTCCCACATTTCTACCAACGCTATGACTTGAAATCCCCCACTGAAATTAACACCTGATCCATTGCTATTTTGGTTACGTGTACGTATCACTTTAAGGCAGATGAGAATTTAATTGCTACAATTGAATTCAAATGACAGCAAAATTAAGAAACTGCAAACATTCTGGCTCTGTAGTTATACTATTTTGGAGAGTTCTTCCCTTCAGTTCTTTTAGGTGGAACGGAAATTTTAGTGTGATAGAATGGGGGAGAATATGAGATGGGTGAAGTGCATACTATTTTTGTGATATCTATGTATAATTTATGTGGCAGTAATGATAGTCACTGTATTATTTCCCATTAATTGTTACCGACATTTTATTAAAATTATAATGTGGTTAACTTCCCTAATGTTAGATCTTCTGAAGAACTTAACTTATCTGAGCAGTGAAGGTAAAGATGTACTTTAAATCAGCTCAGCCAGTTCTTGGAGGGATACTAGTAAATGACAGGCCAATTGGATTTCTAGAGAATTACAATCCAAAACAGAAAATAGACTTGCATTTTTATAGCAAAGTTCACGGACCACTGGATATCTCAAATGAGGAACTTTTACATTGTAATGAATGTTATAGTCCAGGAAATTTTATATAAAACAAAACACTGGCCCAATCTGTCCATCTTGGTTTCTACGGTACACAACGTTCTCACAATAAAAGACCAGCTCAGCCAGACAATGGAGGGTCTTCCACAACCAGGATCAGTGCCGTGGAAAGAAGCAGCACTTTTGGAAGGCGTCTGGTGGAAAATTGATGGTGGTGGTGGTGGTGGCGGCAGCGTTGGGTGTTTGTGGGTGGTGGTGGTGTTAGCGGAGATGAAGGTGGGGGGTGGTGGTGGTAGCGGGGATGAAGTGGGGTGGTGGAGGAGAGAGCCTTTGAATATATCACCCACATAGCTTCTCATCAGCCCTCTAATTCTACCTCACTGTGTGAACTGGGGAGCTCACTGCATCCAACCGAAGATGCAGAATGGGGTGTGTCTAAAGTTATGGATTCATTGTAAGCAAAGACGATTACTCAAAATGAGCAGCAGGACACTTAATTTTAGGTGGGATTTAATGCAGCTGAAAGCAGCAACTGCATTACTAATGCACTCAGCCAGGCTGTTAAGTTGATGCAAATTTAGTGAATGATTTTTTTGGAGTTTCTAGATTTACTTTTTGACTACGGTGCTATTATATAAATGCATCCCCTATGCACACAGTGGGCCTCCTATGGGAGTGCTTTCTTCACCAACAAACTTTTTAATTTAGAAATATGCCATTAGTCATATCATTCACAGGAATTTTTCATTTAACAAAAAAAAGCACAGGCTGTTTCAGAGTGCCTTGAATGTGTGCCATGTAATCACTTACTGTAAGTTGGCTAGTATGGCGTTTTCTACCAATTAAATAAAAGCTTCAATAAATAATGTGAAAGGTAATAAAGTCCAATGGCCTTTTTTAGTCTCATAGGATATAAATTCAATGGGTTTTATTTCACTTTCATTCAAGTTCTTTGCGGGGGGGGTTTAGAAAAAAAAGTCATGTTGATCCCCTAAAGCAACATTTACGACTATCAAAAGCATTTGGTCCAACTCAACTCCTAGCCAGTCAAGGAGACAGCTCATAAAAAAGACAAAAAAAAAAGTCAATTTCCAATCTTGGATGAAGGGAAGTGAAAACAATTTACATCTTCAACTTAACTCTCTCCACCAGTACGGACACAAAGTTGGAGAAATTTCCAAATAAATGTGCAACTGTTCCCTGGGAAGTAAGAGTGCATGGTGTTAGAGAGAGATATTAAGCTGAGTGGGGATATTAAATGCAGAAGCACTCTTACATAAATCTAGTGTAATGCTACAAAGTTGGGATGGACAAGACTATCATAAATTGACAGGATGTGTGATGACAACGACTATTCCACAGCCACTACCTTTCTAGTCCTGATTGTGCCATTTGAGGAGGATGCAGGATTTGAATGACAGGTGATAATAGAACTGCATACGCTGATTGCTGCTGCAAACCAACAAGCAATGAGCTGAAAGCGAGAGATGTTAAATCAGGTTGAGTGTCAGCCTTGGTTTGGTGAGTGGCACTCTCACCACTGGGCCAGAAGGGGACTTTAGCAGAAAAATCAAGGCTGACACTCCAATGCAACACTGAAGTACTGCTGCATAGGCGGAGGTGCCATCTTTCACTTCAGATGTTAAATCAAGACCACTCTGCACTCTTGGCTGAACATTAAAGATCTCATGACATTATGTCCAAGAAAAGCAAAAGAATTATCACCGATGCCCTAGACAATATTCATCCCACAAGCAACATCATTAAAGCAGATTATCCAGTTGTAATTGCTGTTTGGAGGTGACTTAATTGAAATATATGACATCCTGAGGAAACTTGAGGGAGGATCTAGAACAGGGGTCATAGCTTATAAATAAGGTTGGCGATTTAAGGGAGAATTGAGGAAAACCATTTTCTCTCAGAGGGTCGAAGACATTTGCAGTTTCTGTCCTCAAAAGACAGGGGAAGCAGAATCTTTAAACATTCTTAATGGCAGAAGCAGAGGCAGAGAGATTCTTGATGACCAAGGAGGTGAAAGATTATTGGGGATATGCAGGAATGTAGAATTGAGGTTAAAATCAGATCAGCCATAATTTTAATAAATGGCAGAGCAGGCTCAAAGGGCTGAGTGGCCTACTGTTAATTCTTGCCCATACGTTCAGGGGAGCTTGCGATGTATACATTGGCAGCTGCATTTATGACACAGTGACTAGAATTCAAAAGTACTTCATTAGCTGCAATGAATTTTAGGACTTTTGCTGGTCATGAAAAGCAGTATACAAATAAATAAATGGGAGTTTGTTTTCAGGTCAAATTCTTGCATTTGCGGTGGGAGGGAGAGTGCAAGAGAGGGAGATTGGAAAGATTTGGAATCTCGTAAAAGAGATAGGAATAACATTTGGACAAAAAAAAGGAAAGCATGTTCAATGTCAGATACTGTGTATGGCAACCCACAACAAATAGTAGTTGAAGTTGCTCCAATTATGGACTTTGTCCAGGAACTATCTAGAACGTACTCTTACAGACACTGAAATTTGACACACCATCCACTAGGAATATTGCTTTGTAGACAATGATCTGACTTTGACCTGTGTTGGTTAAAACCCACAGGGATGCTTGACTACAAAAGTAGAAATGACAACTGCAAAGTTCATGTGAAAACAAATTTAATATCTAACGTGAAAACATCCTCCGATGTGCCTCCACCATCATGTTAAGTAGAACTGACTAAAGACAGCTCCAGCAAGTCAATGCTCAGCATCCTCGTGGCATCCGAATGCCTACAGCAGCAGCAAAACTGTATAATGCCAGAACCTCTAAGGTCATGTCATACCAAATTCTTCATTCAGTGAATACCAACAAACTAAAAGCTTTTCACTAGTTCAGTGCAGAATGTTGAAGAACATCCCAGGACAGTAGGAAACACATCTTAGAATGAGTGAACCTATTGTAAGGCTGTAGCGGTGAAGACCTATGTACCAGAGATAGGCAGCAAATCAACCCTCAGTCAAACTACTCAAATACAGCTATGACTCTGGCATCTACCTAACACCATAGAAGATAACCCCAAAATGGCACAGCCATAAAAATACAGGATTACCACAGACATACCATATCAGGTTTCTTTCAATGACCCATAAATTCATGAAAACAATCATCAGTAGTATCATTGCATAACTCTTGAATTTTCTCACTTGATACTCAGTTTTAATTCAGTTAGTTCAGCTGACCAGCAGACTTTATCAGGGGTTTGTCCGAACAGATTCAAGAGTTGAATGCCAGACAGGGGTGAGATGAAAAAAATCTCATGGCACCATGTCAAGTGTGGTACACTGGAAGCCCATAGCAAACGATATGATTATACAATGAAAATCCTGGACAATGTGGATCATTTCCCATAGCTCAGAAGCATTCCCTCGGTGCAAGCAAACATTGGCAATGAAATCCAACACTGACTCCAATGCGACAATGCAGCCTTCAGATGCCTGGGGAACAGTGTGTTTGAAGTCCAGGACCTCAAACCCAGCACCAAGCTCATGGGCTACAGAGCAGCTGTGGTCCCCACCCTCCTGTACACATCAGAAACATGGACCACGTACAGCAGACACCTCAAATCCCTGGAGAGTTATCACCAGTGCTGCCTTCACAAAATCCTGCAAATCTACCGGCAAGGTTAGCTTATCACCTGGAGTGTTCCCTTCCAAGGCAATATCCCAAGTATGGACACACTGATTACACATGAACAGCCGCAACGGGCGGACCACATTGTCTACATGCCTGACACAAGATTCCCTGAACAAGTGTGTGACTCAGAGTTCCATGATGGTAAGTGATCACAAGGAGGGCAGAGGAAATGCTACAGGGACACCATAAAGGCCTCCCTAAACAAAAGCAACATCCCCACCTACATGTGGGAACTGCTTGCCCTAGAACAAGCAGCATGCGCAAAGGCATCAGTCACTGCGAGTGTCAGAGAGCAGAGCGTATGGAGGCCAAGTACAAGCAGTGGAAAAACAGCACGGAATCCAGAGTGTTCCATTGATTCACTACCTCCTCAAATAACACCTGCCCCACCAATGGCAGAATCTGTGGCTCCAGGATTGGACTTTTTAACCACAGCAGAAACTCCTCACCCAACTCCACCCCAGAATAGAAGCAAGTTATCCTTGAACCCAAAGGAGTTCCAAAAGAAGAGAACAAAACTCAATGATGGCCTCTTCAAAAGCAATGAACACATGTGTCACACTAAGTGCCAAGTAATAACCATCTCTAACAGGAGAAATCCATGCCACCTCTATCACCTTGCCTTGATAGAATTGGGCCAGCCTTATAAATACTGTGGTTCCAGGATTAGGATTGTGTACATTTTGTGGAGCAGCTCACCTTCGGACCCCTCAAACCCTCTACACCATCTCTAAGTCTCAAGTTAGGAGCTTGATAGAATACCCATCACTTTCTTATTTGGAAATGTGGTTAACTCTTTAAGGCCCTCTGAAATCATCAAGTAAGTCACTCAGTTCAAACACAATTCGGGATGGGCCACAAATGTTGGCCTTGCCAGGGATGCCATATACCATGAAAAGAAATGAAAGAAGGGATACAGCTGTTTCGTTTACTCAGTAGGATGATAGGGGTCTGATCATCTTTTAAATGACTCTTTTGTAGCCAGTGTTCCTTCTAACAAGAACCTTTTATTTAAAGACAATGTACCTACGCAGTAAGAGTTCTAGGTGAGCTCAGACAGTCTTCTCTGCAAGCTCTCTGTCCAGCACTCTTCTTGGTCACGTAACCTTAGACCGTCATGATTCCTTGGACCGAGGCTGTTAACCCATTTCTTCAAAGTGCAAGAACAAAAAGTTTAACACCATCCACAATGGAATGGTTCAACAGATTGGTTCCATTCTACTCAAGTCCATACCTACCCAATTCTGTAACTGGCATCATCCTGACTTCCAAAGACACCTTCATTATTCCTTGGATAGAAGCCACGAATTGCTTCACTGACACTCTCGTGGGGATGTCTGTCATGAGAAGGACTGCAGTAGTTTAAGGAACAACATAACCTTCTCAGAAATATATATGGATGGGCAATAAATCTAGGTCACCTCACTCAAAGCCATAAATTATCTTTCAAAAGGAAGTCATAGCCCAGGATTAGATATATCCTTCTTTACCTGTTCTATCACAAATGACTTACAAATTGTTAAGAAATCAGGATTGGCAGAAGTTGTGGGATGGGATAATGACACAGAACCTGCAGCAAAAAAAAACAAGAAATAGCCCATTTGGTCGAATATGTCAGTGAGTGTGCTTGAGGTCCATATGAGGCTCCTCACAGTCTACTTCACTTCAGTATGCAATTCTTTTTTCCGTCATGTACTTATCTAGCTGCCCTTTAATGCATCTACACTACATGTAAAGAAAAATGCACAATAGGGTCAAAAGCTTCAACTTTCAGTCTGAATGCGTTTTGGACACTAACAATGCCAAATTCAGTTTCAATTTTTATCATAAGTTATAAAGTATTGGTATGTGAAGCTGCTGTCAGAGGTCAACACTGCATGTGACACAAAAGTAAATGCCAATGAAATTAGTGGTCGAAGATACGTCTACATTTTTCTCATTGATTCTTCTCTCAAAATTTATATACCCTATTATGATAAATCTTGACATTTAGTTGAAAAATGCTTTTAACAGCTTCTGATCTTACCCAGACAACTCTACTGTGCTTTTGCTTATTTTAAAAGCTCCTACTGACCTTTCAGAAACAAAGAATTCTCAAATATCAATCCATCATTAGCTGCATATTAAGGGAATACCATTGGGAGTCTCGCATAAGGCTGGGTACCACAATTATTCATAACCAGCACTGCACAACAAAAGGTGGATTCAGTAACAATCGAAAGCTGCACTTTAGGAACAGATTTTAAGAGAGTTTGATTCAATAAAACCAGGGTTTGAACCAATGCATTAAAAAAATCCCTTCAAGGATCCAACTTAATTAGAATGTACTTTAATTCATCATGTTTGGATTTGCTGCGATTTAAGATGATGAGAGTTGTCAGCTGATGAAAATTCAGCAGCTTTTCTTGGGCAGGGAGATGAATTCTGAAAATGTCCCCTGAAGAAAGTACTGCAGATTAAAAATGGAACTTTATTTCAGCATTCTACTGCTGTGCATCCAGTCACGAACATGAACAAACAAGAATCCAGTGATAACATCAGGTCCAAAATGAGTGTGATCAACTGCATATTTTATAAACTTTCGAAGCCAAACGCGACTCTCAAATACTAGCAGGCAGATGACTTCAGAAATATGCAATACAAGCAATAGAAAAAAAACTTCCCAATTATGCTCATTGTTCTCAGAGATCAAATCACTTCCTACTGATGCTAATTGGATTTGAGGAGTGGAGGCTGGGAGGGATTAATTGGAGGCTCATCAGCGTTCAGGTTAAAAGAAGTGCACACGGTATGCAAATGTATGTTTCTTGGAAGCAGAGAAAAGACCAGACTCCAGTATTCTATTCATTGCCACCTGACAATCAATTCCCCTTAACACATATACAAGTCCCCAACTGCTGGCATTTTATACACATATGGTCAAAATTTTTGACCGAGTGACTGTTTATGGCAGAGAATCATACAGTACAGTTGAGGGTCTTCAGCCCATTGAGTCAGTACCACCAAAGATACATTGGATCTACACTAGTCCCACTTTCCAGCACTGGGCCCAGTGCCTTGAATGTTATGTCATTTCAAGTGCTCGTCCAAGTACTTTTTAACAAGGTTAAAGTTACCCACCTCAACCACCCTCCCAAGGCAGTGCATTCCAGACCCCCCAAAATGTGTCTATGGATAAAAGCAAAGACTCAGTGAGCCAGCACCCTGGGTTTCAAAGTGGTCACTTTATACCATACTCGGTCTCACTGCATTCACAGCTACATAAATAGGTTGTTCGACCCAAGGTACATATCTGCATTGATGTGCCACATGAGCCTCCACAGTCCACTTCATTTCACCCCATCAACATATCCATTTGTTCCTTTGCTCCTCGAGCACATCCATGCTATTTCCCTCTAGAATTCCCATGGTAGCGACTTCTACATCCTAACTGCTCCCTTAGTAAAGGTGCTTCTTTCGCTGAAATACCTGCTAGGTCTATGAGCAATTATTTTATATTTATGGATCCTAGCTCTGGTTTTTCCCACGAGTGGGGATATCTCTACATCTACCCGACCAAACAGTTTCTTAATCTTAGACAAAGCAAAGAACTGCAGATACAAAAACAGAAAATGCTGGCGAGACTCAGGAGGTCTGGCAGCGTCTGTGGGGAGAAAGCAGAGTTAACGTTTCAGGTCCAGTGACTCTTCAGAGAGAGAGGTGAGTGGATAGGTTGAGATGGAGCCCAGAGAGAGAGAGAGAGAGACAGAGAGAGAGAGAGAGAGACAGAGAGAGAGAGAGAGAGAGATATGAAAGGAATAGGCAGATGAAGGGATTATTGATTGTAAACCAGGTCAGAACAGAAGCAAAATAAATGATAATGAGAGCTTAGGGAGCAGAGAATTGACAGGTTGCGCTGAAAACAACCCAGGTCACGACATGACTAGGGTGAGAGTGAATAAAAAAAACACGGAAGGACGAATGAAGGTCTAAAATTATTGAACTGGATGGCGAGTCCTAGGGTTTGCAAGGTCCCCAAGTGGAAAATGAGATGTTATTCTTCGAGCTTGCACTGGGGCCCCCTAGAACACTACAGCAGGCCTGCAACTGAAATGTTGGAAGACAGTGATGTGTAGACAAGGCAGGTAACTGGAAACAACAATTCTTAACCTGGCCACCTTCTGTCTTCTGGAGTTAAGAGCCCAGCCTATTCAAACTCTTCTTAAAGTTATCATTTTTATTTCACCATCAGTTCTGGTAACAGTCTTTTAAATTGCCCTGTCGTTGCTGTAGCATGACTATTTATATGATATGTAGAATGTATACATTACTCCAAGTATGGTTTACCACATTTGGCTTCAAATCATGTTGCTGCTGCTGCTGCTTTGCTTGGGAAACAAACATTTCAGTGCGCTAAAAGAAATGAAGGCAGCAGACTGAAAGGGCATTGAAGAAAACGTATCAGTCAGTCTATATGAAACAAAGATCGTGTGGTCATGAAAGACATTCTTAGAAAAGTTTTTTATTTTTATTTGCAAACTGGTTGTTTATCATTGGCAGTTCTATATAGTTCTTTATATTGAAGCACATCTCTTGACAGTCTAAATTTGCAGGATACAAAAGATGTGTAGTTTTATGTTTCAACAACAGCAGCAACCTGTATTTATGTGCTACCTATGACACAGACAAAGAGTGCTTGGCCCAACTGGGGACCTTATAAAGCTTTATAAAATTATGAGGGGCATAGATAGGGTGAATAGCCAAGGTCTTTTCCCAGGGCAGGGGAATCCAAAACTAGAAAGCTTGGGTTTAAGGTGACAGGGGAAAGGTTTAAAAGTGACCTAAGGGGCAACTTTTTCACGCAGAGGGTGGTGCTTGTACGGAATGAGCTGCCAGAGGAAGTGGCGGAGGTGGGTACAATTACAACATTTTAAAGGCATCTGGATGGGTACATGAATAGAGGTTTAGAGTACATGGTTTAGAGGGATATGGACCAAATGCTGGCAAATGAGACTAGATCAATTCAGGTATCAAGTCAGTATGGACGAGTTGGACTGAAGGGTCTGTTTCCATGCTGTACATCTCTATGACTCTTATGGTCTGACCTCCACACGAGAGTCCTTCCACTTTCATCATCTATTGCAATCAATAAATGTCTCTTTTTTCCTTTCCCCCTTGTGTTTACCTACTACCCCCTAAACATGTGCGCTCTATTTGCTTCAATCATTCCTTAAGGTAGTAGGTTTCTTTTCTAACCATTCTCTAGGTCCCTCGACATCTTATTCTGTAGCAGCAATCTTACACTCATGGCCCATAGTTCTGGTCTCCCTCATAAGTATAAACACATTCTCCAATCTTATCTTATTTATCTTATCAAACATTCTCATGTGTGCATTTTGTCACAATCCTCCTTTATATTAACCATCTTCTCCGGTTGGGTATCCCTATAAATGTTCAATTTATACCTCCAATTCTTGAGTCACAATTGTTTATGCGAATGGTGAACAGGAGTGATCGGGCAATACCTCTCCCCTTTTACCAGTCTGAGTAACTACCTTCGTCCTCTGGCAAGGAATTTCACTTATTCCACATGTTCTGACTTTGGTCATTGTTTTACAACTGCACTAACAAGGAGGTTGGGCAACTCAGTTGGCTGAACAGCTCGTTTGCAATGCAGAGTAATGCCAAGAGCATGGGTTCAATTCCTGCATTGGCTAAATTTACCATGAGGGACACCCCTTCTCAACCTCTTCCTCAGGTTAAACCACTCTGGTAGGACTCTGGTGACTTCACTTTAGTGCAGTGCTATATGGAAGGCATTTTGGAATATAAATATATTGGGGTACAATATCTGCTTTGGGCACAAATGTGGCATAAATTGCATTCAACATTGTGCCCATTTTGTTAAATGTTTTATCCTGCAGAATTTCTGCTTATGCTCGTTTGCATGTTACCAAATGTAAATTCTGACACTAGCCAGTGTCTATCAGCAATATTAACAATGGAATTGAGTGAGCTTTAACTCATTGTAATTTAATACAGACTTGAAAGCTTATTTTCACAATATATATTTGCATACTCAAAGATACAATCACACACAATGTAACTCTAGGCTCTTAAGTCTAATTCTCCATGTAACCAAACTGTCTCCTGTGAACTGTAAAAAGACTGTTAATTACCTTTGGATAGTCTGATAAAAATTACATTAAACTGTATAAATCCTTTCTTTAATTCTGAATTCTTCTGCATCTTCAATTTTCATCACCTCACCACTGTCAAATATGCTTTCAGCTGCTTGAGCCCTAATCTCTGAAATTCCCTCTCTAAACCTCTCTGCTTCCTCTCCTCTTTTAGCACACTCTTCAAAACGTCTTTGAGCAGGTTTCTGGTCATCGAAACTAATATCTCTAAGTGGTTCAATGCCAGGTTTTGCCTAACAACTTGAGGGGGAGATGGTGGTGTAGTGATACATTGCCAGAGGCCCAGACAGAGATTTAAATTCCACCATGGTAGCCAGTGGAGTTTAAATTCAGTGAATAAAACTGGAATTAAAAGCCAGTCTTAGGGATAGTTCCATTAAACATCTTTGGTTGTCATAAAAATCCATCGGGTTCACTAATGTCCTTCAGGAAAGAGAATCTGCCATCCTTACCTGTTCTGACCTATGTGTGAAACCAGACCCAAAGCAATATGGTTGACGCTGAAATGGCCCAACAAACCATTCAGTTCAATGGCAACTGAGGATGAGCTACAAACAGTAGCAGCGCCACCAACATTCGTATCCCTTGAAAGGATGAGGCACCTCCTCAGAATGTTGTATTACTGAAAAGACACGTTTGCTTCTGCTGACATGTTTTGCTTCGTATCGTGCATTTGTTAATGTAAATATATACAAGGAGTTAAAATATTTCTTGGTGTTGGCATCAATGTTTTGTCCGTGCCATTTAAAATACATTCAGGAAATGCAAAATATAGCTGAAGAAATATTAATAGGTACAATAATAATAATAATACAGTAATTATTTCTTCTACTTACAGAATTCTACAAGTGCATGCAAAAAAATTAAAGGTTTCTAAAGTACACTTGTTTGTGACAGAAAGCACTTTGGTATTCATTCCTGAATCCGTTGTGTGACATAATTGTATATGTAATTAAATATCAGAAAGATCAGCTGTGTGCCACCTCCATTAATGCTTCTTTTATTATATATAATGTATATTTAGGTTTAGATTTTTAATTGTCACGTGTATTCAGGTCCAGGAGTACAGGACTACAGTGAAAAGTGCGCACTGTCGCCACATACAGCGCTATCTTAGGTACAACGGTACTTAGGTACCAAGTAATAAAAGAAACAAAGGTAAGAAAGTTAAGCATTACCTTCATAGAATAAGTGAAAAAATAAAGAAATAAGGTAATAATTAACACTAAAACCCTTCTTAATATAAAATAGAAAAATAATGGAATAAAGTTAAAAGTTCAACAGTCTTTGAGGAGTCCTCTGCTTAGCATGCTCTCCGGGAAACCTCAGCTGTCTGTTCTTGACATCACCACCACAGATACCAGCGGACCTACCTCACTGCTCACCCTTCCCACATTGGGCCACGATGCTATCCCTGGTGCTACTGCCACCTCCCGATCAGTCAGTGCAGTGACTCTTCTTTCCAGGTGACACCTATCAAACTACTGTCATCTTCAAAAGGTTGAGACTGGATTGTTTTACAGCCATGCCAAGAAGCTCAGTAGAAGCACTCTTGCTTCTGATTCAGTAGCTTATGGATTCCATCTCCACTCCTGAGACTTGAGCACAAATATCGAGATTGACACTCCAGTGCAGTACTGAGAAAATGCTGCAGTGCCCGAGGTGTCATGCTTCAGATGAGGCATTAAACTGATGTCCTGTCTGCCTCTCAAGTGGTGGGGAAACACCTCAAGATACCACACTTCATGGAGAGAGGCAGAGGAGTTCTCCCAGGCAGCTTGACCAATATTTGTCGCTCAACCAATGTCTGGTTATCAGGTTGTCAGTCATGGGACCTTGTTGTATGAAAATTGGCCATCATGTTTTCTTCATTCAGCCAGTGACTACATTTTAACAGATACTTCACTGGCTGTAAAACACTTTGTGATATTCTGTAATTTTGCAAGGCTTTATACAAATACCTTTTAATATTGCATCTAGGCTATCTGCATGTCAGACACTCCAGAAACTCTGAGGCTTTGAAAACAAAGTTGACTGATTCTAATGGCAAAATAAATCATCTAGGCATCTTTATCTAAATAAAGCCAATCTGCTGTCCCCACCCGGTCTGGCCTACATGTGAATCCAGATCCACAGCAGTGCAGTTGACTCTTAATTATCCTCTGTGCAATTAGGGAGCGGCAATAAATGCTGGAGCGGTGCCCATATCCAATGAATGAATTTTTAAAAAGTGCTTTTCAAATCTTTTCCCATCAGGACCTCATTTTGAGGCTTGGAAATTGCTGTGATCCTTAGTGAGAGGAGTGGGGAAGGGTATGTGGAAGAGAAGACCTATGGGATCGGGGGACCTGGAGTCAGTCATTGCTGCCTTGAAGCTCATGTGCCTATGGTTTCAGCTTCTTGTGGTGCACTGATCCCCACCACCTTGGGAAGCCCTATCTTAATCGCTAGTCTAAGCTCCTCTCACTCATAAAACTGTGGCACAAATAGGTAGACACAGCTAACAATCAATTGGGGTAAACTCATAATTTTCTGCTATGACAGGAGTTGCTAATTGGAACAAGCAGCACTTCCCCTTGGCATAGCTTCCCATTCAGTTATGGGATTACATTCAAAAATGGTAAGCTGTACCTGCTAATTCAGGGACAACTATCATTTCAAAAGTCAACACGCTCTTTTTAAGAAAGAAAAGTGATGTAAATTCTTTCTGCACCTGTCCCTTGGGTGTTCTTCTCCCTTCTAACCTCTAATTCAGGCTGACTTCTGTTTCATGAGCTTCAACATGGGTCATTTATGTTACCCAGGTGGCCATTCGGCCTTTGTGGGCCAACATGAAAACCATCCGCTTAACTGTGAGGTGGGTGACCTGAATAGAACCCCGTCCCATCCCTATCCAAAAGCCACAATTCCGGTAGGGGATGGTTCATCATCATCCAGGGCACTGGATGAATCCCTGACCAATGTCCTTTCATTATTCAAATAAAGACAAAATACTGCAGATGCTGGAAATTTGAAATAAAAACAAAGTGCTGGAGAAACTCAGCAGGTCTGACAGCATCTGGGAAGAGACAGAGAGAGAATTAAATCTCATATTCCAAGTTCAAAGACTCTTCTTCAGAGCTCCTTGGCTGATCCAGGCTTCACTTTCTCCCTGTTCCTAACAGCCAGCGTTGACCAAGTTATCCAGGAAATACCTAGGCAGTGTTCCTCAACTGACATGTCGAATCTTGAAGCTGAAACTGAGCTCCCATTAGATAACAAACATCATCTCAAAATACTTCAATAATTGTGTAATTCCAACAGTAACTTGTTAATTCACTTGGGCTGTTTCTTTCATGGGGATCAATAACTTACCTGAGCTATTTGACATGCCATGAGCACTCAATGATAGAATGGTTATTAAAAAAAAAATCAAGCTACAACATCAGCCTATTTTTAAATGCAGATAAGAGTTCAGCCCCTAAAAAAACTGCTTTTTTTTTTAAACTATCTATCACATCACATACTCTTACAGGTATAACTTCCAATGCAGTACAACAACATTGGAATAAGGACCTTATTGTTTGGATACATGTACTGACTTACTCAACCATTTTCCCCTTCATTCTGTGACTCACAATTGGAAGATTAGGCTAATCTTAATATTTCTTTTGCTCAAGCAGAGCATATCATCTGATTATTTATCTCACTGTTGTTTGACAAACCATGTATGTACTGATTGGGCTCTGTGGTTGCCTAGAAAACAGTATACATATTTTTAAAATATTTCATTGGCTGTGAAGTGCCTTGGGACTTGAGGACATGAGTACTACATTACTGAAAATCAGTCTTGAATGTGTCAATTGAGTCCACCATCACTGCTGTATATGGCAATCTGTTCCATTTGTTAATCCAAGGAAATGCTTCTTAAAAATATCCAAGCTGTGAATGTATGACTTACTTCATGTTTTCCTTAATGAGATCAGTTTCAGAACCAAGAAGGTTCTGCTCCAATACTTGTGATATCTGCTCTGCTATGACTCAGACACAAACTATCAACAAGGATGATATTCTCAGTGCGAAAACAACTTCACAACTTGGGTTGGTAGACTTCGAATTTACTGAATTACCAAAAAAGATAACTGAAATGAGACCCAGCTTGTTGCCGAGAGAAAAATATTTTATGCAGGAAGTAAAATCTTCTCTTTTACTTTGGTTAAAAACTTCATCAAGATGGACAAATGCTGAGGGGTGGTTTCTTGCTATTGTAAATGTTCCAATGAAATTCATCAGTGCTCCAAAGACTGAGTGATTATTTGTGCTTGACCAAACATTTCCTGGTCCTTTTATATATCCTACCTGTCACGCTCTTCTTTCATTCTCTCCAGCTCCTCCTCATTCAGGCCATCACTCTTGTGCTTAGATTTTTGCTCCTTCCCTTTCTCCTCCTTCTTTTTACCAAACCTGTTTAAAATGTAAAATGATCATCATCATTAAAAATCAATCTTAAAAAAAAAAATGCAGCTGCTAGATTTGTTGACAACACAAAGGTTAGAAAAGGGTAGAGAGGTGGAGAAATTATTGGGTGATTTGGCCTCAAATAGATAATTGCCCCCTTACCAATTAAGTCTGGGTAAAGTAGGTCAATTGAGGACCACCTCAACCAGACAACGGTTAAGGCTCTCAACATGCAACCTTACCAACTGCCTTCCTTCCAGGCAGGTGAGGGAAGTGGGTAAGTCGAGCACCCTGTCTGAAGAGTTACAGTGGCGGTGTGTGTGTGTGTGTTGGGGCAGGGTATGGTGGTGAGGGGGAGGTGGGGGGTGGTGGTGGTGGTGGTGTCAAGGCATTGGCTTCTGAAAGCTACCCCACTAATCCAGTCTCTGATTCCTTGACATCCTCACTACCTGGGAAGTGAAACAGAACAACGCGCCTTCTCGCTGTTGGATCCTTGAGGAGCAGGGCTTGTCTGATGGTCTTGAGGATTCTGAAGAGCCAGGACACTGCTGCCAAAGCCCTGAAATAGGCAGAGTTGCTCACCGAAGCTCACCAGTTGACTCTTAAGAAGCTGTTTGGTGCGCAGTCAGGTTTTCCCAGCATGGTGACAGCGAGTTAGTCAACACTCTCTCATGTTCCCATGCACACAGTCTCCAGCTGCCTCTTAGCTTTTCTGCCTGTTCACCCCAATGTTTCTCACCTCCTACAGTTTACAAATTACATTGAGATAAGGATCTGCACGTTGTGGCTCACACCTGATGCTGAAGGTACAGGGGTATCACAGTCAAGTTTCATCTTATCCCTACACAGCACAGCACATGGGCTTCCTTGAAGGTTTCCTGATTGTTAGGCTGGGACAGGAATTTTTCTCCATACCCCGAGCGCTCCAAGACATATTTGAGCACCTTCAGCACTGTACACTTGACTGAAGTTGACTAACTTAACACCAGCCAGGAATTAAACTATATCTCCCTCATCAACAAGCTAGTCACTTTCTTGAATTCCTGTGCGCGCTTATGGCTAAAACTTGTTTCAACTCATTTATCTGCAAATATATTGAGCTAAGATTCCCATAAATTCCTTTTCAGGCATTCACAGAAGCTCATCTTCCAGCAGGGATTCAATTAGCTGCCCAGCCCAGGAGCAGTGAAGCCAATAACACAATCTCCATTATCACCCTTGACGAAGACCAGCTAATTCAGCACTGGCTTGGAAATGAACTTGGTCTGCATCATACCACACAATGCATCAATGTTGCGAGCCCAACAGTGTGCAAGGTTCATTAGCTGTTTGACCTTGACATTGAGTGATGTTTTTGTTAGAACTATATTGTCATAGATCTTCTGGTGTTCAGACTGCATGTACTACTGTTCCCTTCCTGCCCTCCAAGATACTCACCAAGATCCCTCAGAAATCTTGATATAATGACTGTGTGAGAATTGCTCAGGAAGAGTCCAAAACCCTCCAAAAAGGTATCCAAATCTGAGTTTGAGTCAGAGACTTCCAAGCAATATGGCTTACTTACTGGGATTGTTACTCAAGAAATATTAGAGTGATTAAATTCAGTTCTAATTACTGGGTAACCAGACAACTTGCTCCCACCCAAGTCCGCCTCGACAGCCAACTTTCTGATAACTTATTCCAACCCAACCCAATCTGAACTGACCCCTATCCTACCCAACCAGCAACGAACCCTACATGCTTATACAGTGAGAAGTTCTGGGACGCTTAAACATTTTAGTTACCAAAAACACAGCAGCTAGTGCTACAGAAGGAGGCAGATTGTCAGCACTGCTCACTATATGAATTGCAGCACTGAGTTGGAACTGAAGAATTCTCTACAGCAAGATCACTCATAGCAGAGATAAACAAGTGTTTTTTTTAATCGTCTGAATTGGGTTGTAAATAGAGCTTCTGATCTTGATCAGAAGATCTGGGTCATTACATTCATAATATGCATCTAGTTTAGGATTATTAACAGTTAATGCGCAAGTTGAAGAATCCTTACTATGACCTTGACAGAGGAGGGCAACTAAGGACCATTGGAATACTGAGTAGATTAGTGCGTTAATGAACTCTCACGAACTTTCATGAGCCAGCATTGAAATGGGTTCGGTTGACAATCTGTAGCCATAGATAGATTATTTCAGATATTTCCAACAGGCTTTCAAACATATAATGCCGAGAGAAGTTATTTGCAACATACGCAACCTGGGAGTCAGTATCAAGCCAGTTACCTGCTGTGCCCCTGGATTGGGGGCAGGATTAGAAATCAGTGCCCAAATTTCTGTCCTTTTAGTGGAAGAATAATCAGAAAATATCCCGAATGGTAACGAGAACCTTTTCCTCTAATGCACTTTGAGCAACAGTTTAGTGGTCTTGTTAGCATCATTCAATCAACTGCATAACGGACCATTATACATGAGCCATGCACTGCTATCTATACGTTACCCTTGGCATTTCTGCACTGATTTTGAATAAAATTACTTTGGTGAGCAATGATGTGGATCAGGCAAAAGGCAATCATACTGTTACGTTCAGAATGAACACCACTTTTCACGCGACATTTTGATAAACATGGAACATAGCTGGAAGTGTCAGTAGATGACTCACTTACATTACAGATCTGAAGGAGTAACAATGTTAGCAGCGAGACTGGCTAATTGAATGCAGTGCATATGCTGAAGCAGATGATATGTTGCAGCCTAAAATCTCTCAGCTTCACACTGTCACTGTACAGTTATGCTGGGCATTAACAAAATTCATTTCAATGAATCTGTCAGTGTCTCTGCAGCTTTCAGCTAGACACAGGCAGCCAAAGTCTATCTGGCCAGATCTCCATTTACAATGTTTGCAAAACACAGCAATGCTCATTGATGGGGTGGATGACAACAATAAGATCAAGAACTCTGACCCAAGGCTTTTCTTTTAGACATGTATAGTTATCCCCCTCCTTGAAATTGGAGGTAATGTCCTGTCAATGTGGGCATTTGAATCCTATCACAGGAGGGAGGACAATGATGGATTCGCTCCCGGAAGAATTCATACAATCATACCACACAGGAAGCCATTCAGTAAATTGTATCTGTGCTAGCTCTCGGAAACAGTTATTCAATTAGTCCCATTCCCCTGTTCTTTTCCCGTGGTCCTGCAAAACGTTTCCTCTCGTGAATAATTCTCCTTTGAAACTAACAACTGAATCTGTTTGCAGACAGTATATTCCAGATCATGGAAATGCATAGCTAAAAAGAAATCTCCTTTCTGCTCTGCATTCTTTTAACTTAAATCTGAGTCCTCTGGTTACTGATCGTCATGCTGATGAAATGAGTTTCTTAAGTTTGATCGCCACTTCTGAATCTTCGCTGGAAACAAACCCAGCTTCTTTGCACAGCACAGCGCAGTCTCTCTCAATTTGATCTCAAAATAAAACAGTGTACTATGGTGTCCGAATGTACATCACTTGTACTAGAACACAGCAGCGAAGGCTAACCATGAGTCTGAAAAGCTTTGTTTTATTACTTGCGTACCTGTGTTAAACAAATGAACAATGTTGGCGCAACAAAGAAAAAAAACATGGTAAACCTCTCACATCGTTCCAAACACTGTTATATCTCCAATCACTCAACTGCAACAGGATACATGCTACATAGAAAAAAAGATATGCATACATATCACAGTGCAGATACATCACACTTTCCCATCTGCTTTCATTAACAAATTCCACATCAGCTCTTAACTACTAGTGAAGCTGAATTAATTTCATTAGTAGACGCAGCACATGGAACAGGTCTTAAAAGTTTTTAAAGAAACTGACGTTTCTCAGTGCAGTGAAATTATTACACAATTATGCAAAGTGAAAGCTAATTAGCAACACAATTTCACTGGCCGACAAAAGTGTCATTTTCACACTAAGAGGTGTTGCACCAGAGCATGTTCTAATGCATTATATTGCTGTTATCACATCAGTGAAAATAGAAAATTGTTGACTTTTTTTTTCCAAGACAAGATTCAAAATGCAAAATCTGACTGAATTACACATTAAAAGTGATAAACATTGGATCTCATTGCTGTGAACAATGTAGCCTCCTTTTTTTAGCTGGGGGGGGGATGAGCAGGAAGAGTTGTATAGATGATTCTTCTAAGAGAGCAGCTTTTTAGATTTGTTTTGATCACTGCACATGCACAGAGACTCCAAGGAACTAACTCATGCATGACCACTGTGGAAACGTTTTGGTTGCTGCATGGCTGTGCAATGGAGAGGGAACATTAACTGTGAGGGTTCTCTATCAGGTTAAGCAAATTCCATGCCCTTGGTCATGAGTGTACAGAATGCATTCAGTTTTGAGTAGTCATGTAAGTACTGTAGCAACAGGAAAATGGAAAGCTTGGAACTGGAATAGGCCAATCAGACCATCGGGTTTGCTTTGCTATTCAATATGATCATTGTGTTTCATCCACCTCAGTGTCACGTTACCACGACGTCTACATATTCCTCGACATCATTAGTCTCCAGAAATCTATCAAGCTCTGACTTGATGATGTTCAACAATTGAGCTCCCATATCCTCTGGGGTAGAAAGCTCCAAAGAGTCACCATCCTCTGACTGAAGAAATTCCTCATCTCAGTTTTACCCCTTATGCTGAGATTACGTCCCCTGGTTTTAAACTCACCAGCCGGGGGAAACATATTGTCTGCATCCACATTGTCATGCCTGGTGAGAATTTTGCATCTTCAGTGAGGTTATCCCTCACTCTTGGAAACTCCAGGGAATACAGACCCAGTCCCCTCAATCCCTCTTTGTAAAATAAAGTCACTATCACTGGCATTAATGTGAAGAACCTCTCTTGCATTCCCTTCACTCTCAGTATATCCCGCATTAGATAAGGAGACAACTGAACATTGTACCCGAGGTAAGGTTTCACTAAAGCTTTATACAACTGCAGCAGGTCATTTTTATTCCTTTTTATCAAAATCTCCTTATGATGAAAGCCAACATGCCAACTGCCTTCCCAATTCCAAGCTGCACTTGTATGCTAACTTTAAATGACTCATGAACAAGGACACACAGGTCCGTTTGGGCTTCTACTTTTCCCAACCTCTCACTATTTAATAAATATTCTACCTTTCTGTTTTGTCTATCAAAGTGAATAACTTCACACTTATTGACGTTATATTTGACCTGCCATGTTCTGGCTCATTCACTTAGCCTGGCCAAGTTGTCTTGAAGCCTTCTTGTCTCCTCCTCATAACTTACTCCCATCCAGTTCGGTGTCATGAGCAATTCTGCAAATATTATAAATCGTCCATCAGTCCAAATCATTTTTTAGATTGTGAACAGCTGTGGAACTGGCACTGATCCTAGAGGTACCTCACTCGTAAAATTTTACCATCATGAGTTTGATCTGTTTATTCCTATTGTATGGCTTTCTGTCAGTCAACTAATTTTCAATCTATATTAGAATATTTTCCCCAATCCCACGCATTCTGATTTTATTTACCAACCTACTGTTTTGGACCTTATCAACCCAGAACCCAGTTCTGAAGAAGGGTCACTGGAATGTTAGCTCTCTTTCTCTCCACAGGTGCTGCCAGACTTGCTGAGATTTTCCAGTAATGTCTGTTTTTGTTTCATATCTTCAGCATCAGCAGTTGTGTCTTATTTTAATGTAAGACTCTGTATTTCTCCATATGGATATTTTTACCTCCGGCGATACATTGCAGAAATTATATGCCAGACTGACTCTGAAGGTAAAGTCACCACAGTCTTACCAACCATAGGGCTGCTCTCTCATTAGAGAGACAGAGAGACAGCCAGTGGTGGTTTAAGCTGAGGGTCACCTTGCCTCAGACAAGGGGAGAGGTCAAGAAAGAAAATTCTTCACAGTAACTGCAGAAATTGAACCTACGCTGTTGCGGTCTCTCTGCATTGCAAACTAGTCATCCAGCCAACTGAGCTAACCAGCCCCAACAGACTGTACTACACTTGGAACAGTAGACAATGCGCAGCCCCCAAAGCATGTTCTTCAGTAGGCAAACTCAGCATTTGGGAGTTGGAAGTTTCACCATTTAAGGTCCGCTTTTGCCAAGGAGAAGCTTACATTAAAAAAAGGAATACAATCGCACACTCTTAAAGAGCAGATCGAGCCACTTAGACAATCACGTCTGCATGGATTCTTTCAAAAAGCTATCCAATAAGTGTCGTACCTTTTGCTTTTTCCTCATAGGACAGCAGTAAAGTTCCTTTCCAATCACATGCAAAATTCTTGTTTGAAAGTTACAATTGAATCTCCTTCCTCCAGACTATGTTACTCTGGATCATCATAATTGCAACGTAGAGCACACAGCGAAACTCACTGAAGAAATCTGAACAAGTACACTCCACTTCAATAAGGAATGTAGACAGTACACACCACGTCTTGGGTGTAAATTTAGAAAATATAGAGAACACCCTGAGTGGAAATGTTGAATATATACACTGCTCCCAGGTGGAAATGGAGGAAACATACACCCCAACTCAATGAGGGATGTAGAAAATAGACACTGTACCGCAGATGGAAATGTTGAAAACATACATTGCACCCTGTGTGAAAGTGCTGAAAATATACACTGCACCGTGGATGGAAAGTTAGGAAGTGTACAGCCCATCTCAATGAAGAATGTAGAGAATATGCACTACACCCTGGGTGGAAATGTGGAAAATATACATGGCATCCCAGGTGAAAATGTTGAAAATTTACACCACATCTTGGGTGGCAATGTAGAAAGCATACTCTCCACTCCAGTGAAGAACATATTTTACACTGTACTTCGCAATGAAATGTAAAAGGAAGGAGTGCATCTGCTTTCTTTTGCTTTAAAAAAACACATTTTTCACTAAGATGTGGCATGGGTTGTAAATGGCTTTAACTGTCTCCAAATGTCACTCACCTGGGGAGATAATACAGCTGTTACAGACACACTGACAGGGAAAATAAATTTTAGCTGTTGAGAACTTAAGAAACCAGGAAAGATTTCAGGGCTGGCAATGTCAAAATTAGCTTAATGTTGCCATTTCTTGTCAACCTTTAATTTTTGCGAGACACTAACTCTTACAATTGGAAGAGTCTGATTAAGTGTTAGTTATATTGGAGGTCTAAGATGAATATTGTCACAATTCTACGTTTCCTCACAGCCACAAGAAACCTGCTTTTCTTTTCAAATAAAGCACCGAGCACTTGTATGTAAGTTTGGCATCGTAATACGATTAATAAGTGAGCTGGGCCTTTAAAGCAATAGAAGTTCAGATTAATTTAGGCATTAATGAATGACGAGCACCACATAAAAGACACAAGAGGAAAGCTTTCCATCTCGGCAGTAATTAATGAGAGCTGGGTGTTATTTTAGCGACAGGAGTTTTACAGCTTGGGGACTGTGTAGTCCCAGAACAATGAGACAGCAGTGCACTGGTTGACTTAAGGAATGGAAGGCAAGCTCTCCGTGCGTGACAGTGAAAAGCAGATGACAAGACAATATTTGAATTAAAAACATACAATGCAAATGAAGCTCAGAGGATTCACCTGATTTCCAGGTGAAAGGAGGAAGTCTCACATTTCTGCACTGCCTTTCTCAGTCTCAGAACATCCAGAGACCTTAACAGCAAATAATGAGGTGTAATGCATCTTGCAGTGTTGGAAACACAGCACAAATGTACGTACAATATGAACCCACAAACAATGACGTGATAATAACCTAAGCATGTGTTTTGGCTGATGTTGTTTGAGGGATAAACATAGAAATATAGAAAATAGGTCCAGGAGTAGGCTATTCAGCCCTTCGAGCCTACATAACCATTCAATATGATCATGGCTGATCATGCAACTTCAGTATCCCACACCTGCTTTCTCTCCATACCCCTCGACTCCTTGAGCTGCAAGGGCCAAGTCCAGCTCCCTCTTGAATATATGTAACATACTGACCCCAATAGCTTTCTAAATAACGGCCCAGGACAGTAGGGAGAACTCTCCCGTCCTTCATTAAAAGAGTGCCACGGAATCTTTCATATCCACCTATGAGGGTAGGCAGGCGTTTGATAAACATCACATCTAAACTATGGCACCTCCAATAATAAAGCACTCCCTCAGGACTGCAATAAAGTGTGAGCATGGACTACGCACTCAAGCCTGTAGTGTTAGACTTGAATCTATGACTTTTTGATTCAAGTGTACTCTCAAAGAGCCAAAGTCGAGCTGCAAATGAGCTGCAAAATTCTGATCAGTGTTTGTTTAATTCACCAAATACATGCACAGCAGTGCTCAATGAGGCACTGTGAATAAAGCTTTACTCTGCTTTGCCAGAGGTATTTGATCAGACAGAGTGAAGGAGGAATTTCTTGCACATTACCCATAGTTTATTTGCCCTGAGATGCTAGCTGTGAAAGTGATAGAGACATAAATAACCATTGCGGAAACTGATCAGGGAGGGATAGCGATATATTGAAACGTCATAAGAACTTTATCGACAAAGGAAGTTCCCAATTTTTGCTTCAATATCTCTCAAGGTAGACCACTTGAGAATAGGAAGAGGAACTTTTGGGTGAAATCCTTGGACTGGGAAATGTGTCTTAATGGTATCAAACCCCTGTCATTCGGAATATCAATTCCAAAGTTGTGTTTTGGACCGCTAAATGACACGTAATCATTAGCCAATAATAGTACCATAAAACTGTGCCTAAAATTACCAATCCCTTATATTCAATGTCATAAAGAAAGTCACTCCAAGAGTGTGCATTCATCGAGGCAATTGTTAAAATAATCATATTTGCATAATCCCGGGTTTATGGATAGGTTACGGAAATAAAGAAAGTAGAGATCCAAGAAGCAACAAAGCAATGATTCAATCAAATGTTTCTGATGGCTAACATGTAGAAAAGGCAGCAGCAAGTGATTACAAGTCTTACTATCTAATCAAAGACTTCAAAAGTACAGCCTAAATAGTGGGACAAAAACTGAACTGTGAATCACTTTCAGTCCCTTGATTGAGTGATATAGTTTCTGGCGCAATTACACATACAAAAGCTAAATTTGTCTCTGTCACGCTAACAAATTTGTATTTGTGAAGGAGAGATAAAGGGCGGGGGGGTGCGGAGAGAGCATTTGCGGGGGAAAGCATGCACTCCCCTGATTATCAAAACAGCCGGAAGTAACGTACCCATCATTGATGCATCAATAGACTTAGGTTGAGTTAGCTGTCATCTAACAGGCAATTGCAGGCTCATGACCTATTGCACCGTCTGCATCATTCCAAACATAATTTATTTAAATCTTCCAGTGTTCAGTTTATAACCTTATTCTGGGTTATGCGCAACTATCTTCAAATGAAAGCGAGCCAGTGTGGATTTTGATTCAAGAAATGCTGAGTCATCACGTCACATCTACACCAGGTGCTGGATGAGGCCATGTGATTACAAGGACTGGGTGGCAATCCCAGATAATTTTCCTCATCAATCTGTTCAGAGATATCATTACACACTTCTTGAGAAGGTCTGACCTGAACCCAGGCCTCCTGGCTCAAAGATAGGGATTCTACCATTGCACCACAAGAACCCGGGTGAGAATGCTACCTTAACAGCTCAAAAAGGTAGCAGCTGCCCTTAATTTCTTTGACAGCGGATTGTTTCAGGAAGCCTTTGTGGGATTCCAAGGGCGTAACTCACAAGTGTGTCCTGGAGGTCCATGACACCCTCCTTCCAAGACCCCACCTCTGTGTTCCTAGTCTGGCAGTGAGGGCAAGTTGGATTTTTAGCCATCATTGGCTTCCAAACGTGCACATAGTAAACAGAGCACCCAATCACCAACCAGCAGCCTTGAGAAACAGTAAAGGATTCCACTCCCTTAACGCTCAAATCATTGGTGAACGCAACAGCCACAATTTTGTACCAGATATCAGCATCTTTCACAAGCTCGGGATGTCCTGAACTGCTTCACAGCCAATTAATTACCTCACTATCTGAAGCACCCCTGTAGTGCAATGAAAGCTAATATTGAGTGAAGGGACCAATGATGGGCTGTTTCAATATGCAATCTAGGGACCAAATTATTTACAAAATCTCTATCTATCCAACTGACTTGAACATAAAATGAGAGATTTGGGGGAGAGTGACTACATTTTGCCACGGGGGAAGAAGTTAAAGAAGACTTTTTCTTCAATTTCAAATATGGAACTAAACGTGCTCAATGTTTTTAAAAGAAGAAATACAACAGCAACAGATACAAATCTATGCTGGCAGGATGCTGTACTTAGCCACTTTAAGTTTCATGGTTCAGAATTCTTTTCCATAACCAGCCTTCCTCATTCAATTCAAATGTCAAGTCACACTGCAGGTGGGTTTTTATTTTTGCAGTGAAGTGTCCCAGATGCCAGCTTTCTGACACGACCCTGGAAACAACATGCTGCAGCCAGCTGAGGGGAAAAATACTTATCAGGGAGCCCTGCTTCCTGTGGCTTAGGCAAGATAAATGACACATAAGAAAACCTCAGGCACGCTCACGAGTTTCTCATTTGTAGGGACTTAGGAGAAAACATGAGGCTTCAGCAGCAAGTCCAGCTGCTCCCTCCTTCCTCTGAATCATGCGTTTCGCTCATTCAAATACAAGGACCTCTGCTGAGGAATATGAAGGAATTTAAATTTTTCCTAAATCATCTGCCTGCGCTCTTGAAAATTCAGAAACTCTCACTTATTTTTCTTCCGACTCCCCAGAAGTCAGGGGACATTAAACCCACGGAGAGAAATGCAAGGAATGTACACACTCAGATTACTCAGCGCTCCATTGCCATGGCAACACTCAGCACTCAAAGTTGGTTTCAAGGCCACTAGAAATAATAATTTTAATTACAAAATTTCCTTTCAATGCTTAATTCATTTACTGAATTAATTATTTTCAAATTAAATATTGAGAAAGTGACCTCAGCACTTGCAATGATTGCAATGGTGCTGCACTGGCAAACAATGCAGAAATGGTATTACTTACTCCTCTCAGCACTTGCAAAAATTGTGATGGTACTGGTCACCCCTTTCCGCACTTGCAATGATTGCAGTGGTGCCGTAATGGCAAACAATGGCGTAATGGTGCTCCTGATCCCTTCCAGGACTAAAATAGCACAACTGTACTGCAATAATCAAAGACCTCTGGAAACGCTCTGCTCCTACACCAAGTTATGTCAGAATACAGAGAAATTACAGCATGGGTAGGAGCTTGTTTCGAGGCTGTTTAATCAGAGTTGACAACATTAGCAAATACTAGTTGCGAGGGTGAGTAACAAGCCAGATACTCCAGTCACCCACTTGCATGAGAAATGGGTCAAGCAGCATGTCTTTGCCGGAATGATTCCATTCAAAATAACACAACAGTTTACTATGGAGTTCTATGTGGTGACCAGTAACTGATGAGCAGAAATTGCCTCCGACTAACAACTGTTTAAATATACCTTAAGCTTTGTTTCCTAGTGAGCCATTCCATTCCCTTTGCAACTAGCTGAACGTAACCAGATTGTTTCCAAATTTAGTGCCATATTTCAGTAGCCACACTCTTCACCATATATATCTCTTCATTACCCAACGCTGCCTACTGGCACCTCCCTCATGTCACCAAGCTGCATCCCTGTCTCAGCTCATCCATTACTGAACCCTCATCCATGCCTTTGAGACCTCAAGACTTGAATGCTCCACTGTGCTCCTTGCCAGCCTCCCATATTTCACATTCTGTAAATTTGAGCTCATCCAAAACTCTGCTGCCAGAGCATTCCAATGGACTCCTGACTTGTGCCTTGTAGATGGTGGGCAGACTTTGGGAAGTCAAGGGGTGAGTTACTCACTGCAGGATTCTTAGCATTTGACCTGCTTTTGAAGTCACTATACACGTGATTAATTCAGTTCAGATTTTGGTAAATGGTATCCCCAAAATGCTGACAGCAGGGGATTCAGTGATGGTAATGCCATTGAATGTCAAGGGGCAATTAGAGTCATAGAATCATACAGCATGGAAAAAATCTTTAGGTCCAACTAGTCCACACTGACCATAATCTCAAATTTGACCAGTCCCACCTGCCTGGTCTTGGCTCATATCCTTTCAAACATTTTTTTTCTCATGTACTTATCCAAATGTCTTTTAAAATGTTGTAACCGTACCTGCATCCACCACTTCCTCTGGAAGTTCATTCCAGACCTGAACCACTTTGTGTAAAACAATTTGCCCCTTATGTCTTTTTTAAATCTTCTCCTCTCACCTTAAAAACATGCCCCCTAGTCTTGAAATCCCTCACCCTAGGAAAAAGACGCCTGCCGTTCACCATATCTATACATCTCATTATTTTATACACCTCAAAAGGTCATCTCTCAATAACAGTCCCAGCCTATCCAGCCTCTCCTTATAACTCAAACTCTCCATTCCAGACAACATCCTGGTAAATCTCTTCCGAACCCTCTTTAGCTTAATAATATCCTTCCTATAACTGGGAGACAAGAACTCCACGCAGTACTCGAGAAGAGGCCTCACCAATGTCTTGTACAACCTCAACATAATGTCTGAGCAATGAAGGCAAGCATGCTAAACACCTTCTTAACCACCCTATCTATATGTGATGCAAACTTCAAAGAATTATGTACCTGACGCCTCGGTCTCTGTTCTACAACACTGCCCAAGGCCCTACTTTTATTTGTACTATTTGTGTCTTTGTTTTAACAAAATGCAATACCTTGCATTTATCCAAAGTAAAATCCATTTGCTATTCTTCAGCACTAGGCTTTTCCAATAATTACCTAAAAGAATATCACAAGACCATAAAATATAGCTGCAGAAGTAGACCATTCAACTCACTGAGTCTGCTCCGCTATTCAATGAGATCATGGCTGGTTTGGTAATGCTCAACTCCACTCTCCTGCCTTTTCCCCATAACTCTCTATTCCTTTACTGATCATAAATGTATCTTAGCCTTGCATACACCTAACCTAACCTCAACAGCCCCCGGTGGTAAAGAATTCCATAGTTTCAAATCCTCTGAGAGAAGAAATTCCTCCTCAACCCTGTCTTAAATGTGTGACACCATATTCTGAGATTATGACCTCTGGTCCTCGACTCTCCCACAAGAATCTGTCAGGTCCTCTGAGAATACTGTGTATCTCAATAAGGTCTCCTCTTATTCTTTTATATTCCAAACAGTATAGGCCCAATCTACTCAACGTTTCCTCATAAAATGATCTTTCCATATCTGCCTAGTGAACCTTGTTTGTGCTTAGTTAATGGATGGAATACATAGGATGTGTGTTGGAAACTGGCAACAAGTGAAGCTTAAAAAAAAACCCATCTGTTGAGTGTGTTGGTATATTTTTAATGCACTGTGATTCCACAGCAGCCTCACATTGTTCAGAATCATATAAAGGTACAAAAGACTCTTGTTGGAGATGGTCATAGCCTAGCACTTGTGTCATTAAAAAGTTACCGGCCACTTTTCAGCCCAAACCTAGATATTTTCCAGGTTTTGCTGCATTTGGATATGGTTTGCGACAGTATCCGAGGAGTTGCAAATGGTGCTGAAAATGATGCAATCAACAGTGAACATCACCATCCCTGACATTATGATGGAGGGAAGTTCAGGGAACAGTACTGTAACAAACAGACTCAATGTACAACTACAGATAAAATATTCTCTTTTGATTATAACATAACCAAAAAACACACCACATGTATACTTCCAGTGTCCTTTAACTTCCTGTTTGATTTTCCTGTATCCATAGAGTCGTAGAGTTATACAGATATTCTAAACTGACCTAGTCCCATTTGCCAGCATTTGGCCCATATCCCTCTAAATGCTTCCTATTCATGTACCCATCTAAATGCCTTTTAAATGTTGCAGTTGTATGCACCTCCACCACTTCCTCTGGCAGCTTGTTCCATACACCATCCTCTGTGTGAAAATGTTGCCCTTCAAGTCCCTTTTAAATCTTTCCCCTGTCACTTTAAACCTATACTCTCTAGTTTTGGACTCCCCTATCCTTGGAAAAAGATCTTGGCTATTCACCCTATCCATGCCCCACATGATTTTACAAACCTCTATAAGGTCACCCCTCAGTCTCTGAAGTTCCAGGGAAAAAAAGCCACAGCCTGTTCAGCCTCTCCCTGTAGCTCAAACTCTCAAATTCCAGCAATATCCTTGTATATCTTTCCTGCACCCTTTCAAGCTTAACAACATCTTTCCTATAGCAGGGAGACCAGAATGGAACACAATATTCTAGAAGTGGCCCAACCAATGTCCTGTACAGCCGCAACATGACGTCCCAACTCCTATACTCAATGTACCGACCAATGAAGAGAAGTGTGCCAAATGCCTTCTTCGCCACCCTGTCTATCTGTGACTCCACTTTCATGCAACTATGTACGTGCATCCCTAGGTTCCTTTGTTCAGCAACACTCCCCAGGGCCCTACCATTAACTGCATAAGTCCAGTTCTGATTTGTCTTACCAAAATGCAGCTCCTCACATTTATCGAAAATAAACTCCATCTGCCACATTCCCAAGTGATTCTTAAGTTTTGAGGGTTTACTTCAATTACTTTACTTCCCCAGTCTGATAACTTTTACCCTAGAATTGTCTTTCATGGTGAGGGCTTTTCTCAGAGATTCATCCTTTCATGCAAGATAGGTGAATTTCCCAGACATATTTGAAATTCTCACAAATTTGATCTTTTTAATCAGAACCTGAAGTCTCACTAGTAGTCCTACGCAGCGAATCACAGAAAACTCTGACCCCTATCTGCTTCCAGCTGACTAACTGTGCCTGAGAGTTGCAGGGATAGCTGAGAAACCTGCCCCCTCTCAAAATCATCTCCACAGCCCTGTAATTTACACAGCCCTTGCGTCCAGGTAAAAATGCTGGTAAGTTATCCCTGAGACCCCAGATCTTTTTAAACCTTGGAAGTAAACAAGAGGTTGAAAGTATGACTGTCACTATTCTCGACACCATCCTGGGACTTGAGACTAGCAGTCTAAGCTCTAAATATAGCTGCTGCTGCCACTGTCTTCAAGCATGAAGACTTTACACCTTCTTTCAGCAAACAAGTTGGGCCTCCCGTTAATTTTTTAAGCATTAGGATATTTTACTGCATTAAAGGCACAATATAAATGCAAGTTGTTGCTGAACCTTTATCATGTGGTTAGTTGGGAGCTAGAAGACAAAGTGGACATACACACAACTGGTGTTCATATATATCACGAGCAAAACATTTCAACTTATCTGTTAATGACTTGGATGGAGGAACAGAGAGCTGCAGATTCAAGACTGTAGATGACGTCAAATCTCCAAGCATCATAAATTGGGGGATGGAAACAGAAATTTTCAAACAGGGCACTGATTAAAAAAAAAATTGAGGGTGCAAAAATAAGACAGATGAAGCTCAATGTTGAGAAATGACAGATTATCTATTTTTGAACAAAAGACAGGCAGATCAGGACATTTAATTTAACAGTCAGAAATTATGCGCTGCCGTGAAGCGAAGGGATTTTGGTACCCATGCAGATAGATTCCCAAAAATAATCCAGAATATTTATAGAAAGCTGGCCTTTATTTTCAAGAGAAGGGTTGTAAACTCAAAAGTAAGGACGTGATGCCTCAGCTATAACAAGGCTTGGTCTGACACCACTTGGAAGACCATTTTCAGTTCTGGGCTCCTAATCTGAGTAAAGGTGCATTGGACTTAAATAGGAACATTAGAAACATGAGCAGGAGTAGGCCATTCAACATTTTGAGATTGGTCTCCTTTCCGGTGAGATCGTTTTCAACCTGAGCTTCACCTTCCAACGTTATCCTTAATTTCCTTAGTATCCAGAAAGTATTGGTCATTGATTAATAGATTTAATGACTGACCATCCACAGCAGTACAGAAGTCCCTTTGAATGACAAATTTTCTCATCAGTTCAAAATTGTCAATCCTTTATTCAGAGACAGTGACCGTTAAAACTAGACACTCCACCCATCCCTGGGTCAAAGAAAACATCTACCACAAGTCCCTAAAGAATTTTAGACATTCCAATGAGATCAGCTCTCACTCTTCTGAATTCTAGGAAATAAGGCTAGTTTAGTCAATTTCTCCTCAAAGGACAATCCTCTTAAACCAGAAATCATTCAAGAGAATTATATACCCTATAAGGTAATTATATCCTTTCTCAGGTAAGGAGTCCAAAACTGTACATTCTTGGCAAAATCTCAACAACTTCGTGCACAAATATAGACTTCTGTGCTCTAGCATTCCAATCTCTTTGTAATAAAAGCTGATATACCATTTGCTTTTATAATTACCTGCTGTATTTGCATGTTAACTATCTCTAATTCACATACAATGACCTGCAAGTTGTTCCAAACTATTCACTATTTCACTATTCAGAACATGTTCTGTTTTACTATTGTTCCTATCGTAGGAGACTCCTCACATTATATTGTGTCAGCTACTCAACTAAATTATCCAAAATCTTTAGCCACCTTTTTGCCTTCCTTCTTACTTTGCAACCTAAACATGCCTTAATTGTTAATAGTACTCAATTACGTCCAGCCTGCCAACCTGAAAAATTACTCATTTATTGTTATTTTTTTCTGCCTGCTAACCAATCCTCAATTCATGTTGATTACTATGTTACCCATATCCCACGAGCCCTAGTTTTGTGTAATAACTTCATGTGTGGCAAATCAAATGTTTTTTTGAAAATCTAAATATAACACATCCCTCTTATCCACCCTACTGGTTATTACCTGAAAGAAGTCTAACGTATTTATTAAACATGCTTTAACATTTGTAAAGTCCAGTCAGAATGCAGGAACAGAAATAGGCCATTTAGACCTTTGAGCAAGTTCTATCAATCAATTACTTCAGGGCTGATCTGCAACCAGACTTTTCTGCATAGTTTCAAACATATTTTGCCAACAAAACCTAATAATCTCAATCTTAAACTTAAATGATCTAGCAGTAATTGTCATACGCAGAAGAGACTTGCAAACTTCAACCATTCTTTGCCTGCAGAAGTGTTTCTTCATTTCACAGATTAAAGGTCTGGCTCTTTAGTCCAAAATGCCCCGGAAAAGTAAAAATAATTCTCTCTCTATCCAGCCAACCTGTTCCTCTTAGTATCTTGAAAACTTCAATAAAATCATCCCTTAACCTTCTAAATTACTGAAAATACAACCCAAGTTTGTGTCACCTCTCCTTACAACTTAACCCTCAGATGATCTACACTGAAGTCCCTCTAAGGCTGATACATTCTGCCAAACATGTGGCAGCAAGAACTGTTCACCATACTCCAGGTATGATGCAACCAGGATTTTGCATTGCTTAAATATGATTTCTACCCCTGCTCCCCCTTGTGTCCTAGCCCTTTAGATATAAAAGCCAGCATTCTATTCAAGCTGTTGATAATTTTCTGTACCTGTCCATGCCAGTTTAATGAGCTAGATAAGTGACCATCCCACCACCCAATCTCCTTGGACTTACATCGTTTCTGCATTTCCACAATATAAAAAGTACCCTGATCTTTCTTTCTCATCCTGCGGGTCAAAATTCGATGATCTCACATATCCTGCATTGAAATCCATCTGCCACAATTTTCTTAATTCATTCACTTGATATATCAATATCCCTTTGTAATGCTACAATTCCAATCACAGTGCTTAAAATGTTGCCTATCTTGTGCTATTGTGTCCTTCTGTTCTATCATCTCGGCCTTTGAAGAATACAATGAACAGTTGAGTCTCCAACACGTCATCATAGTACACCATTTGTCACATTTTGCCAATTGCAGTACTTCTTCATTTGCTGCGCTGGGTCTGTTCCTGCTCACAACCAATGTCATACCGAGGTCAACAGTTTACCTTCAATTCCATCAGCTTCAACTTTAGTCATCAGTCTCATAACAGAGACCTTATTAAGTGCCTCCTGAATGACTTCTTAAAAGAAAAAAAATCACTGACCAATCACTGTTCCTGTCCATTACTTTAGCTACCTTTTCAAAGAGTTCAATTAATCACATATATCTGACATGATACATCCTTTACAATTTCATGCCAGTCCTAAACAATCAGCTGAAAATTTCCAAAGTATTTTGTCACCCTTTCTTTAGTAATAGACTTCACTAGTTTTCTGATAACAGGTTTAGGCTAACTAATAATTTCCCAGTTTCTCTGTCTCCCCTATCACAGTAATATGGGTCAATTTCCAACCTAAATGAACAGTCAGTTTTGTGCTGAGTTTCCCCAATTCAAAAGGCAGTGTCAACCAAGGTTAGATACAGGGTAACTAGCCAATTGGATACAAAATTGGCTTGAAGGTAAGAGACAGAAGGTGTTGGTAGAGGTTTGTTCTTTTGGACTGGAAGCCTGTGACCAGTGGTGTGCCGCAAGGATTGGTGTTGGGTCCACTGCTTTTCTCCATTTATATAAATGATTTGGATGTGAACATAGGTGGTATGGTTAGTAAGTTTGCAGATGACACCAACATTGGTGGTGTAGTGGACAATGAAGAAGGTTATCTTGGAGTACAACAGGGCCTTGATCGGATGAGCCAATGGGCCGAGGAGTGGCAGATGGAGTTGAATTTAGATAATTGTGAAGTATTGCATTTTGGTATGGCAAACAAGGGCAGGATTCAAACAGTTAATTGTAGGGCCCTGGGGAGTGTTGCCAAACAAAGAGATCTAAGGGTGTAGGTGCATATTTCCTTAAAAATACAGTCGCAGGTAGACAAGTGGTGAAGGTGGTATTTGGCATGCTTGCCTTCATTGGTCATTATATTGAGTATTGGAGTTGGGTCATGTTATGGTGTACAGGACACTGGTTAGGCCATTTTTAGAATACTATCTTCAATTCTTGAAAGGGTTCAGAAAAGGTTTACAAGGATAATGCCACAATTGAAGATTTTAAATTACAGGGGGAGGCTGAATAGGCTGGGTCTATTTTTGCTGGAGTGGAGTCTGAGTGGCCTTTTCATAGAATCATAGAATCCCTACAGTGTGGAAACAGGCCCTTCGGCCCAACAAGTCCACACCGAACCTCAGAACATCCCACCCAGACCCATCTCCCTATAACCCACCTAATCTACACCTCCCTGAACACTACGGGCAATTTAGCATGGTCAATCCACCTAACCTGCACATCTTTTGGAGGTTTATAAAATCATGAGGGGCATGGATACAATGAATAGCCAAGGTCTTTTCCCTGGAATGCGGGAGTCCAGAACTAGAAGGCATAGGTTTAAGGTGACAGGGGAAAGATTTTAAATGGACCTAGGAGGCAACATTTTCACGCAGCGGGTGGTGCGTGTATGGAATGAGCTGCCAGAGGTGGTGGTGGAGGTTGGTACAATTACAACATTTAAAAAGCATCTGGATAGGCACATGAATAGGAAAGGTTTAGAGGGATATGGGCCAAAACGCTGGCAAATGGGACTGGGTCAGTGTAGGATACCTATCAGCATGGACAAGTTGAACTGAAGGTTCTGTTTCCATGCTGTTAAACTCTATGACTCTATGTATGCTTGGATCTCAAATTTGACTCATTAGTTGAGCACACAGATAGAATGCAAATTAATGTTCAAATTTCTGCTTTGTAATTTGCCTACTTAATCATGAAAATCGCCTATCAAATAAATTCTCAGGATTTTGCAATGGCCCAGACAGTGAAAATTAACTGATACTCCATCTGAACTTTAAAAGCACACATGGGTTTGTCTACAGCAAATTCTGAAATCAGTGTACCTTATTAAATTTGATCTCTTTATTATTGCTCTGTGTTTTACAGATCATTTGGTGTCAAGGCGCAAGTTACAAAAGAAAAATACAGCAATACATGAAGACTCAATCCAATTAGCGATTGAGGAGTCCCTCAGGGTCTTTTTTAAAAATCTACACAGAAGTATTATCACACACAAGTGAGCACCTTCCCGCCACCAAAATCAGATGTTCCTCTGTATCTTTTTTTCTTTATAACCTATTTTTCTAACCAACCTGCTCATTACACACCACTGGAGCAGGCGAGATTCGAACTTAGACCTCTCAGGACACTGCCACTGCACCATAAGAGGGCCCTAAAAGTGATCACAGCAGGATTCAAACCTGCAATCTTTTGATTAGAATGCTAATTAACACTAAAGTAAGATGTCATATCCATTAGGCCATTCTGCCAAAGCCAGGGGTTCCTCAGGGTAGTGCCAAGGCCAAAACATTTTCAGCTGTTTAATCGATAACCTCCCCTCCATCACAGATTCATAAGTGGGGATTGTCACTAATGATTGAATAATGCTCATTACAGTGGCTCAGTGGTTAGCATGGCTGCCTCACAGCGACTGGGACCCGAGTCAAATCCACCCTCGGGTGACTGTGCAAACCCCACACAGACATTCTCCCGGTGTCTAGGTGGGTTCCTCCCACAGTCCAAAGATGTGGAGATTAAGTGGTTTGGTTATGCTGAGTTGCCCATACTGTGCAGGAATGTGCAAGCTAAGTGGATTGGCCATGGGAAATGCAGGGTTACAGGGATAGGGTAGAGGGATGGGTCCGGGTGGTATGTTCTTCACAGGGTCGGCATGGATTTGATGGGCCAAATGGCCTGCTTCCACACTGCAGGAATTCTATGATTCTATCATTCATGGCTCCTCAGGCACTGAAGCAGTCTATGCTTATATTCAGCAGTATCCAGGCATGGCTGATAAGTGGCAAGTGACATGCACACTATGCAAGTACCAGGAAAGCTCATCTCCAACATGAGAGAATCTAAGCATTGTCCCCTCACGTTCAATAATATTACCATCACTGAATTGCTAATTGTTAACATTCTGGAGGGTTTACCACTGATCACAAACTGAACCGGACCAGCCATAAAATAACTGAGGGACAACGGAAGTTCAGAGTCTAGGAATACAAGTAACTCACTGCCTATTACTTTGATACCTGCCCATCCTCTATGCAGCACAAGTCAGGACTGTGATGGAATACTCTGTACTTGCCTGGATGAGTTCGGACAGCTGTTACACCTCACTGGGATAGCCCACTGGATATCAAGGCCCACAATTCTTGAAGTCAAAATTATGCAAAATTCCCCAGTTTACCTGTCTTGTAAACCCAGGTTGACAGGTTTCTGTACTTAACACAAATTACTCTTTATTATAAATAAATACATTTTAACTACAGACAAATAATTATGAATCATTGGCATATAACACTACTAATTAAAACTCAAGCCCTTTATAAAACCATCCTTGCACACTGACAGACAATGAAAACATGGGCGTTATGGGCAGGGGGAAAGACTAAGAGGACAGTTTCATGTCCCGTCCACAGGGTTCACTGAGGCGATCCTATTGGCTTGTCAGGACCTACTGCTCCTCAATCTTCCTTCTCCAGGTATTTTCATTTGCTTGCAGGAGTCACAAGGCAGCTGGTTCATAGTTAGAAAGTCTCTGATTTATTGGTTAGGAGCCACATCTTACAGGAACTGATAATAGAATGACTTTCTTCAGCTTGAGGCAACATTTACTGCTGATAAAGGGACAACTCCTACCTTTTCAAAGATTTTTTTTCTCTATTCATTCATGGGATGAGGGCATCGCTGGCTAGGCAGCATATATTGCCCAAAGTGCCCAGAGGGCAGTTAAGAGTCAACCACACTGCTGTGGGTCTGGAGTCACATGTAGGCCAGACCAGGTAAGGATGACAATTTCCTTCCTAAAGGACATTAGTGAACCAGGTGGGTTTTTCCAACAATCGACAATGGATTCACGGTCATCATTAGATTCTTAATTCCAGATATTTATTGAATTCAAATTCCACAATCTGCCACGGTGGGATTTGAACCTGGGTCCCCAGAACATTATCTGGGTCTCTGGATTAACAGTCTAGTGATAATACCACCAGGCCATCGCCTCCCCCTGATCTGACAGCTTCTGACCAAACATCAACTCACAAGTTGTTCAGCTACCTAAGAGCCAATCACATAGTTGTTGACAGGCAGAATGCCGTTGCCATTAACAATGGGTCAGCATTCAACAGACCAACCAGCTACTTGTTGCTGGCCAAATCTCATTTTGTGCCCTTGACCAATCTCATTTTGTGCCCTTGCCCAGCTTGTCTGCAACTAAACGTCCCTCAATGCTTGAACAAACAGCAGTATAAACTTACCATGAGTGACAGCAACCGGCTTTTAAAAAGGGCAGTGATCCTTTCTGCAATCCTTGATTGCTGCAACAGTCCCTTTCGATTTTAGCTCACAATCAAAGATACAGAAAAATAAAAAGGTTCAGTCTTTACTCAGCTCCTTTCAAAACCCCTACCCCCACCAGCAATTTGCAGCATGGATGCCCCTACACCCCAAAGAATGCAACTGTTCATGAAGGCAGCTCGCCACCACCTTTTAAAGGGTAATTAGGGAAGATCAGTAAATGCTGGCTGAGTCAGTCATGTCCAAATCACATTACTGTTCTGGGATCTTGCCATGCATAGATTGGGTGCTGCATTGGTTACAGTTCCAGACTGATCATATTTCAAAACGTAACTAAATTGCTGTAAAGCACCTTTAGAGACTGCGAGAACTGCAGATGCTGGAGTCAGAGACAACACAGTGTGAAGCTGGAGGAACACAGCAGGCCAGGCAGCATCAGAGGAGCAGGAAAGTTGACGTTTCGGGTCGGGACCCTTTTTCAGAAAAGGAAAGCGTGAGTAAGTTTTGTATGCGTACGGTTTTTAATGTCAGATAGGATGGAGAAAAAGTGTTGGTTGAGGTTGTGGATCCTGCGCAGAATGAAAAACAGAAAAGGGCCTTTGCAGGTCTGGGAAGCTGGGGTAAGGTTGATTGTAGTGCCAGAAGATGTTGGCGCATTGCTGAGAGCATGTATACTTGAGGATCCCTAGAGAGAACTGTTTTTGGAGGTTGTAGATGTTTTGTAGGTAGAGGTTGTCGAGGTCAGGGCCAAATTGGGATGACCTGAATGTTGTTTGGAGTCCACTTGGGATGATCGAGTTCCGTAGGCAGGTACTGAGAAAGGAGATGTGACTGCAGTACCAGGTTTGCTCGAGTATGTGGTCGAAGGGTTTCAGGGCAGAAAAGATTACCAGAGGGTGGCAGTGGGAGAGAGATCCACTGAGGTCTTTCTGGAGGGAGGAGGACAACTTCATCAAGATGGGCATCCTTGGAAGAGGCTTCGCAGATGGGTTATAACTCACTCAGAGATAGCAAGAACTGCAGATGCTGGAGTCTAGAGACAACACAGTGTGAGCTGGAGGAACACAGCAGGCCAGGCAGCATCAGAGGAGCAGGAAAGTTGACATTTCGGGTCAGGACTCTTTTTCTGACACACTGTAAAGTACCTTTAGATGTCTGAGGTGGTGAAAAGCAATATATGTATATATAAATGGTGAAAAGTAATATATAAATGCAAGCTCTTCTCTCTTTCTGAAATGTTCCATTTAATTACTTGCAGGAAATCAACCTGAGGGAGCAGAGTGGATGGCAAGATTCTCCTCTCGTGCCTTGCAATGGCCCGGATTCAGAATGGCACAAATGCAGGCTTTGGCAGATTGTGTTACTTGTTTCCTCTTACACTTTAAAGTTTTGTGGCATAAGATTCAGAACACAAGGCGGGAAGTGAAAAATTGAAATGAAAATCAGGCAAGAAACAAGTGAAAAGAGTTAAAAACTGGAGAGATGAAATGCAAAACAGTTCTTCATCTTTGCTGATGTGAAAGGTTCCTGACAAGAGAACAGGAATGCATGTCATATGAAGTGTAAGATGTGCTGTGCAATCTTCATTGGAGGATAATAACATACTGAGTTACATCTAATTACATATCTGAAATTTTATCTTGACCTCAGAATTAATATCAGGACTGCCTGTACAGGACATCACTTCACAATGTACATCCTTCAAGTGTTTACCCTCTGAGATATCACACTTGGCTAATTCTAGCTTCTTGAGTATCCTTGATTTTAATTGCTTTGCCACTGCTGCCTGAGCCTTCAGTTGCTTAGGAATTCCCTTCCGACATCTTTGCAGCTCTCTTTCCTCTTTTAAGAGAGGCCTTAAAACCTACCTCTTTGAGCAAACTGTTTGCCATCTGACCCAACGTCTCTCAAATGGCTCTGTGTCATATTTTGTTTTATAATGCATTTGTAAAGCACATTAGACCATTTTACTGCATTAAAAGGTGCTACCTAAATTCAAGTTGATGTTGTTAAAGCACCAACCCTGACAGGCTCTCATGTGTAACAACAGTAATTTGCAAGGCTGCGTAACCCACAAGATCATAAATGTGAAATGGCAATGCACATCACAGACTCTGGATCATAGAATCCCTGCAATGCGGGCAAAGGCCATTCGGCCTGTCGAGTCTGCACCGACCATCCAAAGAGCATCCTACCCTATCCCTGTAACCTCACATTTACCATAGTTAACCTGTCTAGCTTGCACACTAAGGGGCAATTTAACATGGCCGATCCAGGTAATTGGCACATCTTTGGACCATGGGTGGAAGTCACAGCACCTGGAGGAAACTCACACAGACATGGGGAGAATGTGCAAACTCCACACAGACAATCGGTCAAGGTTGGAATCAAACCCGGGTCCCTGGCGCTGTGAGACAGCAGTGCTACTGTGCATTGTGCTATCATGCTCCCCGTGAACAGATTCTTAAAGGTGTTTGACAGAATAGCTACTGGGATTAGGATCCACCAGCTAAAGTGTTTACAACCAATGATTACAGTCTAAAGAATGAATGGTTGGCTAATAATAACTAAGTTGAGGGGAAATACTGTCATTCAGAAGGTAGTGAACCTTTGGAATTCTGTACTGCAGAAAGCTGTGGTTGCTAAGTCATTAATTATGTTAATGTCATAAATATATAGAATTTTAGGTACTAACAGAACCATAGATTAGAATCATGGATTGCAGAGATATTGCAGGGAGGTAGGGCTGAGGTAGAAAATCAGCTGTAACCCTATTGAATGGCAGAACAGGTTCAAAGGACTGAATGACCAACTCAATCTCCTATTATTTGTAGGCATGAAGGCTAATAAATTTTTTTATAAAAACAACAATTGATGAAGAGACTATTATGTAGAGCCAAATGAGGCCAGAAGAGAACTAAATTAGGGACTCAAGGTGAAAGAAAACCAGTGATCATGCCACAGGTCTCTTCCAAAGTATCAATGAAGAGATTTAACAAAAAGACTCAATGAACTTAATTTTTCTGATCCCTAATATTTTCAGCCAGATTGGTGATAAAAGGACCACAAATTGACTTAATATTTGCTGAAAATGGGAACCTCAGCTCTTGCTTTTATGTGATTAAATGACAGTAATGGCCTACAGAATTCTAGTTCTATGCTCTGACTCTCTACATGCATTTATGTTGTTAATTATAGTGTAACAACACTGCAATAAACTTGCACATCTCATGCAATAAGGTAACAGTACAGTAAAGATAGAGCACAGATTCCAATTCATAGATTTTAAACAAACAGTGATATAAATAGCTGTAATACTGACAGCAAAGACAGCTCAGACATTGCAATAATGAGACAGAAATGCGTGTATCTTAATTTGTAGAGATGGCTTGTTTTCTCAGTGTGGATAGAAACAATTTGTAATTTGACAATCAGTAGAGGTAGGTTTTATTCTGACTAATGGTGGAGATAAGTTTAGATTTTGACTTTTGTTAAAGATGATTTAAATTCCAATTATTGACATAGATAACTTCTACAGTAACTATTGATAAAAATATTTTATATTTCAATGATGGCAATGACTTATGTTTTAACTTTTGATAGAGATAGGTTTTCATATGGAACTTGCACATGTAAGCAAATACTACGCGACATAACCAATAGTTTCCTTTATTCATTCAGGTGATGAGGGCATCGTTGGCCAGGCAGCATTTATTGCCCATCCCTCACTGCCCAGAGGACAGTTAAGAGTCACCCATATTGCTGTGGGTCTGGAGTCACATGCAGGCCAGACCGAGTAAGGACAGCAGTTTCCTTCCCTAAAGGACATTAGTGAACCAGATGGGTTTTCCAGCAATCGACAATAGATTCACAGTCATCAAAAGACTCTTTAAATCCAGATACTTATTGAATTCAAATTCCAGCATCTGCCATGGCGGGATTCAGAACATTATCTGGGTCTCTGTGTTAACAGTCCAGGGCTAATACCACGAGAGCATCACCTCCCTATTTGGCCAAAGCAGTAATTTGGAAAGAACTCCTGCAAGTACGAAAGAGAGGCAGAAAGGCAATGTGGTGCAGGGTAGAAATTACAGAGTTTTTGGCCCAGGCAAGTTGAACGCACAACCATCAATGCTGGATTGATTAAAATCCAAGATGCTCAAGCAGCCACAATAAGAGGACTTCAAATCACCCACATTGACTACATCTGTGGTTTGTAGTTTACTTCCAAAATATATTGTGAACATACTATGGTCATTATTTTCCATCTTCCGGTCATCTCTCAGTGGGAATTCAAAAAACCAGTCCTGGTCATTAAGATGTAGCTAGTATCAGTAACCACTTTAAATTTATACCAATTACACAAATTTGGCGAGAAATCTGTGCTGGAGACATAAAATGGTTGGCAACTGGTTCAGCATTACTAAATCCACATATCCATTATAAACACTCAAATCCATAGTGAAGATCAAATATATAATTGAAATTTGGAAATTTAGCCTCCTAGCCCTTGAAGAATGAGGAGGACTAGATGATGAAGAAGAAAAACTCTTCAGCAGACATCAATCTTACAATTGAGTATATAAAACTAAATAGAGAACACAGATTTTACGACACAGAAACAGGCCACTTGGCTCAACGGTTTTATGTCAGTGTTTATGTTACACAGTTTCCTCTTCCTACATTACTTCATCTATCCTCACTTCACTATATGTTCAGAATAATCTTCCATTTTTTCCCTTCCTCATGCATTTATCTAACTTTCCCATAAAAAGATCATGCTGTTTACCTGAACACCATGTACCAGTAAGATCCACATGTTCACTACGCTCTCAGCAAAGAAGTTTTCTGCTAAATTCTTTACTAGTGGCTATCATATATTTATGGTTTCTAGTTCTGGACACCTTAGACCGTAGACCATGAGACATAGGAGCAGAAATTAGGCCATTTGGCCTATTGAGTCTGCTCCGCCATTCAATCATGGCTGATAAGTTCCTAAACCCCATTCTCCCGCTTTCTCCCTGTAACCCTTGATCCCCTTGATAATCAAGAACCTATCTATCTCAGTCTTAAACGTACTCAATAACCTGGCCTCCACAGCCTTCTTTGGCAGTGAATTCCCATGATTCACCACTATCTGGCCGAAAAAGTTTCTCCTTATCTCCGTTCTAAAAGGTCTTCCCTTTACTCTAAGGCTGTGCCCTCAGCTCCTAGACTCTCCTACCAATGGAAGCATCTTTCCAACATCCACTCTGTCCAGGCTATTCAGTATTCTGTAAGTTTGTATTGCCATGTTGAATAATGTGAAAGTGCCATTTCAATTCACATAAGTTTGAAATCTACTTGATTCAAAATGGCAATGCCATCAATTTTGGCTGAAGTTCAAGACAAGTGCTAGAAGCACATGGACAGAATTCTAGCTTGGGATTACCCACTTTATCAATCTTGGTAGAATGCATTCACAGCAAGCGCAGATATAAATTCATGGCATTAGAAAGATTCCAACCCTGCCATACTTTCACCTCATTTAGTATGACTCGCAGCTGGAAAAATATCATGAATATACATGGGAGTAGTCTTAAAACTCAAGATATCATAGAATTCCAAGCAAGAAGAAGAAAACAAGGGAGGAGAAAGTGATGGTTCACAATTATCATGTTGTGGAACTTTGCTACTTTGAAATTATAGCACAATAAAATTGATTACATTTAACGCCTAAAGATGCTTTTCAGCTTCAAATCACCACGGCCACATACAGAGGCATTTGCGCACTTGAAATCACTTACACCGACTGCAGGCTACCCTTTAAGGAGGTGCCAGTCAGATCAGCCCCCTGGCGAGCAGAAGTCCCACCCTCAAGAGTTGCTGGGCAATCTGATTTCAGCACACTCCCACCTACTGTGTTATGGGGCCTAGCTTGGAGGTGTGCAGGAATGCAGTGAGCGAGCCACCTGACTCAGTTTATCTGCCCCACCTTCTACCCTGGAAATGAGCCGATTGGAAGGCTGTAATCCATATCCAGACCATGAATTTGATGACTAATGCAGTCATTAAAGCATAGAATTAAATGTTTCAAATCATGTTTTTACTTTAGACAATTCCAATGGATCCAATTCCTTACCATGTTATACCAATTAATAAAATGTCAAATTTCCTACTACTCACGTCAATTATCTGCAATTTCAAAGATCACAGTAACTATACAGATTTACTGATCCAAATACAACACCAATACAAGTGCAAAATGGTACACTATCAAATTCTTAATGTTAAGTGCATTAACACAGCAAATCCCTTGCCAAATTCTACTAAAGATGGCCACAGCACACTCTGGAAGTCTAATCTCTTATGTAAAATATATTTTGCTAAGTGCTTTTCATTATGTTTTCTTGCTGAATAAGTGATTAAATGGGCTGCAGTATAAAGACTTGCCATGTAGGCAAATGTATTCCTTAGCTCATAGAATCCCTGATCTAAGTGCAAAAATTTCTTGGCAAACCATTTATGCTGTTAAATCAGGATTTGACTACATTAGCAAGTTCCTAATTTAAGCAAGTGGTTACCAAAGGGCTCCATTTATTCCCAAATTCAAAGCCATTACAATTCACTAGATTCTAACATTAAGATTCTGTCTTGGGTTGTTTGATCAAATGCATGCATTGGAGCTTTCTTTGTCAATGCAGACAAGGTAATGAGCTATGCAAAACTGTACAACATCACAACAGTGGTAAATTTTATGAACGCTACACAAATGACAGGTTGATGTGATGCTGCAGATTGCTTAATCCTAGACTAGGGGCTGAATTTTATGGGAGAAGAAAAGTCAGTCCTGAACAGATTGACATTAAACAAGGCCAGTACCCAGCTTTAATTTGCTACTGACTGCTTTAAGGAGGTGCCAGTCAGACATCTGCCCCCTGGCAAGCGGAAGTCCCACCCTCAGGAGTTGCTGGGCAATCTGATTTCAGCACACTCCCATCTACTGTGTTATGGGGCCCAGCCTGGAGGTGTGCAGGAATGCAGTGAGCGAGCCACCTGACTCAGTTTATCTGCCCCACCTTCTACCCTGAAAGTGAGCTGATTGGAAGGCTGTAAAACCTAGCCCAAAGCTGCAATAAAATTCTTGCTGAAGACTGGGATGCCATGATCCGGAGCACTGGAGTTCCTCCCTCAACCTCTCTGCCTGAATACCTCTTGTGCAAAAACTTACCTGTTTGGTCACCTGTCCCAATATCATTCTGTATAGCTCAAAGTTAAACTACATCCGTTCATGCTCCTATGAAGCATCTTGGGACTGTGGATGTTCCAAGTGAAATATATTCAAAGCTGAGATCAATAAACATTTAGGCTCCAACGGCATTGGGGGATATGGGGATTAGGTTGCAAAGTAAAGTTAATTTTGAAAATCTGCAAAATCAAATTCCCTTCCATGAATTCCAAATTTATTTATGTATTTTCAATAGAAATACTGCAGTGAATTTCCATACCACTCAGTCTTCCTCTACATCTTCTCAAAGCATGAATATTCTCAAATAGTTTTAGCTCTATTCATCGAGAGATGAGGAATTTTAACCTACTGGGTTAACCCTCTAGATTTTAAGCTATGCTATCCATTGCATAAGATATTCTTATTTACTTGTAACCATGCAACTCACTAAAAACAAACGCTGTTCTCTATGTAACGCACTCCAAGTGATCTGCTTTGCTCTCAAGACGGTTATCGTATACATTAAAAGTGACCAACCAGCCTGGATCTTCTGGGACCCCCATTTGGGGATCATAGCATGCATTGACTAATTCGGCAGACTACTTGTTTGTAATTTAACTTTGTTGTACACTTGTGGCATTCATGGTATCTCCACGCATGGGTACACATCTTGGGAGCACTTACAGCTCTGGCAGTAACATCCCCACTCCAGTCAGGTGCCAAAGTATCCCTTAATAAATCACCGAAGAGTTGATCAACATGTACACATTACACACAACTATCTAATATCTTCTGTGGAATCATTTTCTAGTAATTCATCACCTTCAACAGAAACCCTTTCTGTTATATAGTACTCTGTACATGAGGCACAGTTACAATCTAAGCTGCATACTGAATCCAAGATCACTAATTCAAACTTCCTATAAAGCTATTGTTGCGTTCTTTTTTATAGAATCCCCACAGAGTGGAAACAGGCTATTTAGCCCAACAAGTCCACACTGCCCCTCCGAAGAGCACCCCACCCAGACCTATTCCCCTATCCTTTATTTCCCATGTCTAACTCAGCTAAATATCCCTGGGCACTATGGGCAATTTTGCATGGCCAATCCACCTAGCCTGCACATTTTTGGACTATGGAAGGAAACCAGAGCACCCGGAGGAAACCCACTCAGACACAGGGAAAACGCGCAAACTCCACGCAGACAGTCGCCCGGGGGTGGAATTGAACCTGGGTCCCTGGTGCTGTGAGGCAGCAGTGTTAACCACTGAGCCACCATGCCGCCCCAACTTGTGTGACCTCGCGCTATAGAAAATTGCCATAGAAAATCACATTATAGGGAAATCGCTGTAACTGTACAGCAGAAAGTTCGCGTTATACAAAGTGTCCGCTATTCATCAATTGTGTTACAGTCAGTTCGCGTTAACAAAACACACGTTACAGCAGAACTACCTGCACAAGCTGAAGCTCATTGTGATTAGAAGCTTGGGTTTATCCATGAAATATCTGGGATAGCACTGACACATGGCAACAGAAAGAAATACTTGAATTTATACTGCGTGTTTTACGACCCCGGGACATTCCAAACGTTTTACAGACAATTAAGTACTTTTGAAGTATAGTTGCTGTTACATTGTAGGAAATATGATAGCAAGCTCCTGCATACAGCACTGTAATAAGGACCAGATCACCACTTTTAGCAATTGGGTTGAGGGATAAATACCAGCCTAGAAAACCAGGCAGAATTCCCCTGAATGTCTTAAAAAGGTGCCATAGAATGCCATGCCACATTAAAAGACTGGCAGGTCCTTGTTTTAAAGTTTATCTGAAAGCTGGCATTATTGATAGTGTAGCACTCCTGTAGTACTGCAGTGAGGAAAATGGTCATCCGTTTGGACTCCGGTCTCAGAAGTGGCACTCAAATTCTGCTTGTCTTCTGTGCACTACAGACTTTACAAACGAGCAGAAAATACAACGTGCTTACCCAAATAATGTAGTTGGAGTAAAATCCGATGCATTTATCTAAATTTAAACAAGTCAAGACCAAGACAGCAGATTTAAAAAATAACAAGCAGCATTTTATCCTTGTCTTGACTTGAAAATTTGTCCTGCTGTAACCAAAACAACATAAGGTTTTTGGAGGTCTGCCTCATCATAGCAACCTGTACTTGTAATGGAACTGCATGGACTGAGCTAATCGTCAGCAGCTGTCACAATTACTTCCAGCTTGCACTCCCTCTAGAGACAAAACCGTCCATCAAAAACCAGAGAAGGCACACAGACACACAATGGCAGCAGTTAGATGGTACAATATTTGCTTTAATCGGTGATGCATGATCCTGATAAAAACATTGCGCATGGCCAGTTTTGCAAATGTGCTTTATGTTATAACAGTTCCAACATCAGATGTGCAGATACCAGGTCTTCACACCAGCCACCCTCCTGCCCCCACCCGTAATCTTACATATATGAGCACAAAGCTTGCCAAATCAATTGAACATTGTGAGGGACACTACACAGATGTATAGATGATCAAAGGGCAGAATCCACAGCACTTCAAATAAGTTTGTATGTGTTCTCATTCATAGCAGCAATATCTCCTGGAAAGCAGTGCTGGAGTTTGCTTGAATTCTTATAATAACAACATTGCTACAAACAGAAACAATCTTCCATGCTCTGTTACTCTCGATGTAGTGCACTCCTTCGCAATTTCTTACTCTGTATGTAACACACACTCGTAACCTGTTACTTTCTTGAGCTATTTATTACAGTGTAACTACAACACTACTGTTTATTGGTTGGCAATACTGTTTGCTGCCTGCTACCAACATTATTCACTCAATGTTGCGCACCCTTATCTATAATAACTTGCTATCTTGTAATTTACCTGGGATATAAAAATGAATTTCTGTTAATAATGCCAATGAATGAATAACATTGAAAAGAATGGTGGAAAAATGTTAGAAAACTTACGGATACTCCTGAATGGCCGATTATTTCGAAATCAAAAGGTTCTTAAAAGTAATGTTTTTAGCATTTTGATCACTGAAATAATCGGCTAAAAAAAATTACTGCAAAGATAACACCATAATAACATGTAAGAAATTAAAACAGAAATTTCTGGGAATACTCAACAGATCAGGCAGCAATTATGTAAACAGAAACAAGGCTAACATTTCAGAGTGATGATCTTTTGTCACTATTAGGTTTCCAATAGTTCATCAATGATTTAGAGTTAAATCAGGTTCTAATTCTGAAGACTGAAAAATCTCGTGGCATGCTAAGTAGCAATAATGGGACAGGGTTTGCTGTTCATACAGTTAAGAATATTACTAAAAATTCCTATAGATCTCTAGGTAAGAATAAACATGTTCTAGCCATTGATAATCTCAAACAGAAATTTACCAGAGAAAAACATTTAATTTATTTTCTCAACCTTCAATACAACACATACATCAACCTGTCCATTTCTCCCTGCCATTGCTATCTGTCGCCTTTGAAGAGTTTGGATGCAGTCGTAAATGGAGATAATAGTAAACAGGAAACCAGTATGAGAACATTGAGATTGTGTTTCAGTAGTGAAAACACTCTCAAACATCTGTTTCCTTAGTATATACAGTTTATTTACATTTTATCTTCTCATTAAAGCTTGACTGCGAGAGGTTGCATCAATCAACATTACTTCAAACCACAAGTATTATGGTTGGCATTTTCCAGGTTGTTCTTCATTACACAGGCAAGTGAAAGCAAAAGGCTAGTACAGTCTAACTGACATTTTGACATTCACCATCTACTGAATCAATGCTTCCATTTCTTCTTAACGTACATCAACTGGGTCCATGTTTACTGCACAATATCCACGTGCCAGTTCTGTGTCAATGACTCCAAGTGCACAAATGTTATTCCGTAAATTATGCTTAGCCACACTCCTCTACAATTTATTACCCTCCTTCAGTTTTTAAACTCAAAATGCCTTGCCACACTATCAATGCTTTTCCTGACTTTAAAATCTTGAGTCATTTCTTTACAGACTAGTGACATAAAGAAGGCTCACAACCAATTTCTCAAGGACAAGGAGAATACATGGTAAATATATAAAGTTCATGTCCCAAGAATATCTTATTTTTAAAAAGCAAGATTCTCTGTTTACCTCCTACTGTCCCTGCAGCTTGTCTGTTCATATTTTTAAACACAAAGAATATCCCCCACCCACAGACAACAGGAGAACATTTCGACCATATGATATCAGACAGACTTTATGGAGTGACCCAAGTATGTATATCAGTTGGATAATACACTGTTCAAAACATTTTTTAGTTTCTTTCCAGTCTGACCCCCTCCTCCAAGCAAAGGGGGAAATCCACAACTAGGGATCATTAGTACAAGGCAGTCACTTAAAGATGGAATTGAGGAGAAATTTCTTCACACAATAAGTGGTTAGCAGTGGAACTTGCCAGCACACAGAGTAATTTGGAATGCAAACAGTGGTTTTATATATTCTTGGAGATTTGATCATGCAACATTACCCACATGGTATTCAATCACATGACACCATTCATGTGATGGTTAATCACAATATTTAACCACATGGCATCTACCCACTGTTACTGCTCAGTGTCAGTTTCTTACCATCACCAACCCATAATTAAATTATTTGAGACCCCTTTACAGTGTGGTTACTAACATAATTTTCAAATCAAAGAAATAATACTGTTAAAATTAAATTCTACATAGTACTAAATAGTCCAGTTCTGCCATCCCAGGAATTAGTGTTGCACTCCCTCAACAGCCAGAATATCCTTCCTCAGATAAGGTGACCAAACATTCACACACTACACCAGATGTGGTCTTACCACGGCCTTGTACAAGTGCAGCAAGACATCCTTGCTCCTGCATTTGAATCTTCTCCCTTTGAAGACTAACATATCATTTGTCTTCTTCACCACCTGCTGCACCTGCATGCTTACTTCCAGCATTTATACGTTTGTACATACTGACAATTTATTTTAAAACACAAAATTATAAAAATAATACATAAAACCAAAACTAACCCTAATCCAATTCACTGATTCCACAGCTCATGAATAAAACTCAGATTCACAGGGATGTGGTTCAATCTGCATAAATTAGAACCAATGCTGTGGAATTCACAGTGTTTCTTTCTCTCTCTCTCTCTCTCCACCCCCTCCTCCCTTCTTAATTTGTGTTTCACTTTATTTCTTCCTACCTTGCTCTGTCCCTTCCCAGCCTGCATCATGCTTTGATTCACAGAAAATAGGAGCAGGAGTAGGCCATTCAGCCCTTTGAACCTTCTCTGCCATTCAATTTTAATCATGGCTGATCATTCAACTCAGTACCTTGTTCCTGCTTTTTCCCCATACCCTTTGACCCCTTTAGTCATAAGAATTACATCTATCTCCTCCTTGAAAACATTACCGTATTGGCTTTAACTACTTTCTGTGACCAAGAATTCCACAGACTGGCCACTCTCTGGGTGAAGAAACTTCTCCTCAGAGAATCATAGAGTCATAAAGCATGGAATCAGATCCTTCAGTCCAACTTGTCCATTCCAACCAAGTTTCCCAAACTAATTTAGTCCCATTTGCCTGACTTTGGTTCAGAATCTTCTAAAATTTTCCTATTCATGTATCAGTCCAAATATCTCTTAAATGTGGTAACTGTACCTGCATTTATTTCTTCCTCTGGCAGTTCATTCCACATACGAACTATCTTCTGTGTGAAAAAGCTGCCCCTCAGGTCCCCTGTAAATCCTTCTCCTCTCACCTTAAAATTATGCCCTCGAGTTTTGAATCCCTAACCCTAAGGAAAAGATCTTTGCTATTCACCTTATCTATGCCCCTCATGACATTATAACCCTTCATAAGGTCACCCCTCAATGTCCTATCCTCCAGTTACAAAAGTCTCAGCTTATCCAGTCCCTCCATATAACTCAATTCCTCCAATCCCAGTAACATCCTGGCAAATCTTTTCTGCATCCCCTCCCAGTTAATAATATCCTTCCTTTAACAGGGTGACCAGAACTGTATGCAGTACTCCAAAACTGGCCCCACCAACATCCTGTACAACTGCAATATGACATCCCAACTCCTAAACTCAATGGTCTTAGATATGGAGGTGAGCGTGCCAAACGCCTACTTTACGACTCTGTCTACATGTGATGCAACTTTCAATGAACTATGTTCAGGAACACTCCCCAGGGCCTGCCATTAACTGTGTATTGCCTGCCTTAGTTTGCCTTGTCAAAATGCAACACCTCACATTTATTAAATTAAAGTCCATCTGCCACATCTCAGCCTATTGGCTCAAATGATCAAGGTCCCGTTGTACTCTGAGATAATTTTCTTCTCTGTCCACAACACCACCTACTTTGGTGTCATTTGCAAACTTGCTATCCATACCTCCTGTATTCACATCAAAATCAATTGTATAAATAACAAAGTGCAGTGGACATAGCAATGATACATGTGGCACACCACTGGTCACAAGGTTCCCATCTGAAAAACATCTTTCCACCACCGCTCTCTGTCTCCTACTTTCAAGTCAATTTTGTATCCAATTGGCTAGCTACTCCTGGATCCCATGTGATCTAATCTTACAAATCAAACTACCATGCAAAACCTTGTCGAATGCTTTAGTAAAGTCCAAATAAACAACGTCTACCATTCTGTCGTCATCAATCTTCATTGTCGCCTCTTCAATATCTATTTTTTTTAAACATAACTAAGTTTTCACAGTCAGTTTGTAAGTTCCTTGCAAGCTTACTCTCATTCTCTATTTTTACCTCTTAACCAATACTTTTGATCTCCTCTCCTGAAATCTAAACTGCTCCCAATCCTCAGATCACTCCTTTTTTGGTCAAATTGTGTGCCCCTTCTTTGAATCTAATTCTAACCCTGTTCTGAGGAAGGGTCACCGGACCCAAAACATTAACTCTGATTTTCTTCACAGATGCTGCCAGACCTGCTGAGCTTTTGCAGCAACTTCTGTTTTTGTTCCTGATTTACATTCACAGTTCTTTCAGTTTTTACTAACTCTAATTTCCTTGTTAGCTATGATTGAGCTACCTTTCCAGTTTTATTTTTGTCCCAGACAGGAATGAACAATTTTGCATTTCCTCCATGCAATCTTTAAATGTATCTATTGCCTATGCAACTTTAAATAAAGTTTCCCAATTTATCATAGACAACTTGTGTCTCACACCATTGTTGTTTCCTTTATTTAGATTGAGTACCTCAGTCTCAGGATCGCCTATGTCACTCTCCACCTTCATGAAGAATTCTATCATATTACAGTCACTCTTCCAATAAGAGCCTTGCATAGCTAGATTACTAATTATTCTTTTCTCATTACACAATACCCAGTCTAGGATGGCCTATTCTCTTGTTGGTTCTTTAATGTATTGATCCAGAAAACCACCCTGTACACACTCTAGGAATTCCTCCTTTATGGCATTATTACTGTTTCGATTTGCTTAATCTATGTGCAAGCTAAAGTCACTCAGTTACAATTGGACCATTATTGCTTGTGTCTCTGATTCCCTGTTTAGTGCCTTCTCCAATATTACCACTGCAGTTTGGAGTCTATACACAATCACCACTTCTGGTGTCTGTCACTTGGTGTTTCGAAGCTGCACCCACACTGATTCTACTTCACCAGAGCTCATATCCGTCTTCTCTGTAGCTTTAATTTCCTCTTTAATTAGAAACGCTGCTCCTTTTCCTCTTTGTCTGTTCATCCTAAAAACTGAATACCCCTGGATATTCAGCTCCCATCCTTGGTCACCCTACAGTCACGTTTCTGTAATCCTAATTATAACATTCCTGTTTGTATCTATTTGCGTGACTAATTCAGTCTTTGTTGTCACCCTTGTTTCATTTGTCTCCTTGTGTAAGCTGACCCATCCTCACAAATGAAGCAGTGTATTCAAAACAGCTAGAAGACTAGCAAACACAAGGCAATGCAACTGGGGTATTGCCCATGAGTGATCCAGAAATAATGGGGTGAAATGGGGTGAAGGTGGAAGCATACCACCTTGCTCACTACCTTCCAGTCTCCGTCAAAATTAAGATCGCAGCAGGAAGGTTCATGGTGGTCATTCCCCTCAAACCCCATTTTCCCCCAAACTACTTACCAACTCAGGCCCTTAACTGGCCAAATAAAGACCATTTGAGCTCCTCAGCCCCTGACACTGTGATTGAATCAGCCAAAGCTGGACCTGTTGCATTCCTGATAGCTGCTACCCTGCGGATAACATGTCACCTCAGTGTGGGGATGGTGGGGAGGTTTGCTCCTTGACCAGAGGCAGTCAGTGCTTGACCACTGGCACCTCCGCCCTTCCCTTGGACTGTTGTTGTCTTAGTCCCATCCCCACTGACCTCTTTTCCCTGAGACCTCCAACTAGACACACTGCAACACCGCCCAAAACATCACCTATCCCGAGGCCTGGTGTCCTGTGTGATCCAGGCATTCCAGGTGTGCTCTTCCACCAATAGGCATGGCCTCCCCAAGCGACCAGGTTGAGTGCAAAACGTACTAGACTCTTGTTGGTAGGCAGCTGTTGTTGTTGGGCAGGGCTTCTGCGCCTATGGTCTTGATTCAAAGGGGAAGGCCCACCATTGGCATGTGGTTGAGTGGGTCTTCTTTGGAAGAGGCAGTGCTGGTCTCTGCCAGCTCTCCAGTCAGCCAACGAAACTGACGCCTCAACAAGGATCTGCCCAACTGGGCCGTTTCTCCTCAGTTAGCAGTAGCTGGTGCTAGGAGACCAACCAGCCAATCCAAAAATCTCAGGCCTAAAGCGGGAGGGCTTGGAATTTGAGGAGTAGCTAATGTGGATAACACAGATGACTTTAAGGAGAAGCAATGCAAGTACATGGCAGAGAAAGGAATAGCAGGATATGCCTGGGTGGAGCCGGAGGAACACAGGAGGCCAGGCAACATCAGAGGAGCAGGAAAGTTGACGTTTCTTTTCTGAAAAGAAGGGTCCCGACCCTAAACGTCAACTTTCCTGCTCCTCTGATGCTGCCTGGCCTGCTGTGTTCCTCCAGCTCCACACTGTGTTATCTCTGACTCCAGCATCGGCAGTTCTTACTATCTCTAGCACGATATGCCTGAGGGTTACAAAGAAATAGGGTGGAAGGAATTGTGTGTGGAATGTCAACACCAGCACAAGGCAAATGGCATGTTACTCTATTGAAATCTCAATGCAAGATACTCCTGGTGGTGAATAAAGTAACTAATGTAGTAAACCCATGGTGGGGGGGTAACTGCTCAGAGCTGACTCATATTCAACACTGATACTTTGTCAAAGGTTTCACTGGGAGTGGATCATCACAGACCACAAGATTGTGCAGGAACAGTAGCCTTTTTTGCAGTTAATTGGTAATGTTGGTTAATAAAATCTTGCTATTGAGCTAGCTCCATGCATCTATTTGTCTGTGAATAAGATGCAGAACTTAGGGGTTTAAAAATTGATTTGTAGTAAGGTAATCTGGAATCAATCTAGAAGTCTGTCATTTTTTTTGTGTGGTCTTTAGTTATCAGTTGCGGCGAAAATTGCAGTGCCACAAAGTAGCTTGCAACAGGTGTGACAGGAACTGCAACCTGTTAACCACAATCACAGTTACAAACTTGAGTTCATTCGGGATATTCAGATCAGACCTCAGCACGAGGAACTAGTCTTGTGGTACAGACAGAAAGACGGTTTCTGGGGAGGAAAGTATCTTTTGCTTGTGAACCCTATCGACAGAGGCAGAGAGAGAAATGCACACAAATATATGCAGTATTGAGTGAAAGAGCTACAACGATAGGCATGAGAAAACAAAAACAATCACAGAACTTGCTGCAGATGTAAAGAGACGCACAGCAGAACCAAGGAGAACATGCTGACAGAGAAACAAATATACATGAAGAGAGGGGAACTGGTTAGAGAAATATCAAGGAATATCTATGACCTTCATAGCTTGATATACAGAGAAAAAGGTAACATTCAGACACAGCCCAGACTGTCACATGAAGGAAATTTTAAAGCAGGCACTGTTTGCAGAAGAAATACTTGCAGCTTCAACACTGACTGGGCTAAAGCTGCTTTTAGTTCCAAACATAGAGCTCAAACAACAAACATATTTGCTGGGTCATTTCTGACCCAATACCCTGAAATTGCTCCTCAAACACAGCCTCGCTATGGAGATCCCCTATAGAAAGAACAACAAATAAATAAATCACACAAAATAATCCCAGTCCATTGGCCTCTCCACTTCTGTTCTCTGATGTCCTCATTAAAAGAGTGTACAGCATGGTACAGCTGTAGCTATTTAACTGCAAGAGATGCAACCAAAGGCAATGATGGCAGTTCAGAGAGTTAGTGGAATGTAAAAAGATTATTAACATGTTTGAACTCCTTTTGTCTGTGGCTGGGTAATGATTTGGGGTCTGGTACTGCAGCATGGTTTTTAACTTTCCATGTCTCCATGTGTTTATTTATATCTCACAGAGTGTCTCTTGAGAGAATGCGTTAACGGACAGACCATTAATTAGCAGCAGCATGCCCCCCCCCCCCCCCCCCCCCCCCCCACCACCGCTAGGGAATGAAGGGGAAAACAAAAATGAACAGGAAATGTTTGGAAGACAAACTGATCACAAGACTTTTCCTCCCCTTTTGCTGACCATAATAATAAAGAAAAACATGCAGCCATCAAGTGCACAGGTCTTTCTCTCCCCCTAAGATTTCATGCACCTTGATGCTCTTCAACATGGGATGCAGCGAACTAATCTTAGTTGTGCTTTAAGCAACATGTGGTGTTGGACGTAAACCTCTCAAGTCCTGCTTCATTCTCACTTCCCTCTCGGACCTCCATCAGGCAGTCGAGAGATTTGATCACAGCCACAATTTAAAGGTGCCATTTTCTCTTACTTCAGCGCTCGCCTGACACCCACCCACCCCAGCACATTTCACCTGTGACTTTAAGGCTAGTGAGAGAGATGCCTATCGTCCATCTAGACTTTGTCGGATAATAAAGGCCGTGCAACACTAGCCGAGGTGAAAGATCAATGTGCTGATAAATAGATACAAAATGTACATGATGAGTTAATGTCACTGTGCTGGAGGGAGAAAAAAGGGCCTTGCAGGAACAAAACAGGTTCCGTGTTCATGACATTAAGTCAGGCCTTGGTAAATTTCATATCCACACATTTTTACAAGACAGGAGATCATTTGGACCATCATAACTGTTCAGATTCACTGAAGAGCACTTCAATTAGTCTGAATTTTTTCTGAAGAAGGGTCTCGACCCAAAACGTCAACTTTCCTGCTCCTCTGATGCTGCCTGGCCTGCTGTGTTCCTCCAGCTCCACACTGTGTTATTTCTCAATTAGTCTCACGATATTTCTCCAAAATTCTGCATTCTTTTCACTCTCCATATGCATCCAGTTCCGTTTTCAAACTCGTAACTGAGTCTGCAGGTTGTCTCACCAAGCTGAGGAGCTCAGGTTAGTTCATGTCAGGATCTCACTAATTGGGGTGAGAGAAAGGCTCAAGTATGGGTTGACCTTGTGGGTGGTGGCTTTACTGGGTCCATGCAACCTGCGAAAGAGATCCTCCTCTTCTTTGCCTGACATCAGTCCATGCTGCCGGGCATGGCTGGGCATTCCACATGGTCCTCGTCTCACTGCAAGTAAATTACTGGGACAGTGGTGGCATGAAGCCCTTAAATGACCATTAAATGGCCATCTAAGTGCCTCAATGGGCCCAAGAGGAGGCCCCATCCCCTGTCCATTCTGAAATTTCAGATCACAGAATCCCTACGGTGTGGAATCAGACCATTCGGCCCATCGTGTTCACACTGATCCTGTGAACAGCACCCCACCCAGACCCAAACGCCTATCCCTATCCCTGTAACCCTGCATTTCTCATGGCTAATCCACCTAGCCTGCACATCCCTGGACACTGTGGGCAATTTAGCATGGACAATCCACCTAACCTGCACATGTTTCGACTGTGTGTGGAAACTCACGCAGACACAGGCAGAACGTGCAAACTCCACACAGTCACCTGAGGATAGAGACAAACCGAGTTGTTGTGAGGCAGATGTGTGGGGTTTCTTTTTATTTCTGGTTAACCCCTAATTGCCTTTGAACTAGGTGGTTTGCCAGGCCATTTCAGAGGGCAGTTAAGAGTCAGCCACATTGCTGTGGGTCTGCAGTCACACGTAGGCTGGACCAGGTAAGGATGGCAGATTTCCTTCCCTAAAGGACCAGATGGGTTTTTATGATAATTGGTCATCAGTAGATTCTTAATTCCAGATTATTACCGAATTCAAATTCCACCATCTTCTGTGGCGGGATTCGAGCCCAGGTTCTCAAAACATTACCTAGGTCGCTGAATTAATAGTCTAGCGATAAATAACATTAAGCCAGAGCCTCCACTATATGAGGTGGCTGCCTGCTAGATTTTACAGAATCATATTCCACATCCTGCTTCAAACATAAAAGTACATTCTACGTGAAGAAATTTCTCCTCATCTCAGTCCTAAATGACCTATCCTGTATCATTAGACTGTGTCACCTAGTTTTGCGCACCCTGATCATCGGCAGCATCCTTCCTGTGCTTACCCTGTCTAGTCCTCTCATCATGACTGATAAGAGTCCACTGTGTATCGAACAAAGGAAAGCAAAGAACTTGCATTTATGTACAGGCAATATCCTGAGAATGAATTTTTAAAACCTATTTACCGAAGAGCCTTGGGATGTTTTTCTAAGCTATATGAATGCGAGTTGCTACTGAGAAGGGGGGGAAAAAAGAGATCTGTAATTGCAATAGATTTAAAAGAAAATACAGCACAGACAGTGAATTAGCATCTTAAGTAAGGCTGAAAGAGACCCTGCAGGAAACCACACAAATGCAAGCAACAGAAGACGGTTCAACAAGGTCACAGTAATTATTATAGCGCAGATAATGTGCCAATGCATCTGGAAGAATCAGCTATTGATATAATAATGGGCACTTTACCCTGCTTTCAACTGGAAGATAATGAATGTGAGTAACCTTTGTCTATTGGTGACAGAATCTCAATATGGTCACATTGTAAAGCCGTGGCAAGATTCTTTAACTATTGAAGTTATTTACTTTTAATATAGTACACTATTTACCGATCAAGCTTTGACTGAATTCAGATTACAAGGAGGCCTGTAATAAGTTGTAAGACGATGTAAAAGTGTACAAGATCAATACCTGTAAGACGGATCCTGTGGCTTTCATGAAAACATAATCATTTCTTCTGTGGCGATTAAATGAGGCAGTTCTCTTTATGCTCTCCTAAACAGATTTGATCGGCTACTAACTACTTGATTGCATTTTCCTAATATAAATATCAGAATACGTTTTCAATCCTTCAGCTCACCCCTCCCTTAACCCCCAACCCCCAAGCCGCTCACCATTTCCCTGACCTTATGAAGGGGTTCCTGTTTTTTTTGTCACTGTTTAAGATAATTGTCATAAAAAAATCAGTGGGCGGTGGGAGCAGATGAGAAGGAACATTTTTACACAGCAAGTTGTTATGCTCTGGAGTGCACAGCGGGTAGTGTGAGCAAACTCATTAGTAAGTTTCAAAGGCAATTGTACATGTCCTTGAAAAAATTGACAGGTTATGGGGAAAGAGCATGGGAGTACTGGCATTAATCAGTCCCTTCAAAGAGCTGGAATAAAATTGATGGACTGAATGGCGTTACACAATGACATGAGTCTTCAACTAATCTTTCGTGAAAGTAACACCCGTACATTCCTGTAGGAAAGCAACCGATCTTTCATCCCCAAGAGCACCTCGCAACAACCAGAACGCCACTGTCCAGGCAGAGGTGCACGCAAGATGGTCAGTTTTATAGTATTACTCCTGACACTAAAACAATAGTGCAAACATCACATGCTGTTTTTCCAAACATATGGTAAAACTGAAAATACAAACTCTTGAAGGCCAACAATGGCAGTGATGTGTTTTTTCTTCAAGTTAGTTGATCTGAATATCTCAGTCAGTGATATTATTATTTACCCAAAGTACAGAGCATTGCTTACATGTAATCTTAATTAGCTTTAATGCAAGATAGACATGCTGCCTTTTGTTTTTAAATAGAGATCAAGGGTAAAATTGATCACAACAAGGGGAATCGAACACTAAATGGAAATTGATTCAGATTTATGTCAGAAGCTACTTTCTTCCCTGCCCCACTCAAAAACCTTAATGGAAAATATTCTTGATATATGTGGTTTAGGTATACCCTAGCATCTGGTTTATCAAGCATCAATTTCATTTAATCGCTCCTGAGATGACACAGATCAGGAAACTCTGCTTCTTCCATAAACAAACAAATTGTAATATTTTTAGAAACTGGAACCAACACGCACCTTATCTTAGAACTCCTTGTACAATTTATGTCACATAGTTCTTATTGCCTCATTTCAACATTCAGTAGTCTGAGGCACCATGTAATACATAACCCACTAGAAATTGTGTTCTTCTTGTTCTTGTTTTCTCTTTCCTCATTTTGTTTCGTCTTCACAGAGGCTGCCTGACCTGCGGAGTTTTTCCAATACTTCCAGTTCCTCTTTCAGACACCTAGCATCTATAGTATTTTGTCTTTGGATGCAAAACTTCGAGCCTGCTCCACCATTCCACAAGATACATTTGCTTCAACTTTGCTTTCCTCTCCACTGTCAACTGGCCCCGACTCCGTCAACGATCAAAAATCTGTTTAACCTAGCCTTGAATATATTCAATAACCCAGCCTCAACGGCTCTTTGATGAAGAGAATTCCACAGACTGATGACCCTTTGAGAAATGTCTGCTCATCTCAATTTGAACTGAGAGACCCTTATTTTTTAAACCGTGTGCCTAGATCTAGAATTTTCCAGAAGGAGAAACATCTTTTCAGCATCCACGGTCAAGTAAGGAGAACAAAACCGTATACAGTACTCCAAACATTGCCTTACTATGGCCGTACACAGCTGTAGCAACACCTCCTTAATTTTATAAAGTAATCTATTTCTGTGGCAATAAATACCTGCATTCCATTTGGCTTGTTAATAATTTCATGTTGTACCCGCATACTAACTTTTTGTGATACCCAGACCTCTCTGGACTGTCTGCAATCTCTCTTAATTTAAATAATATACTGCCTTTCTATTCCTCTTGCCAGAGTGGACAAGTTCACATTTTCCCCCATTATACTCCAGTTTCTGGCTCGGTCACTCAACCTATCAAAATCTCTTTAGCAACCATACATTTGGTCCTTTCAATCAATTGGCAGGATGCACAACAGATCAGATTGAGGGGAGGTGATTGTCACTGGGCTAGTAATCCAGAGATCCAGGTAATGTTCCAGGGACCAGGGTTTAGACCTAAGCTCTGCAGTCCTGCTAGTCATGAGTGGTGGCACACAATTAAACAAGTGACTGGAGGAGGAGGCTCCACAAACATGCCCCTCCCTCAAAAAGTTGCTGAGGGGTGCAGCGCATCAGTGCAAAATGCAAGTTTGGGGCAATCTGGTAAAAATTTTCAGCCACAAGTGCCGAGTGGTGATCCATCTTGGCCTAGTCCACAGGTCCCACCGACATCAGTCTTCAGTCAATTCAATACACTCCGCGTGATATCAAGAAACAATTGGAGGCAATGGATACGGCAAAGGCAACTTTCCGACAACAGTACTGAAGACTTCAAAACTTGCTGCTCCTCTCGCCAAGTTGTTCCAGAAATGCTACAACGCTGGCACCTACTCAAAAATGTGTAAAATTGCCCAGGTATGTCCTGTACACAATAAGCAGGACAAATCCAAGTCGACCAATTACCGCCCCATCAGTTTACCCTCAACCATCAATAAAGGGGTGGAAGGTATCATCAACAGTGCTGTCAGACAGCACTTGCTTAGCAGTAACCTGCTCACTGACACTCAGTTTGGGTTCTTCAGGACCACTCAGCTCCTAACCTCATTATAGCTTTAGTTCAAACATGGAAAAAAAGAAGAGTAGAATACATAAGGGTGAGGTGAAAGTGACTGTTCTTGATATCAAGGTCGTAGATGACCATGTGTGACTTGAAGGAGCCCCGGCAAAACTGGAATCAATGGCAATCAGGTGTCAAGTCTCAGCCGGTTGGAGTCATACCTGGCACAAGGGAAGATGGTTGTGGTTGTTGGAGGTCAGTCATGTCAGCTCCAGGACATTTCTGCAGGAGCTCCTCAGGATAGGTATTTCGTAATCAACCTATTCGGGCATGTGACTGCACATCTTTGGAGCCACAAGAACTTGAACCCTGACCTCCTGGTTGAAAGGTAGGGACACTACCTCTGCACCCCAAGAGACCTACGAGTTTCTCAGGATAGATATTTTCTGATCAAACTGTTCAGAGATGCCATTACAGGGCAGGTAGGACTTGAACCCAGGCCTCCCGGTCACTTCTTCAGGAGAGATTTTTTTTTAAATTAGCCTGTTCAGATATGCTATTACATGCCTCTCTGGCACAGGTGGGTTGTGAACCCAGGCCTCCGAGGTCAGTGATAGAGATATTACCACTGAAGTTCATCAAAACAGTGTCCTAGGCCTAACCATCTTCAGCTGCTTCATCAGTGACAAAGTATCTCACTTCAATGGCACCACACTCACACACATTCACTCATTCCTTCATCAATGCTCAGTACCAACAATGTGTACCATCTGCAGGATGCAGTGCAAAAATTCACTAATGTTCCTTAGACAGCATCTTCCAAACTGTCAACCATTACCATCTAAAAGAACAAAGGCAGGAGATACATGAGAATAAACCACCTGTAAGTTCCATAAGAACATAAGAACTAGGAGCAGGAGTAGGCCATCTGGCCCTTCGAGCCTGCTCCGCCATTCAATAAGATCATGGCTGATCTTTTCGTGGACTCAGATCCACTTACCCGCGTTCTCACCGTATCCCTTAATTCCTTTATTGTTCAAAAAAAATCTACCTTTTTTTTTAAAAAAACGTTTACTGAAGTAGCGTCAACTACTTCACTGGGCAAGGAATTCCATAGATTAACAACCCTCTGGGTGAAGAAATTCCTTCTCAATTCAGTTTTTTTTTATTTGAGGGAGCAGATTTAGGACTGAATCCCCTGCACTCACTGTCCTGACTCGGAAATATATTGCTGTTCCTTCACTGTTCATGGGTCAAAATCCTGGAATTCCCTTAGTAATGGCATTGTGGGTGTACTTACACTGAACAGACTACAGCAGTTCAAGAAGGCAGCTCACGACCACTTTCTTGAGGGCAACTAGGGTTGAGCAATATTTGCTGGCCCAGTCGGCGACACCCACAATCCATGAATGAATCAAAGAAAAATGATGTTCAATTTTAGATATAATTTTGATAAGACCACAGTGGTGCCATAGTTCTGATCTGTGTTACAAAGTAAAAGTGGGATTGGAGAATTTGCAAAAAATTTAAAAAGGCAATACAGCACTGATAGGTTATAACAACCACAAAAAAACTTAAAAAGTTTAAGACTTTTTTTTCTACAAAACAGAAGGTGAAAGGATGACCTGATAAAAGTCTTTAAAATTGTGAAGGCTTTCATGAGAGAAATGCTTTCCTTTGTACAGGAGACCAGAACTAGTGGCCATAAATATAAGACGGTCACAAATAAAGGGTGCTCATGAGAAACGTCTTTATCCAGAGAGTGGTGAGAAAGTGAAATTGCTGCCACATGGCGATTAATGGTTTGATGTAATGGGCAGCTCTATAAGTACATAAATAGGAAAGGAGTTCAAAGGATATGCTGATAGAGTTTGAAGTAGTACAGTGGGAGACAACTTTTTTGGAGTATATACCAGCTGGGCTGAATAGGCTGTTCCTGGCCTTAACTTCAATGACCTGTTTTTTATAGAGTTAAGGCACCTCTGCGAACGCACAAAGATACTGGGTGGGACCCAGAACTGGATGCCCAGCCCCATTTCCGACAGATTCCATTATTACAAGGAGAGAAAAGGAGTTCGCATAATTCAAGGATAAGGAGAACCAAAATCTGGGCAAGTTGAATTTAGTTCAGAGTTGAAATAGACTCTATTTTCTCTGTAGCAAGGTCCATAATCTATTGGGTGAAAAAGAAAACTATTTTAGAGTTAGAATCATAGAATTCCTACAGTATGGAAACAGGCCCTTCGGCCCAACAAGTCCACACCAAACCTCAGGCCATCCCACCCAGACCCATTCCCCTGTAACCAACCTAATCTACACATCCCTGAACACTACGGGCAATTTAGCATGGCCAATCCACCCAGCCTGCATGTCTTTGGGTTGTGGGAGGAAACCGGAACACCCAGAGGAAACCCACACAGACACGGGGAGAATGTGCAAACTCCACACAGACAGTCGCCCGAGGGTGGAATCGAACCCGGGTTGCTGGCGCTGTGAGGCAGCAGTGCTGACCACTGAGCCACCGTTCCGCCTCGTGAGTTGACCGTGAGTTGACATAAATGTTCCTGAAGGACACGTAAGGTCTTTAGAACTGCCGTGATGTGAAGTTATTTAAATTACCAGCTGTTTAAAAAAATAGATTTCAAAGAAAAAAAGATGCCTGCATCAATGAGAATTGAATAACCTCTGTTTTAGCAATTACAATAGGTGCTTTCCCAAAGATTATTATAATGTCATTATGAATGCTTGGTTGCTTTTCATAAAGTACAATAATCAACAGGGGGCTTTAAGTTCACAGGTTGATTGAAAACTCAAAGATATCACTAAAAGATTACTCAGAGATAGTAGGAACTGCCAATGCTAGAGTCTGACATAACAAGGTATAGAGCTGGATGAACACAGCAGGCCAGGCAGCATCAGAGGAGCAGGA
>NC_063338.1:11040463-11184641 GCF_021869965.1 Rhincodon typus
CCATCTAGGATCTGCATCCAATTCCACTCACCCCTGGAAATTTCCTGACAATGCAGACCCACCTTGGTCACAAAAATCCGACCTTATGTATCCAAATACCTCTGACTGTAGTACAGTGTAACGATGCAATGTATCACTGCAGCCACCTTCCAGGAGAAATTTATTTTATTTCTTAGGTTCCTACTTTTCACTACTTCGGAAAAATAACCTAATATGGACCCCTAATAATTGTGCCAGTTGGTTTCATTTTATATCTCAACTTGTCATCAGGCATTAATTGAAGGCGAGTATTTGGTAATGAGACAATTTAAGAGAAAAACTACAGGCTCCTAATAGGCAAATCGGAGCATTGAATCTATTTCTCTCAGAAACCAACACCAAAGAACATCTAATTAATTTTATGCAACCATCATCATTGACAGTTAACAAACTGATCAGTATTCATTTGACTTATCCCCATTTATAACAAGCCTCATGAACTTCATTTTATTCCACCCAATTAGATGCAATCACCATCACCCTCAGCTGAGCAGCCGATGCCTCACAGCTTAACTAACATGTCTGAAGTGCTATGCAGTCACTGCAACAAGAAATGGGGAGACTGAGCCTTCTTAACCTTTTGGCTAATTAGCAAAAGGTATTCCCCCTACCTCATCGTAGTGACATAGCCCAGTGAACAAGGCTGTTGAAATCCACTTACACTGAAATTTATTAAATAGACATCTATTTAATCGGGCAGCACTGGCAACACTTGGTGATAGGTGAAACTCAACCTAGAAACATTATAAGTCATCATGTTTCCCCACTGCTCCCAGTGTCTCCCTTTTGCTGGAATCCCCTTTATCTGGGTCTATTCTATTCTCTAGTTCATTCTCTGCATTCTAAGTTTAAGCAGTGGGAATAGTTATTGAGAGCAATAACTATCAGGGTTTGCCAACTGTGACTGGGGGGTTTTCAGGAAGGTCTCATCACATGACTTCCAAGCACCATCCGCCCTGCTGCTACCCCTCCTTGCCTGCCAACTGGAAAGCACATAAACTCCTTGTTATCTGATTGGACGATTCTTCATCATCGGGCTAAACAGTCTTGTTTCTCCCTCTGTAGTACTTTTTAAACAGATGGGCAAGTGTGATCGAGGAATACTTCTTTAGAAAATGAAACCATTGTCTGTTGTTGGAAAAGCCCAACTGGTTCACTGATGTCATTACGGAAGAAAATTGTCCCTTCTTATCTGGACTGGCCTGCACCTAACTCCAGACTGACATTGGTTGAGGCATAACGACCCTCTGAAATGGCCAAGTAATCCACTCAGTTGCATCAAACTGTTTAAACAGTCTATGAAAATGATTGAAAGCATCGATTTAGCTAATGGAGATGACAATGGCAAAACTGTTGATCGTGCAAAGTCCTCCTTACGAACCCCTGTGTCAAGGTTGGGAGAGCTTGTCCTGTCATTGTCAAGCAACAGCCGACATTGTAGTGTACGATTCCATGAAGACGACTAACAAAGTCCCAGACACCACCAACATCATTCCAACGACAAGACAGATCCAGCAGAGTTGGCAGCACAGCGGACACAGCTGGGAAGGAGTTATCCTGGGAGTTTTAAGATAGACTCTAGACCACACAATGTTTCATGGTATCAAGTTAAACATGGAATCAGTGGAATGAGGGGAAACCTCTCTGCTGGCTGGAGTCATACCTAGCATAAAAGATTGTGGTTGCTGGTGGTTGATCATCTCAGTGTCAGGGTATCACTACAGAAGTTACTCAGGGCAGTTCCCTAGGCCCAGCTATCTTTCAGCCAATTGTGAATTATGTTTGTGGTAAGGAATCAGGATCCTGTCCCTTTTTAGCACACTATTCTTTAGCCAAGGAGTTGTTGCAGTAATGTCACTGGACTAGTAATCTAGAGGTCCAGGATAATGTTCCAGGGACATGGTTCAGGACACGACATGAAGACTAACAATTTCAAGTATGAACACCTCCTTCAATGACTACCACAACTCCAGATCTTGTCATGAATGCTTTACGTTTAGCATAGCCAACACATTTGCAACCAGTCATAGACATCATTATCAGTCATCTAGCTTCACCTTTTCCCTGGCTTACTATCAACAATGCCTTTGTCTGCCTCCTTTCTTTTTCTCTCTCTCTGGGTTCACTTCCAACAATCTGTTCATTCTCCACCAGCCCCCACGTTCCAGTCATTAGCATATATACCAACGTTTTCGAGCAGCTCAGTCAATGGACTTGAAATATTAGTTTTGTTTCATTTCCACAGGGATGCTGCCAGACCTGCTGAGTTTCTCTAGCAATTTCTGTTTTCTTCATTTTGGGTTCAAATCCCGCCATGGCCGATTGGCGTAATTTAAATTCAATTAATCTATATTAATCATAATGTTACTCTCAGTGTTGCTGACCACGGCATTTACCGTCAACTCATCTGCTTCACTTCAGGTCTGGGACTTTCAAAGACAATTATGTAGGAATAAAGGAAAAAGAAACATTGGGAGACACAGAACGTGGACGAAAAGAAAATTGCAGTGTGTGATCTATCAAAAATTATTTGGTTCAGAATTTCACTTCATTTTGTTTTTGTGCATTGGGTTTTAGCCGTTTAACTTTAATCCCTAACCTCCATGCCTTCTAGAATAACCCATGAAAATATACCTGAGCACTTCCCATAATTATCTACAGGTGCAAGGGTTTTTTCAGAGCAATTCTTCCTCTTAGAATAAAAACACAAGCATGATGTGAGGAAACAACCTCCAAAGGGGGCTGTATAATGTGGAGATCAGATACAGTACATTAACGAAATGTAAAACTGACACGCCAGGGAGCTGTACACTTCAAGCATAAAATACTTGAGGAAAGCTATAAAAACCAAAGCAGCGACACAGAACCCGACAGCAACACCAGCACAATACATCGACATCAGTTTAGGAAACAAAATGACTCGATTATTGCAGAAACAAGTCTCAGCAGCAAAAACAGGTGGGGCAGAGGAACCGAAGGCTACTCAATATATTACTGTTCACTTGGTTACATGCACTGTTATTGCATCAGTCAGCATGGAGCACCAGTCTTTGCCCATGAGATCCTCTATCTGATTATGAGGAATCCAAAGAAAGCAGCACTTTCACTCTGAGATAACATAAGATTGCAATGTCCCCAAAGCACCAACAGCAACATGATGAGGAACATTGGCCAGGATTCCAGGAGAAGGCTCTGCATTTGTTACTTCTCAACTTGAATTTTTAAAAAGAAACCGTCATTCCTGGGATGGCAGCATCACTGGCAAGACCAGCATCTAATGGCTTGCTCTGTTGATATGGGTCAGAAGTGATATATAGGCCAGACTAGGTAAAGACAGCATATTTTATTCCCTGAAAGACATAAGATTTTACGACAATCTGACAGCTTTGTTTCATTATTAATGAAATCACTATTTTGTCTCAGATTACTTTGATTAGTTGGATTTGAACTTCCCCAGTTTCTGTGGTTAGATCTGAACTCATGCCCTCAGAGCTTTAGTCCACGACTCTGGATCACCAATCCAGTAACATTACGTTACCGTTCTGGTCAACTACCCATCTTTCATCCTCTGCAAACTGGAACTAATGCAAATGTTTGCTGCCCAGGTCTACAACACCTCCATCTTAAAATTCTTATCCTTGCGTTCGAATCCATATGCAGCTTTACGTCTTTAAAATGAACCTTTTCTAAAACTTGGTGTGCTCTATCATTAGGGTTGAAACAGGCCACAAAGAAACATAGAAACCTGAGTACACCATTGTGATCATCAAGTCCATTCTGCCATAGATTTAGATTGTGACTGACCTGGACATCAACTATATTTACCAATCTTTGTTCCATTTCCTTTGATGTCCTTATTGTACAGAAAAAAATATTGACCTGGGTCTTGAATATTAAAATTGGCTTTGCATTTGCAGCTTTATGTGGATAGGAATTCTGGATTTCCATTATGCTTTGTGTGAAGAAGTGTTCCCTGATTTCACTCTGGAATGGTCTAGCTCTCATTTTAAGGCTACATCACCTTTTCTTGGAATCTGCCATCCAAGAAATTTGCTCTTTGTTACTAATGCTATCAAAACTTTTAACTATCTTCAACACATTGATTAGATGACCCCCCTTAACCTTCTAGACTCCAGATAATACAAAATGAATATCATGCAACTGATTCTCAATTTTGACCTTCTAGTTATGCCACAGTTCCGGTGAATTTGCACTACACCTTACCCAAAGCCAATGTACCTTTTAACGTATGGTGTCAAAAACTGAATGCAGTATTTGAGAATCAATCTGACCAAGGAGTTGCACAACCCAAGAACTAATTCCTCATTTGTGAGTTCCAATCTCCAAACTCGATCTTCCTAAGACCAAGCAAGGAACCAAGGCCGGTTGAAGAAGTCAGTTCAGCACAAGTCAAAGATGAAAAATATATTCTTGGAATTGTACAGATCAGGAGGAGTTCATGTCTCTGAAAGAGCAAAATTAAATTTAGAACTTTTTTGTTACTTCTCAAAGATTTCCTATTTCCATTCAAACATCAATGCAATTCATGTTTATAAATTATTACTGCATCTTCTGCATCATAATTTCAGGCAGTGCATTCCTGATCACAACAATTCATGTAAAAAGACAGAGATCTGAAACATGCTGAATAAGAAAACTAACCAAAACTTAGATTACCAATCCTCCTGCAAAAGGAGGGTTGTAGTTCCTTAATTGCTCTCGGTGAAACCATTCATGGTTTTGAATTACCACTACCAAATAGAAGAATCATAGAGTCCCTACAGTGTGGAATCAGGCCATTCGGTATTTGCCATGGAAAACCTACCCAGGCTGCACATCCCTGGACACAATGGGTAACTTAGCATGGCCAGTCCACCTAACTTGCACATCTTTGGACTGTGAGAGGAAACCAAAGCACCCGGAAGAAACCCACGCAGACACGGAGAGAATGTGCAAACTCCACACAGAGAGTCGCCCAAGGGTGGAATTGAACCCAGGTCCCTGGCGCTGTGAGGCAGCAGTGCTAACCACTGAGCAACTGTGCTGCCCTATCTTTACTTAGCCTTCTCCGTCGTAAGGAGAACAAGCTTGTCTCTCCACATAATGGAACTCACTCATCCCCAGTACCATCCAGTAAAATGCTCTTTAATAGGCTTTAGCCACTTTCCTTCGGGTGGTGGACAGCATTGGACAGAATAATCAAGTTGAGCTCTCACTAGTGATTTAGAAAGATTCAGCATAAACTTGGACCATGATTGCCCATATATCTCTACTGAGTGTCAGATAAATTTTCTGAGAGCTTGGTGGACTGTTTAGGTGTTCCTAAAAGACTAGAAAATCATTCCCAGGCTCAGATTATATTTACACAACTTTAAAATTTTACAGCCACAATTTATACCATCAAACCTTGCGTACATTTAGGTCCTTGCAACACACTTACAGTCACTTAATTCATAACTTGCAGGAAAACTCATATTTCAGCAGAATTTCCACAAGTTTGTTTTTGTTTTCTTCATGAAAATTCAGAGCAGAAATTCAGAACCTAAGTATCATCATATTTTAAGCAATAAATGCCTGTCATCCCCACACTATTTATTTTAATGTTTGTCTTGGGAATCCTGACAATCCCAATGGTGTTGTTCAAAGGCAGCTAGAAGTGTAAAAAAACACCAGCTAAATGAGAATGCATGCATCATATATTTCAGCAGGGAAACTAGTCTGCCACACTGCTGCTTGTTCCCAGCCTTCTCTTCAAGGAGGCAGATGTGATATATTCCCAAGTGACCACTCAGTACCTTGTGGTATTTGCCACCTCTATCAGCAAATGGTACTGGGAAAGTGCTCCTTGAGATAGTTTGGTGCCACCAGTCCTCCTTTGTCTTTTATTTATCTTGCTTATCCATTGATTAGTGGTAGAGTATACCCCACCCATAGAGTATCTACAGATAACAAAAGGTTTATTGCATAAATGCAGCTTAATCTGTCCAGGAATAATTGCTAGACCTGTAAGGAGTTGGTATAGATACATCTGCTCCCTCTGAAAGCAGGAGCACAACTCCTTGCTTCCACCCACCAGCAGTTTGTGATTTCAGTAGAAAATTAAGTCAATGTAACATGAATATTAACCCCATAAAAAACACGACCTTTTACAACAGAAAGTCCTGCCAATTCCAAAAAAAATCTTTAATAAAATGGTTATTCTTATATGTGACAGAACCTAGACAGCTGAAGTTTAACAACCAGTTTACCATCAAACAGACAGAGATGCACCAGCAGTTCAGACCAATCCCAACATTTGCACTTGCTGTCGAAGATTATTGGATGCAGACCAGAAACAAGAGATACAAGAAATTCCACATCTCTTGGGTGCTGAGTTCAAAGGCAGTACCCTCATTGTTTCCCAGGCTGAGATTAGCTAGCAGTGCAGAGAAGTGTGACTCTGCACTGCATGGCTCAATGCCACATATAGTACATGCACTCAGTTCATAAACAAGGTCAGACTTGCATTTCTATAGTGCCTTTCATGACTTGTGTGACCCCAAAGTGCTTTACGTTCAACAAAGTACTTTGGTGAAGTCACATATGAAACGCAATATATAATTTATTTGAAGAAAGCACCTACAAGCAGCAGTGTGAAAATCATCAGATTACCTGTGTATTTGATTTTGGGCAAAGGGTAAATATTTTTTGGTTGCAGGAACAGAGAAACCTGGAGGTATGGGTGCGAAGATCACATCTAAGAGAAGATATGAAGGCTTTAAAGATGGTGTAGAAGAGATTTAAGAGAGTTCTTCCAGGATTCAGGGAAGTAGAGAGACTGTAAATTGGAGAAAAGACAGAGACAATGTTTGATTGAGGTGTACAAAACCACGAGGGATCCAGATCAGAACAGATGGAGAGAAACTGGACCTGCTGGGGGAAAGATGCAGAGGGTCCCTATGGCAAAAGAACCAAGAGCAACATGAGGAAAAGTTTTTAATGCAGTGAGTGATTAGTAGCTGGAATGCATTGCCTGAAAGCCTGCCCGAGGCAAGTTCAATTCTTACTTCCAAAAAGGGATACATACCTGAAGACAGAAAATTGCAGGGCTTTGGGGGAAAAGGGGAAGGGAGCTAGTGAAGGTGGTTGAATGTTCAGAGAGCGAGAATGGACATTGCAGGTCAAATAGCCTTCTTCTGTTCTATAACTGGTCCATATTTTTATAGAACACCAGAGAGACAACAGGGGTTTAAATGACATCTGGCAGATTGCACCTCTGACAATGTAGCACTCCCTCAGTACTGCAATGAAGTGGCAGTCCAGATGATGTGCTCAGATCTCTGCAGCAGGGCTTCAAACCATTCAAAAGAATTACAATAGCTATGGGTAAAAGGTGCTATAAAGCTGTGTAGTCCCAAGCATCACTAGGCCTGCGATTGTTCAACCACTCACAGCCAGGCTGGAATTTGTAGTTCTCTGAATGATATTGGCACACTAGTTTTAAAAAGGAGCAAACTTTTGTTTTAGTGTCTTAGTATCACTGAACAGAAAAGGGAAAAACAGTGAATGTCACGGAAGAACAGGTCAAAAATGTAAGATCCCATGGGACCCATGGCATGTTGGACGCAAAACTAGCTGAGAAGTAGGAAGCTCTGGGTGATGGTAGAGGGACATGTATGTGATTGTAAGTCTGTTTCCAGTGGGATTCCACAGGGCTCGGTGCTGGGTCCTTTACTGTTTGTAGTTTCTATTAATGAGTTGGGCTTTAATGTAGGGGCTAGAATCAAGAAGTTCGCAAATAACACAGAAGTTGGCAGGGTGGATTGTAGTGAGGAGGATATCCATAAACTGCAGGAGAATATCACTGTACTGCTCAGACTGGACAGAGTAGTGGCAAAGAGAATTCAACCCAGAAAAATGAGAGGTAATGCCTTATTGTGCGTATCCAAGTGTAAGAGTTTATACTACAAATAGTAGATCCACAGATCTCTGGAGCTGGTACTGTAGGTAGATAAGCTAATTAAGGCAGCATAGAATACAGGAAGGTTATGCTCAAACTGTATTAAAAAACTAGTTAAGCCACAAATGGAATTCAGCATGCAGTTCTGGTCACCACATTATAGGAAGGATGTGATTATCGTAGAGAGGGTGTGGAGGAGATTTATTAGGATGCTTCCTGGGCTGTAGCTTCTGAGCATGAGGAAATATCTTGGGTTTGTTTTCTTTGGAGCAGTGAAGTTAAAGAGGATTCCTTCACTGTTGCTGAATCAAAATCCTGGAATTCCCTCCCTAAGGGCATTGTGGTCCAACTACAGCACATAGAGAGCAGCAGTTCAAAAAGGCAGCTCAACACCACATTCTCAAGGGCAACTAGGGACAACAAATGCTAGCCAACCAGCGATGCCCATATCCCATGAATAAGCTAATAAAAGCATGTTGTTAAGGGAACATAAGTAAAATAACAAAGAAGCAGTGCTCCAATTGTATTGGTTTTACGTGAGATCACATCAGGACCACTACATGCAGTATTTGTCTCCACATTCAGAGAAGGACATACTTTGCTTTAAGGCAGTATAGTAAACATTCACTAGATTGATTCCTGGGATGAGAGAGTTGTTTTACAATTTGAACCTGAATATATTGGGCCTAAATATGCTTGCATTCCAAAGAATGGGAGCTAATCTCACTAAAACATACAAGATTCTGAAAGAGCTCAACATTGAGAGATGGTGTCCCCTTGTTGAGGATTCTTCAACATGTGGGCACAGCCTCAGCAAGGAGTTTATTTATTATTTAGGACTGAGATGAAAGCTGAACTCAGCGGTAATCAGGGAAAAACTCACCACTGGTTAGAGTCATATCTAATACAAAGGAAAATGGTTGTGGTTGTTCGAGGTCAATCATTTCAGTTCCAAGATATCATTGCAGTAATCCCTCAGGGTAATGCACTGGATAATTCATCACAGGGTAATTTATCAATGGCTTTTTCTCTCAAACGGACAGAACCGGGGGCATTCACTGATGAATGCTCAGTGTTCAATACCATTCATGACTCCATGGCCAGGTGCAGCAAGGCTTGAACAATATCCAGACTTAGACTGGTAAGTGGCAAATAACCTTTTTGCCACACAAGTGCCTGGCCAATGACCATCTCAAAACGAGAGAGAATCCAACCACCAAAGCTTAACTACGCCAACATCCTGGGTTTTACCACTGGCCATCAAATGAACAGACCCTGTCTTATAAATACTGTGCCTACAACACCCAGTCTGAGGCTGGAAATTCAATTGTGAGTAACTCAGTTCCGGTCTCCCTGAAGTCTGTCCATTGTCAACCGGACAGAAGTTAAGCACGTGATGGAATATTCTTCACTTGCCTGAATAAGCACAGCTACAAGAAGAATCATGAAACTTGACATTATCCAGGACAAATCAGTCTGCTTGAACCACCACTTTTAAAATTCACTCCATTCACCACCGAAGGACAGTACTGGTAGTATACACAAGATTCACTGTGCAATTCACATAACGTCTTTCACCAGACTCTTCCAAACCCACAAAACAGAGAGGCACATGAGAACATCACCATCTGCAAGTTCCCCTCCAAGCCACTCACCTTTCAGACTTGGAAATATATTTATACCCCAATGACTGCAGCAGCTCAAGAAGGCTGTTCACCATTACCCTCTGAAGAGCAACTAATGTTGACCAACAAAAGCTGGCCTTGCCAGAAATGCCCAAATCCCGCAAAAGAACAGAAACAAAATTAAGGTTGGAATAAATGGATTTTTGATCTCTTGTGGAAATCAAGGGAGATGGGAACATGGAGATGTGCCAGAGGATCTGTTCATCATCAAATTGAATTGTGGAATAGCTTTGAGTGGCCACATGGTTTAGTCTTGCATTTGTTTCTTGTGTTCATATGTAAAGCTTTAAAGGATCAAGCATGCACCAACATGCCAAGCAGCAGACCTCTGACCCTTGCTGAGCTGAGGAACAATGTTTGGCATTAAATTTGAGAATTCTATTTCGTATCAACATATAATGTGGTGTATTTTTAAATATTTGATACACTATGGTCCAATGGATGCCCAAGAACTACAAGTTCTTTTGCACCCACGATAAAACAGGCCACATTGAGCAGGCACGGTGGTTCACCCAGAAAAGAATATGTATTGAAGCAGAAATATTCCAAAGTTCTGCAATATTTTACTCTAAATGTACCTGATCACAGATAGCAGCTTACGTTTGGCGTTTATTCACTTAATACAGCTGCTTTTTTGATCCCTCATTCTCCCCTTATCTGCTACAGCATGAGATGAGGTGATTTAAATCCCCTGTCTGTCCCATTACTTCAGGGGCATAGCAATTTCTATCACAACGCTTGTAGCCTTCCATGGCTCTCTCTACTTGCAAAGAACAATATTTCTTCAACAATTTGGCCTAAAAGGGGAGACAAATGAACAAAACGAAGGAAAAACGTTGTTGTTGTTAAGTTATTACTGTTGCTCTCGTCCTTCACTCTCAGTAATGATAAAGGTTCAGAGAAGGTTCACTAGATTAATTCCAGATATGAAAGGCTTGTCTTATGAGGAGAGATTGAGCAGTTTAGGACATACTCACTAGAGTTTAGAACAATGACAGGAGATCTAATTGAGATATACAAGTTGCCAAAGGGAATTGATAAAGTCAATGTAAAGTGGCTGTATCCCCTTGTGGGGCAATCTAGAATGAGAGATCCTAGTTTTAGGCAAAGGGGTGGCAGATGTAATACAGAGATGAGGAGAAATTACTTCTCTCAAAGGGTCATGGAATACAGTACCCCAGAGTGCAGCAGATGCCAGGGCACTAAATAAATTTAAAGAGTTCAACAGATTTTTAACTAATAATGGGTTAAAGAGCTAAGGGGAGAAGGCAGGAAAATGGAGCGGAGGCCAAGTTAAGATCAGCTATGATCATATTAAACAATGCAGTATTTATAAAGCAATTCAACCTAATAAATAAAACAGATAGTCTGGTGATGTACCTATCTGCTGTTGGACCTAGCTGAGCTCAAATTGGCTGCAACATTTACTACATCTCAAAGCAAATGGTACATTAGTCTTGACTACATGGGGGGGGGTCTAAAAAAGTCTTACTGCTATTATATTACAGCTTGGTAAGATTGCGCTGGAAGTACTGTCAACAGGTTTGATCTCCCTGGCAGTGCAAAGGAGATTCACTTGACTGATTCTAGGGATAAAGAGATTACCCAGTGAGGAAAGATTGAGTAGTCTAGATCTATATACACTAGAATTTAGAAATTTAAGAGCTGACCCCATTGAAATATGCAAGATTCCTAACAGGGTAAAAGGTGGGAGGATGTTTTCCTAGCTGGATAGTCGAGAACCAGGGGTCACAATCTCGCCATAAAACATCTGACATTTAGTACCATCATGAGGGGCAATTAATGGGTTCAAAAGGGTATGAATCTTCAGAATACCTACCCCAGAGAGCTGCGGAATGCATTCAAGACACAGTCATAGAGTCATACAACACGGAAACAGACTCTTCGGTCCAACTTGTCTGCGCCAACCAGATATCCCAATCTGACCTAGTCCCATTTGCCAACATTTGGCCCATATCCCTCTAAACCCTTCCTATTCATATACCCATCTAAATGCCTTTTTAATGTTGTAATTGTACCCACCTCCACCACTTCCTCTGGCAGCTCCTTCCATACGCGCACTGCCTTCAATATAGTTTTGGTCACAGAGAGAATCAAGGGATTTGACACAGAAGATTAGCTACGATCATGGTGAATCAGGCAGATCAGGTTTAAAGGCCAAGTGGCCTAAACTAACTCCGATTTCTTAACTTCTTATTAGAACACTTCAAGACATTCTTAATTGTCTGTAAACGACTTTGGGACATCCAAGGCACAATAAAAATATCTTGCACTGCCTCATCAGTCTACCCAAATCAGAAACGGGAGACCTCCATCTGATCAGCGTGAGTGTGAATGATGGAATTTTGTTTTGACAGCTTCATATCTAATAATTTCTGTGGCCTTGAGTTTGAGGATTTTTGGATACGTGGAATGAATCTTTTCTTTAAAAAATGGCTAATGGAAGGGCATTCAAATATTTAGTTTAAACAATGCATTTCACGGTAGTCGCATGTTTTGTGATGACTGCTTGTTTACTGGATGTTAACTGACTGGGTTTATGGCCAGTCAGGTTTCAGCTTCTACTTTGGATATTGTTTGGAGTGGTTGGCGACCAGCCTGCTGAAGGAAAGTAGCTTCCCAAATGAGCTCTCCTGTTTCTGGAAAGATCCTTGTTGTGAATCCAGTATGAAAGCTCACCGGCCTCTTGAAAAGCATCTGGAGGAATACTGTGCTTCTGAGCAAAGCTGCTCTTGCAAAGATCCCAGAAAAAGCTGCCCACACATGCCAGAACACCAGACTGACAGCCATCTGAACATGCCACACCTTATCACCCACGCCTTCAAGAACTAACCATCATGGGCCAAAGTGCTTTTTTCACCCCCCAAATTGTGTCCCTGCAGATAGAAAAGTCCAATTTCCCTTTCTTGCTGAGAATGGGTGTATTTGTATGTGAAGGGTAGACATTTATTGTGGCATGTATTGTACTATGTATTAATTAGCCCCTACATCTTGGGCAAACAACGACTCTAGTTTTCAAAAGAACAAAGAACAAAGAAAATTACAGCACAGGAACAGGCCCTTCGGCCCTCCAAGCCTGCGCTGATGCAAATCCTCTATCTAAACCTGTCGCCTATTTTTCAAGGATCTGTATCCCTCTGCTCCCTGCCCATTCATGTATCTGTCTAGATAAATCTTAAATGACGCTATCGTGCCCGCTTCTACCACCCCCGCTGGCAACGCATTCCAGGCACCCACCACCCTCTACATAAAGAACTTTCCACCCATATCTCCCTTAAACTTTTCCCCTCTCACCTTGAAATCGTGACCCCTAGTAATTGAGTCCAACACTCTGGGAAAAAGCTTCTTGCTATCCACCCTGTCTATTCCTCTCATGATTTTGTAGACGTCTATCAGGTCCCCCCTCAACCTCCGTCTTTCTAATGTAAATAACCCTAATCTACTCAACCTCTTTTCATAGCTAGCGCCCTCCATACCAGGCAACATCTTGGTGAACCTCCTCTGCACCCTCTCCAAAGTATCTACATCCTTTTGGTAATGTGGTGACCAGAACTGTACGCAGTATTCCAAATGTGGTTGAACCAAAGTCCTATACAACTGCAACATGACCTGCCAACTCTCAATACCCCGTCCGATGAATGAAAGCATGCTGTATGCCTTCTTGACCACTCTATCGACCTGCATTGCCACCTTCAGGGTACAATGGACCTGAACACCCAGATCTATCTGTGCATCAATTTTCCCCAGGGCTTTTCCATTTACCGTATAGTTCACTCTTGAATTGGATCTTCCAAAATGCATCACCTCGCATTTGCCTGGATTGAACTTCATCTGCCATTTCTCCGCCCAACTCTCCAATCTATCTATATTCTGCTGCATTCTCCGACAGTCCCCTTCACTATCTGCTACTCCACCAATCTTAGTGTCATCTGCAAACTTGCTAATCAGACCATCTATTCCTTCCTCCAGATCATTTATGTATATCACAAACAACAGTGGTCCCAACACGGATCCCTGTGGAACACCACTGGTCACAGTTCTCCATTTTGAGAAACTCCCTTTCACTCCCTTTCTGTCTCCTGTTGCCCAGCCAGTTCTCTATTCATCTAGCTAGTACACCCTGGACCCCATGCGACTTCACTTTCTCCATCAGCCTACCACAGGGAACCTTATCAAACGCCTTACTGAAGTCCATGTATATGACATTTACAGCCCTTCCCTCATCTATCAACTTTTTCATACTTAATAAGTAATTTGTTGTTTAATAAAGAAACCTGGGGCCTGATGGATCTTTTTATTTCAAACCCAATATAGATAAAGTATCTCACCGGCCATATCAGTAACTGCGTAAAACATGTCAGCTTATTTTGAGGTCAGTGAAGTCAGGGGACTAAAGACAGTTGCAGTGCCCTCCTCCAGCCTTGGTCATAACAAGATGCATGTCACCCCAGCACCACCCTCCCGCTCTCTTTCTGATGGTTGGGCAGGGCGGTGGGGATTGTGTTGCTGGGTACAACGGGAGGAAATTGCTGCTTTAGTGTAGCGGCTTAAGATAATTCCCCTTCTGATGTGACAACAGTGTAGGTAGGCTAACCTGCTGCACCAACCATTCTCCAGTACCGTTGAGTTTGCACTTGATGGATCAAAAGCAAAAAAAAAAATTCCCTAGAATCAAAAGTTTCTCCGGCTGCCGAAGTATTCCCTGTACAACCACAGCGCTCTGCCAGCCCCCACCCAACAAGCAGGGTTACACTAATGCGAGGGCAATCTCCCCAGCCATTAATTTAAAAGCCAAGTAATCATATTTCAATGCATTTTAGGCTCCACCAGAGTTTGTAAGGCCAGATTAAATTTTATTTAGGATGTAAGTGGCGCTGGCCAGAGACTGAAAGATGTATGGGAGTGCATGGAGATGTCACACAGTTTATTTGATTTCCTTTCATAGTCATAGTAAATCTGCTGCACGAAAATGATGAAAAGTGTCTTTGAGATCCAAGTATTCCAACTTTGCGTAGGTGCATTTGTATGTTGTTTCCTGCTGTCTATATCTGTCCACTCCCCCTATCCCCAGAAACAGTACACATTGCCAAATTGTCAGTCAGAAAGGCAGCAGTCAGCACAACTACTATTAACCCTTTTACAAATTAGAAGCTCAAGCAGAGGGGTGGGCCACATTACTTTGCTCTTAAATAGACAAGGATGGGACATTGCTAATTGCAACTCAATGAACTGATATAAACTTCAACTCAAGCTCATTTTGGAAAACATCAAAATTGGAACTCTTGCCTCGAGATGGATGATAAAACAGCTCCAATGTAAACTTTGCCAGGAATTTAACATGGGGACACAACAACCAAATGTCCACAAATAGGATGTTGTTGAAATGCCCAAAAACACCCTCCTAGGAGGAAATTGCCCCCTCAGAAAAGATACCATCCATTAATTGCTAACGGGTTACGAACTTGACCTATCTTAAGGCAAACAAAGAAAAGCTGTTCCCGTTGTTTGATGGTAGAGAGGATACAGATTTAAAGTATTAAGCAGGGGATGAGGGGAGGGGGAATGTGCAGAACAACTGTCTCTTACGCACCCAGTAGTAATGACTTGGAAGCATGGTTGAAGCAGCAGTGATGAACGGTACCTAAAGGAAATTGATTGGTCACTTGCCATAATGTGTCCAAATGCCATGACATTTTTTTTAATGTCTGCCCTGTCCTCAGTTACATGAGAATCTTTGTGACAGGTTCAGTGTTTCTGAGTGGTTCATTTATTCTCTGACAAATTCAACATATTAACAATTGTTAGAAAAGCTCCAAAAGTGTGAGCTCCTCACATTAGCCTATGCTCTACGCCAGTGAATGGAAAGATAAAGAAAATATCAAAGAAAATATCCCTGCTTCCAGGGATATTGTACATTCTGAATGCGCTATTGTGACAATAGTGGAGCCAGGCTATCTAATTGAGAGGGGACTGTAACTGATGTGGGGACTCGGGCAATTATAAGAGACATGAGTGAAAGCAAGCACTGCTTAAAAATTAAAATCTCTAAAGTTGGTACTGAAGCCTGTGTAGGGCCAAAGTGACTGGAGATTTGAGTGCCCATCAATAAACTAAAGCATGTGTGTGTTTTATATTCACACAGAAACAACCTCAGCTCTTCGGAGCAATTTATCTCTCCCTGCAGTAGGTTTCTTGTTTCAAACATGTGCCTAATATTCTGCTTTCTTTCTAAGGTATAGTCATTTCCTTTTTTGTTGTCGCAGTTTTATCACAAACGGTGTTGATTTTTCATTAATGTAGACATTTCTTACAGGCAGGTTCTGTTACTTCAATTGCCTCTTCTCTTCCAATAAACCAACATTTCCATTTAATTTTATGGGAATACCTGTACATATAACAAGTACATATACAAATATACTGACCCAGAGCAGTCAATCGTTTCAAGTTAGAAAATCAGCATGGAATGTAGTTAATTATTCTAACACAGCCACAAAAATGGGGACATCAAAACTGCTCCCAATTATGGGATCACTTTCATGTATTTATTGGAAATAGGTTTATGACATGCAGCAGGCAGGATGAAAGGTTGCCGGAACGGCTAACATGTGGCATCTGCAGGGACACAATTAGCATCAAGTGTGAGATGGACCAGGGCTAAGTGACCTGTGAGTGATTGATGCAGGCGGGAAGAATTGAGCTTTTCCCCGCATCTAACAAATGCTGTAAGTGGCCCGCCAGTGATTGATGGCAGCAGAACCGGAGAACTTTAGCCTGCATATAACCTTGCTATAGATGATCTGGGAGTCATTAAAGGAATGGGGTACACACAAGAGTTTTGCTCTGCATCTAACCCAGATGAATGTGTAACTGGCTGATGAACTACAGTCTTTGCTCATGAATATTTAGATGATCTGGTGCTGAATGGTATACTTATAAAAAAAGACAGCTAATCCACACACCCCACCCCAGTCTCACCAATGACAGCCTAACATTCAGCTGTCCACGCCTTACACTCTGAAATTCCCTCCCCAAATCTCTGTTCCCTTCTATCTCCCGCTCCCATTTTCAGACAATCCTTAGGGTCTAAATGAAGCCGAGGTTGTTTCTGGATGAATATAAAACACACATGCTTCAGTTTAGTTATGGGCGCTCGATTTTTTCAGTCATTTTGGCCCTGCACTGACTTGAATATCAATATTGCAGATTTCAATTTTACATAAAATCAAAATACAACAGCAGAAATGTTGTCTCTGTTTCTCTCTCCTAGATGCCAGACCTGCTAAGCACTTCTAAGATTTTTTACTTTTGTTTCTCTTACTTAAAACTTACCTCTTTGACCAAGCTCTTAGTCACCCTTTCCAAAAGTTCTTAACATGTGGGTCAATGACAAAAAGCTATTTAGTAATACGCCAGTGATATGCCTCAAGTTGTCTTGCACATTAAACAAGCCACAGAAACACAATCTGCTGTTACTGCTTCTATATCATGCAATAACTAGCAGAGAGCTTGAAGAAGCACTGTGGAGGAAGTTTTGCCATCTGTTTAATCCATAGCACAAATGACTTGGGAGTGGACAATTAAGAGAGCAGTAAGTTGCTTCAAGCCAAGCTGTGCTGGGACCTGGGAGTGATTAACATGGCATTGCAACAAGAGCTTAAAACCTTCCAGCTGACCCTCACTTGTATTGAAGAGGGAGTCAATGAAGGGAATTTATGTCCCCGTGCTTACCTTATTTTCGTGAATAACTTTCATATTGCGTGGACGTAAAATTACATCACATTGGACAAATGGTATAATTTTCTTTTGAAGTCAATCGAATAAATATTCTGAACAAACATTTTAAAACACAATGCACAACAGCCTAATTAGCACTCTCAATGCCTGTTGCAGTGCTCAAATAAGACCTCAAAGGAATACAGTGCACCATTATATCCATCTGATTAGTTTCTTTACCCAATTAATTTACCCAGATTTTTACTAAATTAATTTAAAGAAAAAACTAACACATAAGCACAGCACATTGCATACTGGCAGGAGAGATATGATATAAATCCCATTGGTGGTACTGACCATCACTCTAAACCAGGTTAGCCAGTACTCTGTAACTAGTTTACAGCTCCATCATGTTGTACCTGATCTGGGAGTGCTCAATCCCAACAAAAACAGGGTGTGGCTGCATTCCCAATTGAGGGATCGCTTTCATGTGTTTAATGGAAAGAGCTTTACGATGCGGAGTGGGCAGGATGAAAGGTTGCTTGCACGTTTCACGTGTGGTATCTGTAGGGACACAATTAGTTTCAAGTGCGAGATTGAATGAGAAAGGGGGACTGAACATGGGCAAGCATACAAAACCATTGCTTGGCAACAAAAACAAAGAGACATTTTGAAACGGGTATTTCTCAAAATGTCTCTGCTTGTTCAGGGCATGTTTGCAACAAATCGTATGAATGACTTCTGTGGAAATCCAGGGAACAATATACTCTGCTTTTGATATGAATGTACATGTTAAGGTTTAGCCATTACTGAGCTGACAGACATTAGCTTTGATTCAGCAGGGAGGCCAGGGAAAGGGAATCCACAAAACGTAAAGGCTCTCAGGTCTTCGCTTGGACATAAGATTGCTATGGAGTTCCATCTCTGGCCTCATAGAATTATACAGCGCAAAGGAAGCCATTTGGTCCATTATGCATAGGGCAGCTGTTTGAAAAAAGACACTGAATTAATTCCATGCCTCTTTATTTCCACAAAGCTCTGCAAGTATTTTCTTTTCAAGTAGATATTCAGTTCTTTTTTAGAAGTTACAATGAATCTGCACCTGCCACCCTCTCAGGCATTGCATTCCAGCTTGTAAGATCTCACCTACAATAAAACTAAACAATTCACAGCTCCACTCATCGTGCTTTTCTAAGTCATCCCCTCTATCTTGGAATGGTCTTCCAAATGGTCATCACGGTCAAACGCTCTTGCCCAGTGTATCTCCCAGTCCAAGGTTTCATTTTACAAAATAAATTAAAACAAGAATACCACACTGCAACCAGTTACCAGCTGGAGATGTGTTATGCACCCAAACATAAGAACATATGACAATGACAGGCAGGAAGGAGACCATCTAGCCCATCAAGCTGGCACCTCACACAATAGCTGGAGAATCATGACTAAACCTTCTCCACACCCTCATTGCCAAGTAATCTCCTGGGAAAGGCAAAAAAAAATCAAACAATTAGGATTTTAAAAAATCTACTTCAATTGTGTCAATTGGCAACCTCTCACTGAAAAACATGCAATCCATTTCCAAATGATTGACCCTTTTCCTAATTCTCAGATCCGGGTACCTAGAGGGAAATTTTCCAAGAAGGTTGGGAAATATTCCTACTTCAGAAGCTGAGAGCTCAGGACAGTTTGTCAACTGTCTCTCTAAAGAAGTGTCCTTTCTGTTAATTACTTCTCTCTCTTCTGCTCAGCAGTTTGCAGAATCACACATGTTGTGAAACTTTTCTTTCCCAGTAGATTAGAAGCTGAGCGCTACCCTCATTGGAAGTACAAGCCTGGGATGAATAATCAGAAAATAACCAGTACCAATTACTTGGTACTGGGCAGCAAAGGAGCAGATGCAACAGACTCACTGCCCTGCTCTACACTCTGTCTGGCCTGAACAGTTGCAGTGCAGAAGTGGCAATGCCTTGATTGATGGATGGTTTGTTTGGCTCTTCTTTTCAAATGACTGGAAAGTTTAAATTGCCTCAGGTATGCTTGTGTGAGGCTATCTTAATTTTTGCCACCAGTCCCCAACAAGCTCCAAGTGAGATAGAGGTGCCTCATGATTACTTAACATACTCACGCAAGGCTCTGCATCGGCTTGTTGGAGAGTTCTCCATGTCCAGAAGACATTTGGGGCACTAGAACTAGATTGCTGTCACCCTGTATGGTCCATGGGTGTAAATGACAAACCATGAGGGGCGTGCTGTTTAAATGAATATCACTTCCCACTGACCAGAAGAGGTCACCTCCACACGCAAGGCAGAATGGGAGGGAAAATTATTTAAAATTTTCAAAGTTTTTTTTAAAATTCAAAACTTAGATTCATTTTGAAGTCACTGCTCCTTTTTCTCTCAGGCTTTGCTGCCCCTCCAACCTCTCGTCAATGCTGCAATTGAGAACCAGGAAACTGGCAACCCATTTCTTATTCCGGAACCCTCTCCTCCAAAAGGCTGTTGAGACTGAGGGATCAATTGGAAATTTTCAAACTGATACTGGTAGAGGTACAGAACCAACTCTAGTATATACTGTGTTCAGATATAGATCTTCCATGATCTGTCAGGATGTCTGGAGAGGCTGAATGGTGTCCTGTAACTAAGACAGTACCCGCAACTTATAGGACGCTTATGAGATTTCCTGAGATGGGTGTGGCAATTCGAGCATGGCAATTTCTCTGGATAACCCTGGATTGAATCACAGAATCCCTACAGTGCAGGAAGAAAACATAGGACCCATCAGATCTGCACTAACCCTCGAAAGAGCATCCTACTCAGACCCAGCCCCCTACCCTATCCCATAACCTCACATTTATCATGGCTAACCCACCAAGCCTACACATCCCTGGACATCACAGGGTAATTTAGCATGGCCAATCCAAGTAACCTGCAAATCTTTGGACTGTAGGAGGAGATCAAAGTACCCAGCAGAAACCCACGCAGACACGGGAAGAACATGTAAACTCCACACAGACAGTCACTCGAGGGTGGAATCGAAACCGGGTCCCTGTTGCTGTGAGGCAGCAGTGCTAACCACTGAGCCACTGTGCTGCACTCAATAGCATTGTACCCTAGCCTTAAAAGGAATTTTGCTCTCCAAGAGAGATCCTATGAATTATTCCATGCCCTGCCCCTCAATCGAACGCAGCTATGACTCAGAGGGCATCACTTCCGTCTGTGACAGGAAAAAGTGCAGGTTCAAGTCCAACTCAAGGCACTGGGTTACCTAGGCTGACATTTCAATACTGAGAAAGCGCTGCAGTGCTGGATGCGCAATTTTTACAGTGAGACACTAGAGGAGACCATACGGCCCTCTCAGATGGATGGAAAGGGTTCCACTGCTGAAAAACATTAAACGAAGGAGAATTTTCCCCAGTGCCCTGCTCAATATTTGTTCCTCAACAAAGCATCATCACAATACAGATTATCTGGTCATTGTCTCTGCAGCTAGTGGGAGCACGCTGTGCGTAAACTGGTTGCAGTGTTACAAACTGCGACTGCAATTCAAAAAGTTAACCATCATTTGCAAGGTTCTTTGGGACTTCTGGGGCTTGAAAGACGCGATGCGTCCTGTAAATCTTAATTTGTATATGTTTCAAAGGTTTCTTACAGTCAATTTACTGCCACTTCAACTTTCTCTTTTTCTCCATCACTCCCACATCTCAAATTCCAAGTGTCGTTCTTGCATTTAAATAAAAAGGATTCTGTTTTACTGTAATTACTAACAGAACAGGGTAAAAGCTATAAAAGTCATCACAAGATGACTGTAATTAGCATAACGACCAGCAGTTATTGCCTCGGCCTGACACAACCATTTATTGGTATGACCAGATAGATTATGGTCTCATTAAGGTTGGCATGTATTGACTATTAATGTGTGAAGAGGGGCTGGGTCTCCCAAATGCTGGTCTGAATGAATTCTTTTTTTCCTCCTTTAAATAGACTCATCTGGCTTAAAACAACAGACAAGAGTTTCAGCATCACCTTGGAACATCTGTGGCAAACAACAGTGGCTCAGTTGCAGATAGCCTTTTAGCCGAGTCATGAGGTTGTGGGTTCAAACCTGATTCCAGAATTTAGGTTCATGTACCTGACAATAAAGGAAGATCTACATTTCTAGTGCACCCACCATGACACCTTGAAGCATTTTACAGCCAATGAAATACTTTGAATGTCGCCATCATTGTAATGGAAAGGAAACAGCAGCCACCAATATCCCAAGACAGCAACGAATACCTGACCAGATCACCTGACTTCGGTGATATAAGTTGAAGTATAAATTTCACTCGGGACACAGAGAACTCCCCCGCTTTCACTGAAATAGTACCATGATATGCTTTACATCCACTGGAGAGGACAAGCAGAACTTTGGCATTACTTCCCAAATGAAAGGCAGCAACTCTCGAGAACGCTCAATCATTAGCCCAAGTTTTTGCGCATTATTCAGAACAGATGCTTTACGCAAAAAAAAGTGTTTCCAGTTGAAAACTTTTCTTTGACATGTGACGACGTTTCTTCAGACAAGTATAGAGGTTTATAAAATCATGAGGGGCATGGATAGTATGAACAGCCAAGGTCCTTTCTCCAGGGTAGGTCAATCCAAAATTAGACAGCATAAGTTTAAGGTGAAAGGGGAAAGCTTTAAAAGGGACCTAAGGGGCAAAATTTTCATGCAGAGGTTGGTACGTGTATGGAATGAACTGCCAGAGGAAGTGGTGGAGGCTGCTATAACTACAACATTTAAAAGGCATCTGGGTGGGTATATGAATCATAGAATCCCTACAGTGTGGAAACAGGCACTTCGGCCCAACAAGTCCACACCGACCCTTAGAGCATCCCACCCAGACCCACCCACCTAATCTATACATCCCTGAACACTATGGGCAATTTAGTATGACCTATCAACCTAGCCTGCACATCTTTGGACTGTGGGAGGAAACCGGACCATCCAGAGGAAACCCACGCAGACATGGGGAGAATGTGCAAACTCCATACAAACAGTCGCCCAAGGGTGGAATCAAACCCGAGTCCCTGGCGCTGTGAGGCAGCAGTGCTAACCACTGAGCCACCGTGCCACCCCTATATGCATGGGAAGGGTTTACAGGAATATGGGCCGAGTGCTGGCAAATAAGACTAGATTAATTTAGAATATCTGGTTGGCATGGACAAGTTGGACTGAAGGGTCTGTTTCCGTGCTGTACGTCTCTATGACTCTAAGTCTGTGGGGTTGTAAAGTTTGGTCAATTCCCAGAATGCAGCCAACATGGCGCTTTGCAATCTATTACTTCAAATATTCTGAAATCTGAGGAAGGCCCGGCTGATGCTTTATAGAACATGCTCAAGAATCCAGCAACAGGTCAACAAAATAAAAGTGTAGCTTTGTTGCAGTTTAACCAGCAAGCCGCAGAACTCAATATGACAACATCCAAATAGATCATTCCACACTGTAAAGCTGCTTTTTAAAAAAAAAAATCAAATTAAAGAATATGAGAAGCTTTGATAGAAAGTGATAAGGAGAAACGGTCTCTCCTGCTGGGAGAGTCAATCACCTGAGGTCACAAATTTCAGATAACTGGCAAAAACGCCAGGGGAGACAAGAAGATCTTGTACGCTCAGCGAATTATGATGATCTAGAATATGGTGCCTGAAAGCATGCTGGAAGCAAATTCAATACTTACTTTCAAAATGGAATTAGATATATACTTTTAAAAAAATGAAGTAAAATAAAATGCAGGGCTATGTTATAAACAGCAGCAGAACTGCCAGGCAGCCTGCATGGGCACGATGGATTAAAAAGACTCCTGCTTTTCTGTGAGGTTCTATAAATACCAAAACTAAACCTGCATAGAAGGACAACATTTGCTCCCTATTAAAACTAAAGTTCTGAGTCAAGCAGACGAGATTTACGATGGTGCAGCCAGGACTGGACAATCTTCACAATGAGGAAACATTGGATGGGTTTGGGGTTGTTTTACTTGGAACAGAAGAGACTAAAGGCTGACTTGCTTGCGGTCTACAAAATTATGACAGCCTAAGATATAGTAAATGAGACTACCTATTTGGTCTTGAGAGAGGGGTCAAAAAAGTAAAAGGGCATAGATTTCCAGTAACTGGTAGCAGGGTCCAGAAAAAGAAGAAACGAGGAAACATTTTTTTCACCCAGAGGATGGTGGGGATCTGAATCACTGCCCGAACAGACTGCAGAGGTAACATTCACACTTAGATAGCTTGAAGAGCTGGGACCTTCAGGCCTATGAACCAAGTTCAAAAATGTTGGGGGGGAGAAATTGATTCAGAGATAGTGGGAACTGCCAATGCTGGAGAACCTGAGATAACAAGGTGTAGAGCTGGATGAACACAGCAGGCCAAGCAGCATCAGAGGGGCAGGAAAGCTGACGTTTCGGGTTCTGAAGAAGGGTCTAGGCCTAAAACATCAGCTTTCCTGCTCCTCTGATGCTGCTTGGCCTGCTATGTTCATCCAGCTCCACATCTTGTTGTTATCTCAAAAAAGTTGGGATTAAGTTTGTGACTTTGTCAATTCTTTTTCAACCAGCCTGGGCAAGTTGGGCTCAATGGCTTCAGTCTGTGTCGTAAGGGTTCTATGCTTCAACTGGAAAGATGGAAGCTATACTGAAAGGTACTTGAAAGACTTAAAGGAGAATATTAAGCCAGATGTACCAAAACACAAGCGGGGATATGGATTTGTAACATTAGTCGCTTTCTGGCTGTGGAAGAGCCCTCCCTCGCTAATTCATTAGATGGACGCTGCAAGAGAAGGTAGAGCTGATAAAGGTAAATGCTGTAGGTAGGAACAAGCTTTGGGGAATGCACACGATGGCTTCTGTTACTCCTGGCTTTTCAAAGTAAGAGAATGCCTGAAAAGAAACATTAGCATTTTTTTTCCTGCATCTCCCACTCCTCCTGCACTGTAACTGTTCCAGCATTTCAAACAGGCAGACACAATCCACACAATGGTACCGCTAGCAGAAGTTGGATGAACTTTAGAGGTGTAGTAATTTCTGAAAAATGTTGGTTGTGTTTCTTTATGGGCATTGAAATGGAGGGCGGGTTAGTAAGTCAGCAAACAGAGAAGCAAAAAAAAACACCATTTATGGAAATCTCGAGCTCTGGGTTAAAACCATTTAAATCAAAAAAAATCTTTACCTAATGGCTGAGTTATTTAGAGAACCTAATTCATAAAATAGACAAAACCACAGGTAGTGCTATGAGAAAACTGTTCTTCAGGCAGTGGATTCCAAGTTATTATTATTTCAGTATGCTGTTTTATTCGAACAGCTCATTCTCAAAGTAACTGGTGAATGAATCATTTGAGTCGATTTTTTTTAAAAAAGGTCAGCTTTTTTTGTGATCATCATGACAGCTTGCATTTGTGAAGCACTTTTAAAGTGAGATGTTCGAAGGCACTTAACAGTGTACAACCAGACACGAAACCATGTCAGGAGATATTAAGACAAGTTAACGAAGGCTAAGTTTCTAAGGAAACTGTCTTGGAAGAGGAGAAAGACAGGTAGAGCGGATTTAGATCTAGGGAAGAAATTCCCAGTTTGATGCCCAGTCTGTTCGAGGCACAGCTGTGAATGGTGAAGCAAAGGAAATGAGGGATACACAACAGGCCAGAATTGGAGGTGTACAGAGATTGTGCAGGGTTGAAGGGGGTGAAGGAGTCTACAGAGATTGTGAAAAGCGATTCAGTAAAACATAGCACTTTCCACTTGAGGCACAGAAGCCCCAGTTTTAACCTAACCGGGCTAGGAAGCGCATTCTACACCCTTCCAACGATTGAAATGGACAGGTAAAGCAGGCGGTGTGCACGACAGGCACCTGACCTAAATAAATCTTGAGGGAAGGAAATCTGTCATTTTATCCAGTCTGAACTACGTATGATTCAAGACTACAGCAATGTGGTTGCCTCTTCACTGCCCTCAGAAAGAAAGAGCCTAACAACTGCTCAGTTCATGAGCAATTCAGAATAGGGAACAAATGCTGGCCTTGCAAATGACACACACACCCCATGGAAGAGTTTTTGGAATCCTGCACCATAGCCGGTGGGTAAACTAATGCCGTTAGAGTCAAGTATTCCCAGACAAGGAACAACATGCACAGACTACATTATACAGTAGAACTCCTTCTGTCAAAAAAAAATCAATCTGTATTAGCTACAATGTTCCAGACAGCCTCGATTTTCATCTCAGGTCAAGTGGTGAGCAGAAGTAGGAGAGTGCAATTTGAACCCACCTGGTATGAAGTGAGCTAATCTTGATAGAAATTTCAGAAGTGAACATAAAAACACATTGGGTATATTTCAGCTGGTGGGGTGAGAGTGAAAACACAGTGGAGAAAAGACAGCAAGAATGTGAACCAAAGAGAGAAAGCGATCTAGATAAAGTGTGCAAGACAGAGAGCTACAGACAGTGCATGGACTAAAGAGAGAAAGAGAGACAATGAAGGAGAGAGTGCAAGAGAAACAGAATGTGCAAACACCGTGCCAGAAGTCCCGATTTACGAGGCAGAAGATCATCAAACACCAGGGCTGAAGGTGATACAGGGAGGGCACTGCCAATGAAGTTGGGGGACAGATGTTGGCTGCAAATTTGCCATGAAGCTCTGTTCCTTCTCACCCCCATTCCTCCATACCCCATTGGGACAAACTTGTGCATTTTTATCATTTCAATTGTAACAAACTTCTATTTCAAATTCATTTTACAGTGACTGAGTTTAACAGCCCGAGACACTTGGGCATTTGTAACTGGTTTATCCCAATTGCTAATGCAGAGCTGGTTGTGGGTTTACCCAGTTATGTAACTAACAGCACATCTAGATCTTAAGACAAGGATGCAAACTTTTGAAGATTTAGAGTGTTGGAATTCACACATGACAATAACACTCAAATTAGCCAACTATATCTAGGTAACCTTGTGTAGCTTGTTCCACTGAAAGTTCAAACTTAACTTCAATAAGCTTCAACAAGCCATATCAATTACTCTTCCTCCTGTGGACATGATCGAAAAAGTCAGAAGTGAACATCAGTGCATCTTACCATGCCACAACAGAAAATGTGCCATCACCCATGTGAGGCAGAAAGTAAAATGAATGAAGACTTGCATTTGTATGGCACTTTACACAAGCACAGAATGTTGAAACTCAGAGATGAAACTCAGAACTGCAGATGCTGGAGTCAGCGATAACACAGTGTGGAGCTAGAGGAACACAGCAGGCCAGGCAGCATCAGAAGAGCAGAAAAGTTGACGTTTCAGGTTGAAGAAGGGTCCTGACCTCAAACATCAACTTTCCTGCTTCTCTGATGCTGCCTGGCCTGCTGTGTTCCACAGCTCCACAGAATGTTGAGACTGCTTTACAATCAAAATAAGACATCCAGACTGACCACACAGAGCACAGTACTGAGGGAGTGCTACACTGCAAAAAAAAAATGCTGATTTTTGGATAGAACATTAATTAAAAGCCTGTCTGTTCTCTCAGGTGTACATAAAATATTGTGTGGCACAAATTTCAGAGAAGCACAGAGAAGATTTCGTCCCAACCAATATTTATCCCTTAACTATTAGAAATTAATAAAACAGATCATCAGACCATTATTACACTGCTGTTTGTGGGACCTTGCTGTGTACAAATAGTTCTAACATTACATCAGCGATAGCATTTCAAAAGACATTGCATTGGCCGTGAAAGACTTTGGAACGTCCTGGGATAATACAACAGGAGTATATAAAGACAGAATTTTTCTTTTTCGTTTACAGATCCTATGTTGGATCTGCGTTTTCAGCATGTGTTTAACAATAAATGAAAATATACTTTTAAAAGAAATTGGAATGCACTCATGCGTTTTAAAACTCTTTTAAATCTATACTTTTTTCTTCCTCAAATCTGGCAAGAGATTCTGAAGAGAGTTCCCAGTCAGACCATGAGACCCCTGGCAGCAAATCCACTTTACAGGAGAACACAGAACATGAGGATGTGGAGAACCTAGATGGCAAGACAAAGAAAATGAAAAAGAAGAGAGAAGACAAAGAAGGTGAAAACGAAGGGAAAGAATAAAGATAAAGAGAAGAAAGAGATTGATAACCAGGAAAATAAAGCTTACATAGACATTCCGTCATTCTAATTCTGGCTCTCATGCATCTACGATTTTTCACATTGCAACATTGGATGCTGTGTATTCAGCTGTCTCAGCCTAAAGTATCCTCGCTAAATCTCTTCTGCAGGAAGATGCTGCTCAATGCTTGCATCTTTTACCAAGCTTTTAGTCCAAATTTTGGTACATCTTTAAGTGGCTCAGTATCAATTCCTACTTTCATACCTTTCTGCGATATGTTTTGGGTCACTTATCACATTAGAAATGCTATGCAAAAGCGAGCTTTTGTTAAACGAGAACTCATTAATTTCTCCCTTTATAGTTGCAATTCTAAAGGCAAACCGTAATGTGCTTATGAGCAGCAGTTGGAAAGTAGCTTTGCACAGGGTAACGATCTAACCTTGGGCCTCCAAACATCCAAGATCTAAATGAAAGTGCAGAGGAAATCTCACCCCAGTTAATATGGCAGAAAATCTAGGTGAGTTCAGAAAGACGTTTAACAGCCAGTTGGAAGAAACTTATTCTGATTCCTCCGAACTTTTTTCAAGTCAGTTTTCAGAGGAATCCGAGCCCAAATTCCAAATGTGAGCTGATTATTGATGATTAGCGACCAAGCACAACAGCATTTAATTAGAACTTATAGAACATAGGAACTAGAATACTGCGGCACAGTGGTTAGCACTGTTGGCTCTCAACACAGGGACCTGGGTTCAATTCTAGCCTTATGTGGATTTTGCACGTTAGCCCCCTGTCCGCATGGATTTCTACCAGGTTCTCCAGTTTCTTCCCACAGTCCAAAATATGCCAACTAGGTGGACGAGCTGTGGTATATGTGGAGTTATGGGGATAGAGTGGGTAGTTGGGGGTGGGTGGTGGGGGTCTGGTGGGGTGCTCTTTAAGGGTTGATGTAGATTAGATGGGCTGAATGGCCCCTATCTGCACTGTGTGGATTCTATGATTCTACGAGAATAGGCCATTCAGTCCCATGAGCCAATGTCCCCTTATTCAATAAGTTCCTATATACTCTGCCAGCCAAATTTGACGTCAATTTTCCTTCACAGGCATCATATGTTTGTGATCATTTGCACTCAAAAGTGATCGTTTAGCAATTACTTGACATCCTTAGTAATTCAACAGTGATCACCTGACACCATTGGCTATCAAATGACATCAAATAAAAACCCTATGACATCCAATGATATTACTGAATGTATTGAGCACACTTGAACATAAAACCAGCTGAAAAACTTCTGGTGGGGTCTCAACTCCACCTGCATGGCCTCAGTTCCATAACCCTTGTCTAACAAAATTGTATACATCTCAGTTGCAAAATACTCATTTGACTCACAGCCTCAACGCCTCTTGGACAGTAGAGTTTCAGATTTACTCTGTGTGCAAAAATGCATCCTGACATCCAGAATAAACTCCATTAAATACCTCAGCATTGCTCCGAAGCCTTTCTTCTTGGCTTTCTTTTCCTGGTTATCATTCTCCTTCTTCTTCTCTTTGTCTTTCGTCTTTCCCTTTGTTTTCACCTTCTTTTTCTTCTCTTTCTTCTTTTTCTCTTTCTTTGTCTTGCCATCCGAGTTCTCCACATCCTCATGCTCCGTGTTCCCCTGTAATGCGGATTCACTGCCAGGGGTCTCATGGCCTGACTGGGAACTCTCTTCAGAATCTATTGCCACAGATTTGAAAAAGAAGTATAGATTGAAAAGAATTTTAAAACATGTCAGTGCATTCTAATTTCATTTAGAAGTATATTTTCATTTATCACTTTCTGGTTTTCCTATCTTAATACTATTCTCTACCCAACAAGTGTTGAAGGACAATCTCTGTACAACATTCATCTGCCTGAAAAACAGCTCCTCATTAATTACCCTCCAATTACCCAATTTATGAGTTGGAGAGCCTGGGTGCAAGATCTGGATTGGATATTTGAGTACAACATCTAGGCTGACATTCAGCTCAGCACTGAGGAAAGGCCTTGCTGTCAGAAGTGACTATTTTTCCCCTTAGAAATGGAACCGAGGTTGCACCTTCCCTCTCAAGTACAAAAGACCCCATGTTGCTATTTTGAAGACGACCGGGGAAGCTCTCCTATTATCCCTAGACAAACATTACCAAGATTTTGATTTGTTGGCAATTATCCCATGGCTGTTGTATGCAAATTAGCTGCTGAATTTACAACATTACAACGGACACCAGAATTCAAAGAGTCCTCCGTTTCCTGTAAAACATTTTGGGACATCCTGACATTGTAAAAAGTGTGATTAGCAATACAAGTTCTTTCTTTTTTTTCAATAAAGGTATGCAATCAGTTTCTTTCGCATATTATGTCATTTTTTAAAAAAAATACCTCAGGGTACCTTGAAATCAGGAATGGCACTACGGAAATACAGATACTTCTGGCCAGGGTGAGATTTCTGGCCTGTTTTTTTTAAACCTCTTCTTACAGCAGTGAGGCTGAACGAGAATTGCTCGAAAATGGAATCATTGGGCTGAATATCATGACTGAGGTTGAAGCCCCACCAGCCTGTTCTAAAAGCAGAAGTCAAGCCTGCTTTGGCCAGTGACATGGCTCAGGAAGCACGATCCTAGTGCCAGCCAATTAAACAGCTGCTGCAAAAGCTGCTGTCTCTGTCAACTCAGCAGCACCACTGCCAGCGCTGGCCATTTGTGGGATTGCATCAGCAGGACAGGGCGCTTCGATGGCTGGGCACCCTGGAAACGCAGGGGCATTTCCCTGTAGGTGCTGGCCCCAGCAAACTGTAGAGGAAATGGGATCCTGAGGGCAGATGGAGCCACTGCCCCAAACTCACCTGGCCATGGCAAAATGTGAGTGGAGGCTGGAACAGGTCCTTAATCGGCCAGTCAAAGAGCTCAACTGGGCTCTAAGTGGGTGGCTTGGTTACCATCACTCCTTGACAAAATGGCACTACAGCGGGAATGCGCTGGGCGCACCTTCTCATACCACTTTCCCTTTCTTCTCACTTCCCACTCCCTTGCTAAGAGGCTGGTGAAATTCAGCTCTTACGATCTTTTATCAAATCTCTAAAATGTTATGGGCCATAGATTCATTGTCACACAGTGGCTCAATGGTTAGCGTGGCTGCCCTAAAGCAGCAGGGGCCCACGTTCAATTCCACCCTCGGGTGACTTCCTGCGTGGAGCATGCACGTTCTCCCTGTTTCTGCAGGTGTTTCCTCCCACAGTCCACAGATGTGCAGGTTAGGTGGATTGGCCATGCTAAATTGCCCAAAGCATCCAGGAATGTGCAGGCTAGGTGGATTAGCCATGGGAAATGCAGGGTTACAGGTAGGGTAGGTAGGGTGGGTCTGAGTGGGATGCTCCTCGGAGGATCAGTGTGGGCTCAATGGGCCGAATGACCTGCTTCCATATTGTAGGGATTCTATCATCTTTAAAAAATAATCTATTTTCTGACACCAAATACATGGCGCACGCACACAAAATAATAAGATGATTAATGAATATTAAAAGAAAAATGTTTTTTTGTTTTACAATGACCACTGTAAAATACCATAATATACTGATTCATCAAAATACTCATTATTTTTCTTTAACTAAAGCACTACTGATTATTTCCGACTGCACATACACATTACTTTTACCTGATTTTTAAAACTTAAAATTCCACCTTCATTTTACAATTAATTTCTGTGACCCCACACCCCACCATTAAACAGTTTCCTTAGAATATTATCTTTAATAGATTTTTGTATCTATTTGTGACTATATTTATAAGTGGTATCATTGATATTGCACATTCTCCTTGGTGTCAGCAAGTGTAGTCTTACATATAATGACAAGAACATTACTTTGTTTCTCAGGGTGTTGGCATTTTTTGATTCATTCCAAATATTCCTCTACAGAGTTGGAGCTCTTCAAATTTTACCATTAGAGACGGTTGTCTCAACAAAATTCTTTGAGGTAGAAGTAGGACAGTTAAAGCTCATAACACTCAAAATAGACTCAAAGAAAACACATAAATATCTCAACAGATATGCATCAGAACTCAGTAAATAGCCTGGCAGGAAGCATCTAACGGAAAATAAAAACTCCGACTGGGTGCAATTTGCCTCGTGGGGTACGCAGTTGTTTATAAAAAAACTAATATGTAGAAATTGTCTCAATTTTTAGGGTTGACACTTAGAGAATCCATTGCCGAACATTTAAGTCTCATCCACAACTCCAGCTATTAGTACCTGTCACAACGTCAGCAAAAAGATTAAGAAGTGATCCAGTTGAGGGGAATTAAGTGATTTGGCAGAATTCACAGTATTCTATCAAATTAATAACATAGTAATGGGGCATTTGGTTCAGCTGGCTATGTATAAATGAAACTCTATCACCCCACATCATTTAACCACATAAACAGATCCATCTTTCCTTTTTGTCTCAGCAGTTCATTCTAGGTTCCCCTAAATGCATCTATGTCATTTCTCTCAAATACTTTGTGTGGTAGCTGGTTCCATGTTCTAACCATCCTCTGTGTAAAGTGACAAACAGTTTGCCTCTGGGGCGTGGAACTCGGAACAAGAAGGCATAACTTTAAAATTAGAACTAGGCTGTTCAAGTGGAGTGCTGGGAACTAGCATTTGGCAAAAAGTGAAATGAAAGTCTGGAAAAAAATAAGATGCTGAGGCTGAGTCATTCCAAATGTTAGACTGATAAATGTTTGATAGGTGAGAGTATTAAGGGATTTGGAACCAAGGCAGGAAAATGGATTTGAGGCTCAGATCAGCAATGATTAAACTGAATAGGTTAAAGGCTGAGGACCTGGATGGAAAACACCTTTTTATTATGTTCTGGTTTACAGAGATTTGAGCAAAGAGCCGGGAGTGAGGCTAAACAGATGGGTTTTTTCTCGAAGTACCAGCCCCAAGCCCAATGGATTGAATTGCCTCTCTGTGTTCTCAATCATTCTAAGATTCTACATCAATAATGGAAAGACACATGGAGCAGCTGCACATCCTATCCACTGGTTGGATATCGGCACTATTATAATCGTTATGTAACTGGAATGCATACGATGCATGTTAAAATTTCAATTAATGGTTTTTGAAAGTGATGTGTTCCTGGCAAATACGTGCATGAAACTGTCATAATCAGTTGTGTTTTTTTGAAAACATCCTAATCCGATATTCCGAAGGGATTTCACCATCTGAAAGCATAGGCTTGCTGAAGTTTTTTAATTCATTCTGGGAACACATGCGTCATAGGCTGGTATTTACTGCCTATCCCGTTACCAGAAAACTACTGGAAATGTGGACCAGCCCTTGGAAATCAGGACAGAAGAGAAAAGGGACATTCAGTTTACCTAAAGATGATGATGATGACGGGCGGTCCTTTTGAACTGTTGCAGGCCATGCACTGAAGGGGAGGGACATCATTGTGCTGTTTGAGTGGGGATTCCAGGATCTTGATCCAATGATGATGAAAAACTGGTGGCATAGACCCAAGTCGCAATAATGTACAACGTGGGGAGAACTGGAGTTAACAGTGCTTCAAGGTGGCAGCTGCCCTTGTCTTTCTAAGTCATGGAGTCACTGGTTTCTAAGGTGCTGTTGAAGAAGGGTGGGGGAGGGGTCAAGCTGTATTCCTCATTGCCAAGTCAAGCTGTTCAACAAGGTGCTAGAGGCACGGTCAAAGAAAAGAGGTTTCCAAGGATGTGTTAAGGACTACAGCAGCTTATCACACCATCATTCAGTTCCAGCAAACAAACAATTAGGTAAAGGAGAAAGGAAACAGGAAACTTGGAAGACTGCTTCCAACTAAGTTGTGAGTATGGTAAGAGGACACAAATTCAAAACGTTGATATGAATTTCCAGGACTGCCACCAGGAGTTCTATGAATGGAGGGATCAGTCTTAATCATTTATTCCCATTTTCCAAGCAACTCAACCATCTTTTTCACAAATACTGTGAGCATTCAGATACAGAACCATAAGCTTTGACTTTTTACCATGATTACTTATTCTGGTTTTAATTTCTGATGCACAATTCTGACTATATTTTCTACCCCTTCCTTGCTAGAGATTTATAAAATCATGAAGAGCACAGACAGGGTGAATAGCCAAGGTCTTTTTCCCAGGGGTGGGGAGTCCAAAACTAGAAGGTATAGGTTTAAGGTGTGAGATATTGTATTATAATTCTCTTTACCAACTCACACACAAGTGCACTATGTTTACTAGACTGTGTTTCCATTCACTCATTCATAAAACCGCGTTAAGCTAAATTAAACATCCTTTCCAACCATTACTGCTTTTTCACACCTTTCAATTCTTATCGATCCCATGCTGCTAGCAGCGTTTAGACTTGTTTCTGTACCAAAGGCTACCCTGGAATAAGTGTTAATACCATAACCTACTGAGAACAATGCCATCCCTGCCACTGTGTCTCCATAACTCACTTGAAACTATGGAAAGATTATAATATTAATTAGCTCTTAGCAACTGTCTCTCGGAACCCGAACAGGTTGCAGAATATCAAACAGTTTCCCTCACTAGTATGCACCTTTCAAATACATATTAAATAGGGCCGCTACCCCTTTAAGAAACTTACTATCAAAACAGCAATTCCATGAAGCTGCATGAATAAATGTGTACGAACTGTCAAAACCGGTGATAGTAAATGAAATCTCACCACCCAGCTGCAGGAGACCAGTTTAATATCCTCTGTACGTTTATTTAGTACACGTATAATTTCTCACCTATTTAGATCACATAGGGCCAGTATTTTTACTAACATTACTAATTTTAAAGACAAAAAAAGGACTAACACCTCTTAATTATGCAAGTTCAGACCAGGCAGACATTCTAATCCCATCAGGAGTAACAGCCAGCATTTAGGAAGTGCTTAAACCATCTCCTGCTTCCCCAGGGCAGATGTCATGCAAACTTGTGTATAATAGATAGAACTGTGTGTTACTATAATGCTAAAATTTTAATGTATATAAAAACTGTATATAAAAGAGGCTACCGTAAAACTGTACTTTGGATTCCATCGCTGCCGCGAACTGTGCTACTGCCAATGCTCAATAAAGAGGCTATTTTCATCACTCACAGATCTTGGTCGTTATTGAACATGATCCCACAAAGATGAGAGGGGAAAGATTTAAAAGGGACCCAAAGGGCAACTTTTTCATGCAGAGGGTGCTGTGTGTATGGAATGAACTGCTAGAGTAAGTGGTGGAGGCAGTTATAATTACAACATTTAAAAGGCATCTGGGCAGGTTTATAGGATGGGTTTAGAGGGACATGGGCCAAATACTGTAAAATGGGACTAGATTAATTTAGGATATCTTGTCGGCACAGATGAGTTAGGCCGAAGGGTCTGTTTCCGTGCTGTATAACTCTATAACTTTGATTGTCACTCGCCTCTTCACTGCCTGCACCTCTGATCTCTTATTCCTTTTTGTTTTCTAAAACTTCCTTCAAATTGAATCCTCCTCCCCACTGTAATTAGTTGACATTAATAACATGCTGACTATCATCGACTGAACTCAGAAAGCGAGTTAGGTACAAGTTGGCACCAAGCAGCTGTAGAAGTATATTTCAGGCCACCTGTGGCCACCTTCAAGAGAAAAAGAAAAGTCACAAATATTAAAAGATGAATGGCGTTTTTAGCTAGCATGTTCAAGTATAATAATTTTCACATAAATAAATACTTAAACTTCTTCAATTTATTTTTCTGATCTGTATAGCATCCGTTATATATTCATCCAAATGTTCAGGGTAGTTGTAATTCGAAAGTAATATATTTCCAAGTCTCAACGTCATTATTGGGTAATTGTTTAAAATTTAAAAATTGATATGTCTGGGTAGCAGGAACAGGCCATTCAAAACACCTGGGTGTCCCTCAATGACTGTTCCATAATTTCACAAGATTGAGGTAAATATGAATCTTAATTCCAGTGACCTACTATGGTACTAGATCACATCATAACCAAGCTTAACAAACATCATTCAACAGTACTGTGGAAAGTATGCTTCTTTTAAAAAAAACGTTTATTCATGGGACGTGAGTGTCATTGGCAATATCAGCATTTATTGCCTGGCATTAGTTGAGAAGGTGATGATGAGATTCAGCAGATCTGGTAGCACCTGTGGAAAAAGAGAAGCAGAACTAACGTTTCGGGTTGATGGCTTTTTGTCAGAGCTGAAGTAATTAGAAATGGAATAGTCTTTTTCAGCAAACTCGGGGAAGGAGGATGATGAGCAATCAAAAGGGAGAGTCCACGATAGCTTGTAAAACAGGAGAGAATGGGAGCGGTTGAGGGTTGATACAAGGCAAAATAAGATCCTTATGGGACAAGTAAATAAATGAAAGACATGTCTACAGGAGATGTAAATGACCCTTCTGAAGAAGAGTCACTGGATCTGAAACATTGGCTCTGCTTTCTCTCCACAGATGCAACCAGACCGACTAAGTTTCTCCAGCTATTTTTCTTTTTGTTTGTGATGGTAATTTCACTGTCTGAAGGTCCTTCACTAATAATGACAGGAAACCATTTATTCTGAAACAATTCACCACTCAAAATAAGTACTGCTAGTGTATTCACGTCACCAAATATTCTTAATAGAAATGCAGTGGTCTCTCCTTTCAATATTTGATATTTTCTGCTGCCGATATTGTCCACACAGTGCATAAATAATTAAAAAATTTATAATGGAAGGGCACTGACTTGGGTTTTGTATTTCCACAATATGCCTCTCTTGGCCTCACGAGTGGGAATAAAAATCCTATTTCTTTGTCATCCAGAATGTTTTCTTGATTTTAATAACTGTCAGAGCCCCATAAATAAGTAATTTTGTTTGTTTATATTTTATTTTAAAGAGGTGTATTACGAACATACAGGGACATTTAATATTCTCATTTATAGCTATGTGAACTCCTATTGCCTCTCTTCAGAGAGACCTGCCAATTGCTTTTGTAACTAGCCTTAATGTAGCTATTAACTGCTGAATTTACAAAGGGCTTTCTCGGCCTCGGATGCAATTCCTATCATTGGCAGGTCGCAGAGTTAATGTGAACACGCAATTCCGTAACTTAAAGACATATCAGAAATTGCAGCCGCTTCTGTTTTTAAATTGTCAAATTGGTCGCTGTGCAGAAAGATAAGGCATTGTCTCAGTTCCTCAGTTCACATGACCAAGAAACCAGGACAGAAAGCGTACAGTGACGAACAGGTGGTCTTTGTAGGAGAATCTGAATGGACAGAAACAAAATGCAAATTTGAACTGCAGTGGAACATTAGCCTTCTTCTCAAGGGGCATGAGATATGAAGTGGTGAGTTTTAGGTTTCTACTTACAAAGCTCTGGTTATTCTGCATTTTCATTCAGATTTGAGTCACTGCACCTGTGGAAAGAGTTAGTGGCCTTCAAGGCAGTGCAGTGCAGAATCACCTGAATGACACAGAGGCCAAAAGAGTTACAATTATTAGGATAGGTTACCGTGACTAGCGACCAGATTTCCATGAAGTAGGGCTGGCTGCAGGTGCCTTTAACAATGGTACGCCAGACCCAATGTGGTAGAATAAAAATAAAACTTTCATGGAGTTTGAGCAGCTCTGGCAAAGCCAGCACTTGTCACCCATCCCCAATTACTCAAGTCCGAAGCAGTAAGCCTCTTGATCCTCTGCGGTCCATGTGGTGGAGGTACACCGACTGCGCTGTTAGAAGAACAGTCCCAGGATTGTGACCCCACGGCAATCAAAGGAACAGTGAAATTGATCCAAAGTCAGGGTGGAAGGGGGCTTGGAAGGGAATGTGCAGCCTCTAGTGTAGCCATGTATCTGCTGCCCCTGTCTTTCAGCATGGCAGAGGTTGAAGGTTCGGAATATGCTGTCAAAAAAGCCTTGGTGAATTGAAGCAGTGCCTGTCGCTGATGGTACACATTGCTGCTGTGCTGTGGTGGTGGAGAGAGCGAATGTTTAATGGAGTGATGAGGTGTGTGTTACTTAGTGCTGGATGGTGTTGAGACTACGGAGTATTGCCAGAGTTGTACCCAGCAGGCAATTTGAGAGTATCCTTCATACTATGGCCTCGTATCTTGTAGATGGTGGACAGGCATTGTTGAGGCTGCAGGTGAGTCCCTGCAGAATTGTCTCTGACCTTCCTTTGTAACCACAGTATTTACATGAACTGGTCCAGTTGAGATTCTGTTCAGTAGTAATCCCCAGCATGTTGATTGTTGGGGATTCAGCAATAGTATTGTCGTTGAATGTCAAGGTTTGAAGTTTAGGTTCTCTCTTGTTGTCTATTGATCCACATTGTGTGGAACGAAAGTTAGGTTCCAACTACCAGCCAAGCCTGAACATAGCCAAGGTCTAACTGCAAATGGACATGGACTTCTTCAGTGTCTATGGAGTTGTGAATGTGTTGAACATTGTGCAATTGTCTGTGACTTCTTCACTGATGGCAAGTGATTGATGAAGTACCTGAGTCAGGAAATTTTGTGCTTCAGTTTAGCTACTTTGGTAATGAAAATCCAGTCCCAATTGCGTATTTCCTGGAGTATAGAAGATTAAGTGCAATCTAATCAAGGTGATTAAGATTAGTCAAGAATAGCCACGAGTGAGATAGAGAAACAATTTCCTATAGTTTGGGGAGTTCAAAATATGGGGCCATAAACCTAAACTTACAGCCAGGTTGCTCACACGTGACGTCAGGAAACACTTTCCAACTCAACTACAGCCATAGAAATCTGGAATGCTCTCCCCTAAAATGTTGCTGTGGCCGGGTGTAAATTGAAAATTTTCAAATTAACATTGAGAGATTTTTATTAGGTAAGCCTATCAAAGGTGACAGGACCAAAGCAGGTAAATGCAATTAAGATACAGATACATAATTCATGATGGGAGAGGCTCAGGGGATAAAAGGCCTGCACCTGTTACTGTGAACGTCAATGTCGCCGCCTACAGTAAAAGATGGCGAATGGAATCACAGAACCACTGAGATGGTTGGCATCCATTAAATCACAAGAATTATCATTTGTGTCAGCTATAACTCCAACCAGGAGAGAGCTCCCCGTTGATTCACATTGGCTTATTTGAAAGGGCAATATGTTTGAAAGAATTCATTCACGGGCTGTGGGTGTCATTCTGATCACTTAGCCACGACTGGAACACGCCCCTTCCACGCAATTTCACCAACATGGCACTTCCTCTGGAGGTCTGCAGGCTCTCCTGCATTCCTCATTGAACCAGGGTTGATCCACTGGCTTGTTGGAATGGCAGAACTAGGGAGTTGCTGAGCCATGAGGTTAGAAATTGTACTGGTACACAGTTCTGTTGCCAAAGGCCTACAGCAACTCATGGGTGTCTGTATTGAGCAACTTGATTGAATCATATCGGAGCCTATCCCATTTAGTATATACTGTGTTATTACCATACAACACAATGGAAGGTATCCTCAGTATGAGGAAGGAACTTCATTTTTAGAAACATTGCCTGCAGTCACTCCTCACCAACAGTGCCTTAAGCAAATGCTAATGAAAATCTGCAAGAGGTCGATTGTTGAGACCAAGGTCACGTTTCCCAACATTTTTCCATTGCATTGGTTCCCTCAACACCAACCACAGGCCTGTTCTAGCAGATATGTCCTTCAGGACTTAATCACATTGGTTAGTGGCAGTTGAGCCACTCTTAACGATGTGTGTCAAAGTGGTCTTCAAAATGGAGCAGCACCGACTCATCAATTGAAGGAGGGTGGCAAAGATTTCCTTGCTCAAGTTTGATCTAATGCCATGGCACTTAATGGGGTCTGGAGTCAATGTTTAGGTGTCTCGGGAACACCCCCTCCCCATGTGCATGCCATTGTGGTGCCACCTCTGGTGGGCAGGACAAATGGCAGGATGGTGATGGAGGAGTCTGGGATGCTAACAGGAATAATTCTTCGAGCATGACCACATCGAGCCATTATCGATGGGACATCATTCCAAATTTTCACACAAGCCTCCACACTTGGTTTTGCAGCATGGACTGAGCAGGGTGTGCCTTTGTTATTTCCAATGCCAGACTGTACAGCTATAGCTAAGTGACTTGCTAGGCCATTTGAGGGCAGTGAAACATTTACCACATTGTTTTGGTATATAGTCACATGTAGGCCAGACAAAAAAAGGATGGAAATGTTTTTAATGACATAAGTAAACCAGGTGGCTTTTCTTAACAACAATCCAGTAATTTTGTGATCACTATTAATGAAACTAGCATTTTGTTCCATATTAACAAAACTCAAATTTCCCAGCTGCCTTAGTGGGATTTGAATTCTTGTCCCCAGAGTATTAATTCAAGCCTCTGGATGATTAGCCTAGGAATATTACTGGTATGTTAAGATTACCAATAGCATATAGTTTTATATTGCACAACAAAAGTCTCAGGAGAACTATAAATCACACAAAGGAAAAAAAAAATCACTATATTAGCTCTGTAACAAAAAAAATTAATTTGTTGTGACCTTGTCTATAGATTTTTTAAAAATTAATAGGAGCAATGTAGAGTTGAAATCATTGTGTCTGTCATATAAACAAATGTTAGCCATTTCACCACAAGCGGTTTATTACAGGAGCGATTTTCATGAATATTGAAAACCTACAACTCAAAAGAAATGAAACTGCTCATGAGATACCAGTTTCTTCTCATGCGTGAAATAAGCCAGTAATCAACTGCTAGTGATATGAAGGAGAAGAGGAATGGTAAGATAAACCATGTCTATAGCCCTGCCTTCAATGAGCCAAACTGCCTTCGTGATGTATATACAATCACATGAAGATTTGGCTGTGCAATTGAAAAATAGTTTCCATGTTAAAATATATCTATTGAATCATAAAGAAATTAATTATTAGAATAATGCAGGCACTGCAAACCCGTCCTTGATAAAGCCCGACGCAACCATGTCCTTCAACCATCATCAACAACCCTTTGCTCAACATTTATCTTAGTCCTCAATTGCAAATTATTAATATTGGCACTTGAGCATGCAGACAATGTCTTATCACACTGAAATGACTGAACATCAACTCATTTCTTGAGCGAAATGACTGTTCTTATGTGGGAAAATGAGGCAACCAATTCTGCACGACTAACGTGCTACAAATAAAGAAATGATAGACAGACAATTATTGCACCCTTCGCTACTCCCCTCAGCAGTAAAGTATTAAACCTGCAATGGCAGGATTGTACAAAAGGAGTTTATACAGTCCTTTGGGTCTCTATCAATTCTTCAAAAGGACAAGCAATTGGCTTTACTCCATGCTTTCCCCATAACCCTGAAAGGTTTTATTTCTTTTGTAGTACTTACTTAATTCAATTTTGAAAGTTACAATCAAATCTGCTCCCATCACCCTTTCAGGTAGTACATTCAAGATCTTAAGAAATTGTTCTTTTCATCCTGCACCTGCTCTCTTTTTGTCTTGACTTCAATCTGTTGTCATTGGTTAACAACACGCCTGCTAGCCTCTCCCCATCTACACTGTTGAACTGTTTCTTCCTTTTGAATTCCACTATTAAATTGTCCTTTAGCCTTTGTGGCTCCAAGAAGAAAAATCTCAGTTTCCTCTATCGCTTCACAGAAACCCTGGTCCCTTATCTGAAGCACCATTCTGGTAAACACAAAAAAAAATTTGGTAGGAATTTGCAGGAGGCTCGGCAGCATCTGGAGAGGTGGAGAGGTAGAAAGAGAGAGAGAGAGAGAGAGAGAGAGAGAGAGACAGGAGGGTAAAGAGATAGAGAGAGAGAGAGAGGAGAGAAAAGAGAGAGAGAAGAGAGAACAGAGAGAGAGGAGAGAGAGAGAGAAGAAAGAAAAGACAGCAAAAGGAGAGAAAAGAGAGCAAAAGGAGAGAAAAGAGAGCAAAAGGAGAGAAAAGAGAAGAGAGAGAAGAGAGAGGAGAGAGAAGAAAGAAAAGACAGCAAGAGGAGAGAAGAGAGAGAGTAAGAGAGAGGGAGAGAGGAGAGAAAAGAGAGAGAGAGGAGAAGGACAAAGAGAAAGTGAGAGGGGCATTGAAGGGTGACATGAAGTGGGATGGCAGGAGGGCATGTGCTCATTGCTTAAATACTTCTGCAGGCTTTTTTTTTTAACCAGAGCCAGGGTAGGTATTGGGCAGCCCACACACCTATTGGACAATTAATGGCCATCATCACTGGGATCTTATCAGTGGGATTGAAGGGTGCTCACAGCCCTGGCTGAGGGTTTAGGTAAGGTGGCACCCCCACTTACCTTTTATTTAGGCCTTCTGCTTTAAGCCTTATCAGGAACTAAATGCTGTTTGAGCAGTGCCCAGCGGTACTGCTGGCATTGGACAGCTACTAGCTGATGAGTTCTTTGAAGTAGGATATCCTCCTAAATAGGAGCTGAAGTCACACCCTCAGATGGTAAAATCCAGCTGAGTCTTTCCTGGTACATCTTGTGTGTACTATCTACGAGATACACTGCAGAAATTCACCAAAGATCCTCAGAGAGCACCTTCCAAACCACGGCAGCTTCCACCTAGAAGGATAAGGGCAGCAGACATATGGGAACACCACCACCTCCAGGTTCCCTCCAAGCCACTCACCATCCTGATTTGGAAATATATCGCCGTTCCTTCACTGTCGCTGGGTCAAAATCCTGGAATTCCCTCCCTAATAGCATTGTGGGTCAACCATAAACTGGAGCACTGCAGTGGTTCAAGAAGGCAGCTCACCACCACTTTCTCAAGGGCAACTAGGGATGGGCAAGAAACGTTGGCCCAGCCAGCGACCCCCACATCCCACAAAATGAATTTTTAAAAAATACAGGCGTGCCTCGACATTTCAGCTGTTGGCCCTGACTTTTCCCTCTGGATAAATTCCAGCGAGACACTTCTAAATGACCTGTCATCAGTTACATTGTACAATTTACTATTCTGGTAAATACTACTGTGTGTCCTTTCCACAGCCTTGACAATTATTTTGAATTGTGGTGCCCAGAAGAGGATACGAGACTTGAGGCCTGACCAGTGCTTCATCAGGGTTTACCATAACTTGCTTACTTTGCGTACACTGCCTCAATTAACAAGTTGAATACTCCAGATTCTTATTAACATCTTTATCAACTTGTTCAATTATTTATCTGTGTGAATGTCCTGTTATGCATCCCCTTTAAAACATCATCATTTAGTTTATACAGCCTCTCATTTTTCCTTCCAAAACATATTAATGAATTCCCCTCTGTGGCTTGAACATTGCCACTGCATCTTTTAACACGTACCAGAGCAGGAAGACTGGACAATAGTTTGTAATTATAACAAGGAGAACACAGACATTGGAAAGGATACAAAAATCTATTTAAAAAGATATTCACAGAATTGAGATATTTTCTCCCATGCAGAAACAATGATCAGCCTACTGTCATTTCTCTTGGGAAGATTGAAGAGTTGCCTAGTAGACAGCCTTAAGATTCTAACTGATTTTGAAACAATCGTTCTGAGGAAAGCTAGAGGTGTGTGTGCGTGCATGCACGTTTGATTTGATTTGATTTGATTTGATTTGATTTATTATTGTCACATGAGCCTAAGTACAGTGAAACGTTTTGTTTTGCGTGCAGTACAGGCAGATCATAACAAAGTGCATTAGGGTAATGGCACAGAGTGAAGAATGCAATGTTACGGCTACAAAGAAATTGCACAAAAAGCAAGGTCAACGTTAGATTTGAAATTTGAGAGGTCCATTCGCAAATCTAATAACAGTGGGGAACAAGCTGTTCTTGAACCTGTCTGTGTGTGTGCATGTGCGTGTGCATGTGCGTGTGCGTGTGTGCGCGGTAGAAGAATGTCTCTGAAGAGATCCAACTTCAAGCTTTAAAGTCCTTCCTCTGGGCCAGAAGCTCCTGGTTCACATCTCACCTGCCCTGGAAAAACATGCCCAGACTTTTTGTGGTAAAATTAATTATGAAGGACAAAGGAATACAGGGTTTCACTCACAAAATTAACTGAGGAGCCATGAGGGGAGGCTTGAAAGAAACAGTAAAGATGGCATGGACTTGATGGGCTGAGTGGCCTATTTTATTTGTATATTCAAATGACTACAAAGCTCAATATCTCATCTGAAGAACTGAGACAGCACTTCCACCCCTCGTTTCAATTTCAGTTTCCTCTAAATGGACTGATTCAATGGTGCTATTGGTTGAATCTCAACCATCATTTCTGCCTCTTTTCTTAAGATACAGCACTGTTACGGATGCCAGTTTCCAAAGAACCAATATAATAAAATGTTTGAAATGTGACAGAGAAATACTTAATAGCGAATTTAGATAGGAACAGGTTGTCCTGCGATTTCATAATCAATTCCAATGTGTTGTGATTCCAGGCAGATTTTATAATCCTTTATCATAATAAAATGGTAATGGGTGAGCAGTAATATTCTTGGAGCAGCAACAACGAAGGAAAATCAAATGCAAGATTGTCAGAAAGATGTGAAAAGTTGAGAGAGCAGGAGCGTTTTGAGGCAATAGACGTAGATTCACTTGCCACTGGATGAACAACTGAAGGGGAAAATAACATGATGAACAACAGGAAAACAGAACCAGATAAATAGTTTGCAGAAAGCTGGCAGGGTTTGGTGGGCTGAAGGCCTCCTTCTGTGTAAACAATTCAACCGTGAAACATTGAACTCTTTCCCTGAAAAGTTGATGAGACTGGGGATTGATTGGAAGTTTCAAAATTTAGAACAACTTACTTTCAAGTGCAGGATATTAAGGGTTACTTAAGCAAATGGGGTAAACAGAATTAAGATCCTGATCAGTCAGGATCTTATTTTTTCTATTTTCTAATCAACCTGCTCAGAGGGACGTTATTACGCATCTCAGGAGCAGGTGTGACATGAACCAGGTCCTCTTGGCTCAGGGGTATGGACACTATGCTGTAAACCTCTACGGTAGCCAAAATCATTTCCCCAGGGTAGGGGGGTCCAAAGCTAGAGGGCATAGGTTTAAGGTGAGAGGGGAAGGATTTAGAAGTGACCTAAGGGGCAACTTTTTCATGCAGACGGTGGTGTGTGTATGGAATGAGCTGCCAGAGGTGGTGGTGGAGGCTGGTACAATTACAACATTTGAAAGGCATTTGGATAGGTACATGAAGAGGAAGAGTTTAGGTGGCAAATGGGGCTAGATTAATTTAGAATATCTGGTCGATATGGATGAGTTGGACAGAGATGCTGTACATCTTTGCAACTTTATAAACATTTGGACAGGTACGTGGACGGGATAGGTATGTAGGGATATGGATCAAATGCAGGCAAATGGGACTAATTTAATTGTGAATTGTGACATGGACATGTTGCGCTGAAGGGCCTGTTTCCATACTGTAAACCTCTATGATTCTATGACTACACCACAAGATCCCATGTCAAGACTTAAGTGAATGGTAGAATAGAATTGAGGGGTTACATAGCCTATGTACCATGTTTCACATTAACTACTAAACTAATTAGCAATCACAATGAGAAGCTTGATGCTGAAGAGAGCGTTTCAACCCAAAGTGCTACTTTTCTTGCACTGAAAAGTTTCAGGACTACATGCCTAAAGCCCAGAGACAGGCAAGATAAATCTGACAGTACATTAACAGTCAGTCACGTTAAGGAAGTAGAAAGGTTGTAAAATTAATTCCTGTCAGTTCTGGTCTCTAACTTCAACAAATTCAGCTGATGTCATGAACCATGAAGAAGGCAAGATAAAACATTCAGGAGGAAAAATCCTTTGGTCGTTTTTCTACGATGCGAAACCAGAATGTGGGGGATAAAAAACACAACTGAACCATTAATTTAAAAAAAAACAAGCATATTGAACGGGACACTTACCATCATCAGGGATTTCTGGTCCATCATAGGACTTGTCAATTGCAGCCCTGAAGCTCTCATTGCAACCACGACCACGGACCATGTGAGGTCGGGGTCTGTGGAAAGGGAGTTCATTCTTCCGGACCTCAGCGACAGCTGTTTGTAAACTCTCCAGAGAGCTAGACTTCTTCAAACCCAGCATGGGGCCAACATCGTTCCCTGTGGAATCTGGTTGTGGAGAAACAAAAACAATGTTTCACATGTGTGATCACAAATCCAATACCTCTATTGACACCACTGTGCCAGTCAATGAATTAGAAGTAGGTCAGGCTTTGCAGCTGGGCTAACAATGAACATGTTATTTTACAGAAAAGGAGGTTTACTTTTTCCACAGTAAACAGAAACTATTTTAACAGTATACTACAACTAACATATACCTCTGTCTCTTTCAGCCTTTTCACATGTTACGTGGAGTTGCTAACATGCTGGTTGATTGCTGTTCACCACCTCCATTCATATTAATTATGACTTTTGGATTTAACAAATAATTTTACAACCGGATTCCCTTCCTGCCACTAATTTATGTTCACTCTCTCTGCCAGTGACAAACAGTTGCAGCAGTGTGCACCATCTACAAGTTGCACTGCAGCAAATTCACTAAGACTCCTTAGACAATTGCCTCCAAATCACCAATCTCTGTCACCTCGAAGGACAAGGGCAACAGATACATGGGAACCCCCAGCAGCTGTAAATTCCCCTCTAAGCCACATACTGCCCTGACTTGGTAACACAGCGCCATTCCTTCGCTAAAACCTGGAAGTCCTTTTCTAACTGCACTGTAGGTATCCCTACACCCTATGGAAGCAGCTCACCACCACTTTCCTAAGGATAATTAGGAATGGACAATAAATGCTGGCCTCGCCAGCACTGCCCAATTCCCATGAATGAATAATCAAATACTGTTCACCATTTATCTGGACTAGGGACTCACACCAAGAAACACCCACACTCGTGGCTTAAATTTTCCATAGTCAACATGTTGTGGAGTGGGATTTGAACCCTGATGCATTCTGGCTCAGAAGCAGAGGTGCAAATGACAGAAGCACAAGCTTCTCTATTGCTACCGAAGTCCTAAGGATTTCAAGTAAAAATAGTCTGTTCATACTATTGCAAACATAACCAAAACGCCAGCAATGCTCCCTGGTAAAGTCACAATTAGTTCTCCAGCAAAATGCAGGGAGTGGACGGAATTTCCATACATATCATGCAAGCCAATTCTAGTCACTTACAGCAGTGTGGACTCCAAGTGTATTTGATGGGTTAAATTACTCAGGGATCTACATTCTGGCTGCGAATAGTGGTGTCTCTATATGCAGCGCCCAAACTCAGGCACCTCCTTGTGCCCAACAGTAGAAAGGGTAGCTTTTTTTTTCATTTTATCATCCATTACCAATAAATTGCACTTTGTCAGCAGGAAAGCTTTGCAGAATTCAGCACAGAGGTACCCTGACCCAACTGGGAGCCAGCAGCAGAGTAGGATGGTTGCAAAATTCCAGTCTCTCTTGAAAGATCTGAGCACAAGGAATTAGGCTGGCATCCACTGTACAATACTGAGGGAGTACTGCACGGTCACTGGAACACAGGGACATGAGTAGGTCATTTGGTTCCTGAGGCCTGCTGCACCATTCAGTGAGATCATGTTGGTGTGTGACCCAGCTCCATATATTCAACATTTCCACATCTATCTTACTATCTTTTGTTAACCAACATTTCAGTCTATACTTTCAAATTCACAATTGAACTAGCATCAACAGGCATTTGTGGATCCTTTGCCCTCCTACCTTTCGCACATAGAAGTGTTTCCTAACTTTATTCTCGATTTCCCAGATTACATCCCCCAAAGGTTTGACTCCCCAACCAATGGAAAGGGTTTCTCTCTGCCTAACCTATTTGTTCACTGTAATAATACATTAAAAAAAATTTAATCAAATCAACTCTTTTGCCTTATAAATTCCAGTGAATATAGCCCTGGTCTGTGTAATCCCTCCTGGTCAGTTAACATTTGGAATGCGGGCATTGTCTCGAGTAATCCAGGCTGTATTCCCTACATCTTTACCATGGACGTCCAGTCCCTATACACCTGCATTCCCCATACAGATGGCCTAAAGGCCCTCCGCTTCTTCCTGTCCCGCAGGCCCGACCAGTCCCCCTCCACTGACACCCTCATCCGCTTAGCCGAATTTGTCCTCACCTTCAACAACTTCTCTTTCAATTCCTCCCACTTCCTACAAAGGGGGTGGCCATGGGTACCTGCATGGGCCCAGGCTATACCTGCCTCTTTGTAGGTTACGTGGAACAATCCCTCTTCCATACCTACACTGGCCCTAAACCCCACCTCTTCCTCCTTTACATTGATGACTGTATCGGCGCCGCCTCGTGCTCCCACGAGGAGCTCGAACAGTTCATCCACTTCACCAACACCTTCCACCCCAACCTTAAGTTCACCTGGACCATCTCTAATACCTCTCTCACGTTCCTGGACCTCTCTGTCTCCATCTCAGGCAACCATCTAGAAACCGATATCCATTTCAAGCCCACCGACTCCCACAGCTACCTAGAGTACACTTCCTCCCACCCACCTTCCTGCAAAAATGCCATCCCCTATTCCCAATTCCTTCGCCTCCGCCACATCTGCTCCCACTCCCGTACATCTCAGATGTCCTCATTTTTCAAGGACCGCAACTTCCCCCCCTCAGTGGTCGAGAACGCCCTCGACCTTGTCCCCCGCATTTCCTGCAACTCATCCCTCACACCCCGCCCCCGCAATAACAACCAAAAAAGAATAACCCTCGTCCTCACGTACCACCCCACCAACCTCCGGATCCAACGCATCATCCTCCGACACTTCCTCCATCTGCAATCCGACCCCACCACCAAAGACATTTTTCCCTCCCCACTCTTATCTGCTTTCTGGAGGGACCACTCTCTCCGTGACTCCCTTGTCCGCTCCACACTCCCCTCCAGCCCCACCACACCCGGCACTTTTCCCTGCAACCACAGGAAGTGCTACCCCTGCCCCCATACCTCCTCCCTCACCCCCATCCCAGGCCCCAAGAAGACTTTCCACATCAAGCAGATGTTCACCTGCACATCTGCCAATGTGGTATACTGTATCCGCTGTGGCCTCCTCTACATCGGGGAAACCAAGTGGAGGCTTGGGGACCGCTTTGCAGAACACCTACCTCGGTTCGCAATAAACAACTGCACCTCCCAGTCGCGAAGCATTTCAACTCCCCCTCCCACTCCTCAGATGACATGTCCATCCTGGGCCTCCTGCCGTGCCACAATAATGCCACCCGAAGGTTGCAGGAACAGCAACTCATATTCCGCTTGGGAACCCTGCAGCCCAAAGGTATCAATGTGGATTTCACAAGCTTCAAAATCTCCCCTCCCCCTACCGCATCCCAAAACCAGCCCAGCTCGTCCCCGCCTCCCTAACCTGTTCTTCCTCCCACCTATCCCCTCCTCCCACCTCAAGCCGCACCCCCAACTCCTACCTACTAACCTCATCCCGCCCCCTTGACATGTCCGTCCTCCCTGGACTGACCTATCTCCTCCCTACATCCCCACCTACACTCACCTTTACTGGCTCCATCCCCGCCTCTTTGACCTGTCTGTTTCCTCTCCACCTATCTTCTCCTCTATCCATCTTCTATCCACCTTCCCCTCTCTCCCTATTTATTTCAGAAACCCCTTCCCCTCCCCCATTTCTGAAGAAGGGTCTAGGCCCGAAACGTCAGCCTTCCTGCTCCTATGATGCTGCTTGGTCTGCTGTGTTCATCCAGCTCTACACCTTGTTATCTCAGATTCTCCAGCATCTGCACTTCCTACTACCTCCCTACAAGACTAATGTGTTCTCCCTAAGGTTCAGGCTGAGAAATGCTCAGAGCATTGCAGGTGTGGTCTAACAAGGGAATTGGAAAGCTGAAGCATAACTTCTCTTATCAAAGGCCAGCATTCTATTGGCCCCTTAGATTATCCTTTGTGTTTGTCATAGTTTAGACAACCCATCCACATGAACCCCCAAAATTCTTTCTGGATCTCCACTATTTCTAGATTTTCACCATTTAGAAAGTACTCTTGATCTGTTGGGGCCACCTGTTTTTGGAGGAGATGTTAAACCAAGACCCGATCATGAGAATGTAAAACCCTCCACAGCATTATTTGGAAGTGAAGCAGGGAAGCATCTCTTGATCTTCTAACCAATATTAATTCCCTCAGACCACATCACGAGAGCAATTTAATTGTGCATTGCTGTTTGTGGGAACTTGCTGTGCGCAATTGGACGAAGGTCAAACAATTGAGGAGACTTGTATTTTATTCCCTGATTTAATCTTTTAAATACAACAGATACAATGATAAAACCTGTTTGAAATATTGGAATGCGCACAAAAAGGTTTTATGATTAATTTAATTATTCCTGTAGTCAGCAGCTTCAATGAACATCCTGACCAGACATCCATCTAGTCTGCAGCAAATTAAATGAACATATAATTAGTGTGGTTTACTGAGGTTAGTCAATAAAATAGTCTACCCCAATCTACAAATTGTGATATAAGACAGCAACAATTGTATACAGACTGCAAAACACTTTAGCTGCTTGTCACAGCTCGGGAATAATGATCATCTGTACACTCCATTAAGGAAGTCTACACAGACTGTAATTAAATATAGTTTTACTGCTTTCCAACTTGCTCACTTATTCCCACTCCCTCTTTTCTCACTGCCCTGTTAATAACACTTGTTGCTTAGGTAGGCCAGGGGGGAATAGTGGTGACAGTTGCAGAGAAGATCTGGTCGCACAGTAGCAAGAATGTGAGGAATTATATTACATAGACACCCCACCACCCACTCTAACGTTACTGAAAATTTGATGAAAGAAAGTGCAAATATCAAGAGCACATGCGGAAGCTATGTTTTTGGATGGCATCATTGAGACTTAGCTTGGAAATGAAGGGAGATGATCATGGCACTATTTTGAATGAGAACTGGAATGTTCTGACAGATATTTAGCTAACCATCAAAAAACACTAGTGGCCCTTATCACGTGGAGATGCAGGTGTGTGGGAGTGCGGTATTCACGTGTGATCTGGCTGCATCACTTCCTATATTATGACAGTGGCTACACTTCAAACTAAAGGCACTTAATTGGCTATGAAGGGCTTTGAGATGTCTAGGGGTTATAAAAGGTGCTATACAAACGAAAGTTATTTCCTTGCTTTATTTTTGTTTTCTAGTTCCCTGTATGGTACAAATACAGATGAAGTTTGTTCCAGTGACATTCAGGTTTGATGTCTAAATAAATATTAAGCATATACCTATGCACACATTGCAGAGATCTGTTTTGAGCCGAGTGCAAACTAAATTTCAATGGCTCATTTGCAGTCTGTACGTTCATGCTGACATTGGCAATTCTTATGAGGTATTAAAAATCACAATCTAACGCATGCATGCGCACACACACACAAATATATCCACACACATTCTTGCATACCCAATTTTTTAAAATCTGTCTCCCTCAGCTTATTTCTGACATTATACCGTTGCTTGACCTTCAGTAACATTAATGTCTTGATCGCTATTGTTATAACAAGAAAAATTTTTGACCACTCTATCCTGCCTCCTCTATAATAGGCACATCAATGAACTCATCAGTTGTTGATGCAGTAAGGTTGGTTCCCCTTGAGGGAGAGTCTCGGACCAGAGCGCATAATCCTGGAGTAAGGGGCGACCCATTTAAGACAGAGATGAGGAGGAGGTATCTCTTCTCACTCAGAGAGCAGTCAATCTGTGGAATTCTTGACTACTGAAACCTGTGTAAGCTTGGTCGTTGAAGCTGAGATAGATTTTTAATCAGTAAGTGAATTAAGAATTATGGGGAAAAGGCAGAGAAGTGGAGTTGTGGATTATCAGATCAGCCATGATCTCATTGAATGGTTGAGCAGACTCAATAGTCCAAATAGCTTCCTTCTGATCTGACTGCTTGTGGTCTTATAGGTACACCTCCAGGGTAGCCGAATTGATATCGAGTCATCTCGCGCAGAGATAAGCCAATTGCTGAATGATTACATCTCAATGGGAGAAGTATTGGTTTTCAATTATATCCACACCTTTGGGCCACCCCCAACAAAAAAAATGTTGGAAACTGAAGAAATGCTATGAAGTCAGCAAACTCCACAATTATCAGTAACTCAAATTCACAAAAAGCAGGTAACTTATACGTCCTCAGGCACAGAAGGCCAGCTCCAATCAATTTAGGTCAAAGTAAAGAGGAAGTGTGAGAACAGTGGAAGAGAAGAAAGTGGAGAGGTTTAGAATGGACGACCAGCAAATGGTGAGAGAAAGGATTTGAGGGAATTCGATTTCAGAAACAGACAGGATCGAGGGAGTTTTCAAGCGAGGAGGAATGAGCAGACCTTTTCAGGAGATGGATGAGTGGCAATCAGTGGTAGAATGGGAAAGAAACGTATAGGTCAGGATTAGACAAGCAGGGGTAACAGGTAGTGATAAAGGCCAGGGTGGAGCCATGTAGGAATTTTGGTTACTTTTAAGCAAAGGTGATGTTTGAGCCAGTCAAACTCCTTAGTGCACCATGGTCACATCAGGCATCCTAAGAGTTAATTAAATTCATGTGTGCTGAAGAACAGCTTAATTCTGCAGCAAGATTATTGACATTCCTCACAGAAGCACTTGGTTGCTGAAAAATATTTCAGAACTAAACAAAAGGAGGGAAATGTGCAGTGGAAAATTTAAATGGCCTACAGAAGTCTGAGCATTGCTCCTTCCAAGTTTATAATACTCAAATTCAAATCACATCCATTTTGAAGGGGAGTCTTATTGCATTTGAAATGTTAGCTCTGTTGCTCTCTCAAAAGATGCTGCCAGACCTATTGAGCTTCTCCAGCACTTCGTTTTTATTTATAATCAATTCTGTGCTAATTTAGCAGTGGAGTTAAGTTGTAATTGTGTTTTTTGCCACTTCTCTGTCATGCAAATGCAATCATTGATCTGTCCGATGGGATGATGTTGTTGCAGAAGGTTAAACAATTACTGAAGTTTTATCTGATTTGGACATGCAATAAATACTGACTAATAACAACAGAAATTATATTGTATGAATTTAAACTTCCCACTGACTTGCTATAAAATACAAAGTTTTATCTCAAACTCTCTCTGCAAATTCCACCATCTCCATTTTCTCTAACACTCTTTTACTGTAATCAAAGTTTCACACAGAAATTGAGAAGTTGGAGATAAAAACGTCACTCAAATAAATGTCAATTACTTTGCTTCACAGTCATCACCAAGCAGTCTTTCCGCCCTTATCTAAAACTACATTTCCTCCTCCATGATGTTCTGATACTCATTCATAATATCAAGAAAAAAAAGCCAAGCTATTTTTCTTCTTTGAGAAACTTGCTGATTGATTTCACTTAGCTGGGTGATGTCTACAAAATTCTTGGAAGGAATTTATGACTGAGCAGAAGGAGAGAAGAAAGGAAAGAGGAAGAGGAATAAAGACCAAGTCAAAAGGGCAAATGAAAATGGAGAGAATCAGTATGCAAAGAAAAGGAGTGGGAGCAAGAGGTATGGGGAAAACTAATTAGGGAAGAGTGGGGGAAATGGAAAAGAAAGGGACACAGTGAAAGAGATAGGGAGGTGAGAACGGGAGGAGCAGATGTGAAGGAGGATGGAGGGAGGCAAGGGAAAAAGAGAGGCAAAATTGAAAGGGGGAGGCAAGTGAGGGAGGAGTGAATGGGAAGGGAGAAGAGGGAAGGGAAAAGGTGGAAAGTGAGGAACAAATGAGGTGTGGAGGACCAATTGAAAGGGAGACAAAAAGGAAGGAGGAACAATAGAAATAATCAAAATAATTAAACAGAGATGTGTAAAAAAGGGATGAAAGAGAGAATGAATGAAAGGAAAAATAAAAGAGAACAATGAATATATGAATGACAGTGAAATATAAAGAGATTGATGACAAGTGTTAAAGAACACAAAGGCTGGTACACAAGAATGAAAGAGGTGGCAGTGATTGTAAGTTGGAGTTCTCTCAGGTGTGATTTCTCCGCTGTACAGATGTGTCAGGAGGATCAGAGATAGTAGGAACCGCAGATGCTGGAGAATCCGAGACGACAAGGTGCAGGGCTGGATGAACACAGCAGGCCAAGCAGCATCATAGGAGCAGAGAGGCTGACATTTCGGGCCTAGACCCTTCATCAGAAAAGGGGGCAGGAGGAGGATGATTGTTTTTTAGATCACAGGGGAGGGGGAGCAGCAAAAACATTTCAAAGATACCCTCAAATCCTTCCTGAAGATTGGCTTTGACCTTAACAACTGGGATGAGTGTACCACTTTGACAGCAAGGTGAAAGATGAAGCCAAAGATGTAGGAACAAAAGGAATACTCAAGAAGACGTGCAAACCCTCACAAACCACACAGTGATCTTCAAACTGACTAATGACCAACTGCTGATGCAGAATGTGGACTTTGGATTTTTTATAATATTGTTTCTCTGTTAGCCTTTACTTTCACCTCCTTCAACTTCCATTGTCTTCACAACATCTCTCAAAAACGTTTTTTGTTTCTTTTTGTCTTTCTTTTTCCCTCTCTCCTTCCCCCTCTTTAGCACAATAAAGAGGGATGGCCTAAGTTCAGAAAACTAGGGTTTGGAACCAGCTTGAGATGAGATGAGAAATTATAAAGGCAAAAAGTGACTTGCAGAATTGTTTTACAGGCCACATAGTAGGGTGGATATAAAAGAAGAAATAATGGGAGCTTGCACAAAAGGCAGAATGATAATCAGGGAAATTTTAATCTATAAATAGATTGGAAAGGTCAGACTGGCCAAGATAGCCCAAACGAGGAACTCATGTTCTTGTGATAGTTTCTGAGTAAGGGACATGTTCATGCTGACTTGAGATCAGGCTATACTAGACCTAGTATTGTTCAACTTTAAGAACATAAGAAATGGGAGCAGGAGTAGGCCATCTTGCCCCTCGAGCCTGCTCCACCATTCAATAAGATCATGGTTGATCTTTTTGTGGACTCAGCTCCACTCACCCACCCACTCACCATAACCCTTAATTCCTTTACTGTTCAAAAATCTATCTTTGCCTTAAAAACATTCAACAAGGTAGCTTCAACTGCCTCACTGTGCAGGGAATTCCACAGAATCACAACCCTTTGGATGAAGAAGTTCCTCCTCAACTCAGTCCTAATTAACAGGATGGGACTAATTAATTACCCTGTAGAGAAGGCATCCCCAGGTAGCAGCAATCATAACATGAGTGAGGTTATCAATTTGAGGGAGAGTGGAATGGGTTCAAGCCACTTTTTTTTGTTTGAAAAAACGTAACTAAGGGCAATTATGAGAACATGAAAGCAGAGCTGGCTGAAGTGAATTGGAAACTTAAGTCAAAGTGTGGTTAATTGAGATGCAAAGGCCAGTGGGGAGCAGGCAGGGTTAAAGTGGAAGGCCTGGTCACCTCAGGAGTGTCCTGAAAGGAAACTTCTGAGAAGCTTGTGTATGTTTCATCCTCTGGCTGGGTGCCTCCTGATACTGCCTTATATGGGGCATTTCGAGTGCTCACCAGGCTTCCCATCCATCTGTCACCATGGGTCCTTTGTCACACAGGAAGTAAAGATCTATTTTTCATTTGAACCATACAGAGAGTCAAAACAATTAGAAATAAAATCATAATTTTATTTACTCCTGACCATTCATGTCAATTTTCCTAACACACTATCACACAATTTAAGCATTCTAATGAGCAAGAAAAATTCCAAGAAACAGACCCTGCATCCGTGGTTAACTAAAAAGATTAAAGTTAAAGAAACAGATATAACAGTGCAAAGACAGGTGGCAGGTCAGATTAGAGAGATTATTAAAAACTGTAAACAATGACAAAGAAATATATAGGATGGAAACTAAGCCAGAGATATAAAAACAGATAATACGACTTTCTATTAATTTTTTTGAAAGGGTAACAAAGTGTGCATTGTTCCTGTAGAAAATGTGTCTGAAGAACTGCTCGTGTAAAATAAAGAGCTGGCAGATGAATTGAACAGGTATTTTACATAGAGATAACACTGTGTAGAGCTGGAGGAACACAGCAGGCAGGCAGCATCAGACGAGCAGGAAAGTTGACTTTTTGGGTCGGGACCCTTCTTTAGAAATGGGGAGGCGGAAGGGAGCTCAGAAATAAATAGAGAGAGGAGGGGTGGAGCTGCGGAAGGTAGGTGGGATGGTGATAGGTGAGTGCAGGTAGGGAGAGGTGGGGATTGGTCAGTGAGGTGGGAGGGGCGAATAGGTGGGAGAGAAAATGGACATGTTGTGTCAGTTGAAGGAGGCGGCGATGAGAGGGAGGGTTGGTCACGGGATGAGGCTGGGGGTGGGGAGATTTTGAAACTGGTAAAATCTAAGTTTAGGCCATTGGGCTGTAGGCTCCCAAGGTGGAATATGATGTGCCGCTCCTCCAGTTTGCAGGTAGCGTCATTGTGACACTGGAGGAGGCCCAGGGTGGACATGTCACCCAGGGAGTGGGAGGGGGGAGTTAAAATGGTTCGCGACCAGAAGATATTGCCATTTGTTGCAAACAGAGCGCAGGTGATCTACAAAACGGTCTCCGAGCCTCCGCTTGGTCTCACCGATGTAGAGGACGCCACATTGGGAGCAGCGGATGCAGTAGAACACATTGACGGATGTGCAGGTGAACCCTGGTCTAATGTGGAAGGTTTGCTTGGTGCCTTGAATGGAGGTGAGGGGGGAGGTGTAGGGGCAGGCGTAGCACTTCCTGCGGTTGCAGGGAAAGGTGCCAGGGGCAGTGGGGCTAGTGGGGAGTGTGGAGCGGACAGGGAGTCGTGGAGAGAGCGATCCCTACGGAAGGCAGTTAGGGGTGGGGAAGGAAATATACCTTTGGTTGTGGGGTCAGATTTTAGATGGCAGAAGTGGCGGAGAATGATATGTTGGATACAGAGGTTGGTGGGGTGATGTGTGAGAACAAGGGGGATTCTGCTTTATTTTTGTTGGGGGAAGGGGATGTGAGGGCTGAGGTGCAGGAAATGCAAGAGATGTGGTTGAGGGCATTTTTGATCACCAGAGGGGGGAAGTTGCGGTCCTTGAAACAGGAGGACATCTGGGATGTGTGGGAGTGGAACACCCCATCTTGGGAGCAGACGTGGCAAAGGTGGAGGAATTGGGAGTAGGGGATCGCATTTTTTTTTTTAGGGGAATACAGGTTATATCCCAGAAACAGTTATAAATCAGAAAATGAAAGGCAGAGAGGACCTCATGAAAATCACAATCACCAGAGAAGTGGTACTGAATAAATCATTGGAACTATGGGTTGACATGTACCTGGGTCCTTACAGTGTTCATCTTAAGATCTTAAAAGAAGTGGCAAGTGACAAATTTGTTACATTGCTTTGAATTTTCCAAAACTCTAGATTTGAGGAAGGTCCTATTAGATTGGAAGTTAGCAAATGCAACTCCTTTATTCAAAAATGGAGGAAGACAAAAAGCAGAAAACTATAGGTCAGTTAGCTTAAACATCTGTTCATTTGGAAAATGTTAGAATCTATTCCTAAAAAACTTATGCCAGGGCACTTGGGATAAGTGTGAGATAATCAGGCAGAGTCAATATGATTTGTGGAAGAAAAGTAACAGTGAACCAATTTATTGGAGTTCTTTGAGGAAGTAAGGTGCTGAGGATAAGTAGCAACTGTATTTATCAAATGCCTTCTGGAAATCAAAAGTGCCACATCAAACATTACTGTGGAACACAAAAGCTCATTATACAGAAGGCAGCATATTGGCACGGACAGAGGCTTGGTTGGTTACCAAAAGGCAGAAAATAGATATTATCGTCTTTTTCTGGTGGCAAGATGTAAATAATAGTGTGCCACAGGGATCAGGGCTGAGACCTTGGCTCTTTATAATTCATATAAATGACTGGGACGAAGAGATGGTTGCCAGATTAGCTGATGAGACAAAGATAAGCAGGATGTCAGTTGTGAAGATGCAATAACCTACTTACATCTATTTGTAGCCTCCTTAAGTGAGGCGGGGGGGAAAGGTTTTGAAAATGGAATATAATGGTGGAATACGTGCAATTGACATTTTGGCATGAAGGATAAAGGAAAAGCATATAACCTCAATGGTGGGAGATTGCAGAGGTTAGACAGGCAGAGGGATCTGAGTGTCCTTGTGCAAGAATTATAAAAGGTCAATCCACTGGTAAAGCAGATAGTTAGAAAAGCAAATAGAGTGTTATCATTTACTGCAAGGGAAACTGAATAAAAAAAGTTGGGATATTATTATGCTTCAGTTGTATAGGACACCTTTGAGAGCACATTTGGAGTACTATTAAATTACTGGTTACCTTATTGAAACATGGTTATAAATACATTAGAAACAGTTCAGAGGAGATTTAAGCACACTAATACCTGGAATCAGCAGGTTGTCTTATGAGAAAAGATTCGTCAAGCTCGTGACCTGTATCCACTGGAGTTTAGAAGAGTAAGAAGTGAATTGAAGTGAATTGATTGAAACATATAAGATCCTGGCTGGCGGGGAGGGGGTGCTGCAGTAAATGTGGGGGTGGATTTTTTTTTAAATCATTCACAGGATGAGGGCATTGCTGGCTGGGCCAGCATTTATTCAGAGGGCAGTTAAGAGTCAACCACATTGCTGTGGGTCTGGAGTCACATGTAGGAACCAGACCAGGTAAGGATGGCAGTTTCCTTCCCTGAAGGGCATGAGTGAATCAGACGGGTTTTTCCCGACAATCAACAATGGATTCATGGTCATCATTAGTCTCTTAATTCCAGATACATATTGAATTTAAATTCCACCATCTGTCGTGGCGGGATTTGAACCGGGTTTCCGGAACATTACCTGGGTCCATCACCACCCCGTGTGAAGGATGTTCTCTCTAATGGGAGACTCTGTAACTAGGGTTCACATTTTAAAGAGATGAGGCAAGATTGTTGCTCTCAGAGGGCGTATGGCTTTGGAACTCTCTTCCTGGTAAGGCAGTGAAAACAGAATCTTCGAGTATATTCAAGGCACAGAGTTAGGTAGATCCTTATGAAGCAAGGGAATGAAAGAATATTGGGGATGTAGACAGGAATGTGAAGTTGTGGTTACAATCAGATCAAATCAGATTAAATGGCAGAGCAGGCTCGAACGCTGGAATAGTCAACTTCTGTTCCTTGTTCATATGCTCGTGAGCGTCCTCCTCATTTTGAGGGACCACCATGAGAGAGGCACAACACAGAAAGATGAGATTTTCATTTCCATCTGTGCTCTGGTATCATCAGCCGGTTAGTTTTACAAGTTCCAAGCCAGGGAAACTCTCTCTCCACTTAACAAGTACAAAACAATACGAAACTTCATAAAAGATTAAATGATTAATGCTTGAAAGAATTCCAACATGTTTATACCAGAAACACCATCCGGACTCTGGTAACAAAGTGGGAGATACAGTCTGTAATTGCATTAATATAGAAACATAGATATGCCCAAGTTTGGAGATGTTTTCATTCAGCTTTGTAGGTCTTTGTTTTTGCAGCCTGGATTCAATGATGGTTTTCATGCAATGGCTCGGAGTTTGACAAATGATAAATTTGCTGGGTAATAGTGCACCTGGTACAGATTAAGCAGAAACATGATCAGTTTGGGTTATGCATACGTGAAGAAAGTGCTGTTGCTTTTTCTTTTCTCCTGCCCATAGCATTGAGTCAATTGAAGGTAACGTCGACCTGGATATTACACCACCATTGCGCCAAGCAACTCTAAACGAAACAAACATTTACTCACAGACATGATAATCACTGAGTTAAAATCCTGAGACTCCCTCATATTAGCACTGTGGCAGCACCACCACTACTGTAGCAGTTCAAGAAAGCAGATTAGCATGAACTTCCCATAAAGCAATTAAGGATAGGCATTTTTTAAAAAGTCTTCAGATTCTGTATATGACTTAAAGTAATGTCAAAATATTTTACAGACAATGAAGTGTAGTCACGGTTTTCTTCCCTTCATTCTTTTATAGGATGCTGGCAAGATAATCATTTGTTGTCCATCCCCCGACTGCCCTTGAACTGAGAGAAGTGCCAAAGGCATTACGGAGGGCAGTTAAGAGGCAAATAATTGCCATGGATCTGGAGCCACATGTAGGCCAGACCAGGGGAGTACAGTAGATGTCCTTCTCTAAAGGGACATTTGTGAACCCGATGGATTTTTACAACAATCAAGTTTTATGTTCTGTGTGTTTATATTAATTGAATTCAAATACCACCAGCTGCCCTGGCGGCATTAGCCTGGGCCTCTGGAATACTATCCCAGAGACGTCAGCACAAGTCACCATCTCCGCTGAGAAACAGTAATGCAGGAAAAATTCCAGTCATTCCACATCACAAGGATAAGTTAGAAAAATTGGCGCTAGTCAATAAAACTAGCTTTTCAGTGCAGAGTCAATATTGGGAATGGAAGTTGGAAGCTAACACACATTCATCTCCTCGATCAGTCTTTTTTTCCCTTTCACTGGCAATCAAACATGAATTCATGGAACATGAGTAATATTGTTAGTGCAACGAAACAACTGTGTTTGATACAATGAAAACGGATCATGTGCACACTCCATTGCACCAGGAAAAATGGACCACCCACAGAAAGAGAGACAAAAACAAATTCAAGCAATAAATGTGAGTCTCTCTCAAGTAGCTAGAGAATTTAACCCAAAACCAAAATTAGTACCAGCTTAGACTCTGAGTTATACCATTGGCAGGCTTCAGGGCAATTCTGTGCTCAGCAGAGGACAGTGGAAAAGAAGAGCAACGCAGATAATTTACATTCCAGCCACACGCAAAAAAGCAAAATAACGTCTTATTTAGCACCCAGATGCCTTGGAAACTGCATCTCCCTTTGTGTTGGGGTTGAGCTTTGGCGACAATTCAAAACCCATTGAAGTCAACTTTGAACAACAATAACTTTGAACATATGTTGGCGTGGAACAGATGTCTGCCTTAACAAGTTCCACAGTCACTTCATGCGCCACAAAAGTTACAAGGAAGGCTGGCAACTACAGATGTTTGAGATGTTAACGTTGCCTTCATGACTGTTGTTGCAGCTCGCATTCTTAGACTGACTGAGAAACCGTTAACAACTGCACATGCATTGACATTCAGTGTACAGCATTATGGAATGATAGCAACCTATGTAGCTTGTGACCACAGTTCTTCACAGATGAGATTACAATCCTAGCAATCAGGAGTAAGGGTAGGGCTCCAGCGCAACAGACAATAACTAAAGGAGATGCAGTGAAAATAAGCAGTGGGTCGCTGCATAGAAAACTCATTTGGACTTGAAATGTTAACTCTATTTCTCTCTCCACAGATTATGGCAGAGCTGCTGAGTTTCTTCAGCACATCTTATTTGTATTTCACATTTTCAGCATCTGCAGTATTTTTGCTTTTAATATAGCAGGCAGTTCTCCTCAGCGTCAGTCATGGTTCAGTAAATAGTAGAGCTCTTGCCTCTGAATCTGAATGAGGATATGGGGCGAAATCTAAATCTGGTGATCTGGCCATAACATTCAGGCTGCAGTACTGAGGAAGTGCTGCACTTTCAGAAGCACTGACTTTGGAAAAGTTTTATTAAAATCCCATTATTTCAGTATTTCAAAAGAAGAGCAGGGCAGTTAGCAAGTGTCCTGAATTTCTATCAACACTTCATTAGAGATCATCAAGATATGGGTGGCATGGTGGCTTAGTGGTAGCACTGTTGCCTCACAGTGCTAGGGACTCAGGTTTGATTCTACCCTCAGGCGACTGTCTGTCTGGAGTATGCATAACCCCATCCTCTCCATCCCCTGTCAGTGTGGATTTCCTCCCACAGTCCAAAGATGTGCAAATTGGGTGGATTGGCCATGCTAAATTGTCCCATAGTGCCCAGGGACGTGCAGGCTAGATGGATTAGCCATGGGAAATGCCGTGTTACAGGGACGGGGAAGGGGGCTGGGCCGGGCTGGGACATCCTCCGAATGGTTGGTGTGGACGCAATGGGCTGAATGGCCTGCTTCCACACTCAGAAATTTGGCTGCCGATTTTCATACGCTGTAACAGTGCCTTCAAAGGTAATCCCTCTTTTTTTCCTTACCAGAAGACAACTCATGGTGCTCTCTGTAAGTCACACCAAAGTTCTTGCTTGTCTCATTGAAAGAGTTTAGGAGGTATGGAGGTGAACCAAAGGAGAGTAACCAGTCATGGTGCTCTAACGAATAAGGTGTGCGGCAGAATAGATGCCCCAGTTGGTCTTTTCTTTCTGTCAATTTTGAATGATCATAATATTACACAATAGCAATTGCATGAATTAAGTGTGTTCTTTCGACCTAAGCAGAATAATCTGGCAGAACTTTGAGGAGACAGGGGGCAATCGGGTGTCAGGGAGACTATTGAGCCCTGTAGGGTCTCAGCATCTGAGAAGGCCTTCAGCATTATTTCCCATTGAGCCCAACCACCAAGATCAAGGATTTGTGGACCTTAAAAGACCTGCCCCCCCGGCCCCACCAAGCCTTCTGAGAGCTGGTGCCTTATCGGAGACTGGCTCTATGGAACCACAGCACCACTGGGAAAGGCAATGTTTAATGCTGGCATGATATCAGCAGGGGTCTGGGTTTGCCAATGGATCCCAGATCACTGACAGATGATAGCAACTGAGAGAAATTGAATGGTGGAGCTGCAGGGGAAGCGAGGGCCAGCAGCAAGGCCAGGAACCAGCTCTCGGCACACCAAGACCTCTCCTTCTCTATGCCAGTTCCCTTGATCGGACCTTTTAATGATGGACCTACTCCAGGAGACCAGGTGCTGCTCCAAATGGGTTTGCTTTTCGTCCTCTCTGCGTGGTGAGTTCTCTGTCCATAGCTGAGTTAATGCCAAAGGCAACAGGATGGGGCCTTAAGGGGGCATTCATTAATTAAGGACCTCAATGTGCTGAGGCAACAAAGTCATCTGTGGGAATAGTAAAGGACTGCAGATGCTGGAAGCTAGAATCAATAAATGTGGAGCTGGAAAAGCACAGCCTGTCAGAAAGCATCTGAGCAGCAGAAAAGCCAATATTTTGGGCCGAAACCCTTCATCAGGACTGGGGAGGGGGAGGGGAGCCCAGAAATAAATAGAGGGAGGTGGCGTGGGGCTGGGGTGGGAGGGTGAGTGAGATGGAGACAGGTGGGATGCAGGCAGGGGGTTATTGTGGTTGGTCAGTGGGAAGGGTGGAGCGGATAGGTGAGTAGAAGGTGGAGAGATTGGGGGAGGAGGGATTTTGAAGCTGGTGAAGTCAATTTTCAGGCCATTGGGCCGTAAGCTCCCAAGGCGAAATGCAAGATGTTTTTCCTCCAGTTTACGTTTGGCCTCACTCTGACAGTGGAGGAGGCCAATGACGGACATGTCACCAAGGGAGTGGTCGGGGGAGTTAAAGTGGATGGCAACCAGAAAGTCAAGTTGGTTGGTGCACACAGACCACAGATGTTCTGCAAACCGGTCCCCAAGTTTGCATTTGGTCTCACCGATATAGAGGAGACCACATCGGCAGCAACAGACAGATGAGGTTAGATGGAGTCTCTGCCGATTTGGAAGGACTTGTTTAGGGCCTCGGACGGAGGTGAGAAGGGAGGTGTAGGGGCAGGAGTGGCACCTCCTACGGTTGCAGGGAAAGATACCGGTTGTGGTGGAGGGATTGGTGGGGAGGGTGGAGCTGACGAGCGAGTTGCGGAGTGAGTGGTCCCTGTGGAAAGCAGACAGGGGTGGGGAAGAAAATATCTTATTGGTGGTGCGGTCTGATTGTAGGTGGCAGAAATGTCAGAGGTTGATGCGTTATATTCGGAGTTTGGTGGGGTGAAACGTGAGGATTAAGGGGATTCTATTCTTATTGTTGTCGGTGGGGGGGAAGAGGGTTTGAGGGCAGAAGCATGGGAAATGGGGGAGATGTGGTTGAGGGCATCCTGAACAACAGAGGAGGGGAAAGCAACGGTCTCTAAAGTAGGAGGATATCTGGGAAGTCCTAGAGTAGAACGCCTCATCCTGGGAGCAGATGCAGCCGAGGCAGAGGAGTTGTGAGTTATCCATGGGGCTTCCTGCCCCACACCTAGGGTGGAAGTGCCCTCCCCTTTCTTCTACCTTCCCAGCTAATTGAGTGCACCACCACCACTAAACTCACCATGGGGATGGCACTACTTTCTACCCAACATCTGCGACAAATCCATTCCTTATCTGGTTAGACCCCAATCCATCAGCAACCATATCCACCTTCAATGAACATGCCAAAACATGAATAAACCAGGGAAAAAAAAACTCCTTTACAATCAAAAAAGCATGATTTATTTAAAGAAGAACTTCCACCATCAGGAAATCATTTAAAAACCAAAATAGCTTCTTAATAATTAATAAGATTCAAAACCTTGTTTTGTTCCATTCAATTATAATAATTTCCGCTCAGGCAATGCAGCTGATGATATCAGGGTACTGGCTTGAATGGTTTACTGACTTTATTGGTGTAAAAGAACCAGATTATCATCAGCCTGTGAGTCATTACCTCAGCATCAGTGGCGTGTGTTAATTCATCTTCCTTACAATTTCGGCTCAATAACCCAGAAAATGGCATCAACTCTTGCTCTTTAAATAACAATGAGCTGAAATGGACTAAACAAAAGGGTGCTAGACATAATTATAATTTGTGCTGAATGGTTAAGTTTTCAAAAGAATTTTTGGGACAAGGATTATCTTTTCACTCCCAAATTTCTTTTCAATGGTTTCTTCGTAATTATCAAACGCCTTTCTTCTGTTGAGAGGTGAGATAACCTAGATAGCAAACATCTTTGTGACTGCTATTAACAGCAGTCATGATTCAAGCTGATCTATTAATTCTACATTTTCCTCGTCAAAATTAGGATATTCTGAAGCCACATGGCTTGAAGGTTGCCAACTCTGGTTTGATATACTCCTAAAGCTTTGTCCCATGGCTCACTTCCTCCACCTGACCCTCACCACACTCTTACTGCAGATCGACCAACATGTTCATCGTCCTCAAACAACCAAAAATAGAGAAGACTCAGCACCAAATGAGGGGATGATTCTTGACTGTCCCAAACTCCACCATTCTACATTCTTTAAACTAATCAGCAGAAACGTTCTAAGCAAATAGAAAGAAATCCCATGCGTTATTTGAGAATCAGGATGCCCGCAGACATCAGCTGTGGCTTAGTAGGTAGCCCTCTCACCTCATACACCAGCAGGCTCTGGTTTCATGCCCCTACTCCAGATAATTAAGGACAGGTGCTAGGCTGACACACCCCAGTGTAGTGGTGAGAGCGTGTTACGTCGTCAGAGATGCCATCGCTCAAAAGACACGTTAAATAAAGGCCTTCTGAGATGGATGCAAAGATTCTTTGTCATTCTTCAAAGAACAGCACAGGAGTTCTTGTCAGCATCAAACTCAAAATACAACCCTCAACTAACATTGCTAAAACAAGTTGTCTGTACATTACCATAATGCTGTTTTGTGGAGTCTTGCTCTTTTCAAGTCGGTTGTCATGTTTCCTACATTACAGAGTAACAACACTTTGTCAGGTACTTATTTTCTCTATTCACAGGCAGGATTGTGGTGTTAGGGCCAGCATTTATTGCCCATCCCTTATTGCCCTCGACAACGTAATGTTAAAATAACAGAGTGTGCTTGCTGGCTTCAGTGCTGACACCAGTTAGTATCTCTTGAGAAAGATCAACTGCATTTTCAGGCACCCATTTCTTAAATCAAAGTTTTTTTAAGCTGAAGCAGTGCAAGTGGTGAAGGTGCTGCCATAGTGCTGATCGGCAAGGAAGTGAAGGCATTTGACCCAATGACAATGAAGGAATGGTGATATACTGGCTTTTCCAAGTCAGGATGGTGAAGGGCAAGGACAGGAAGCTGCAACTGATGGTGTTCCCATATATCTATTGATACTTATTACCCCAAGCTTGGAGTTTGCCCAGATCTTGATGTACACAGGTAGACATTACTTCATTACCTTTAAAATGCTTTGGGATACCCCGAAGTTCTTCAGTTTTTCATTATTTGATAAGACAAGGAGCTGAACATACGACTGAAGCCACTAGCATGAAAATGCAGTTGATCCTTCTCATGAAATGCTAAATGGTCTCTGAGCAATGAAGCCAACAAACATACCTAACATTACCTGAATTGCCTTTTCTCAAAAAAACAATAAGCGGTGATAACTAATAAACTTAAATAGCAACATTGCTGCTGACATCCACTATACAATTTATCTGGTTCTCGTGGTGCCTGCTGGTCGTGGAAAGCCTTAAGCATACCAGTAGACAGTAAGTGTTCTTTCTCCAGAGTAGTCTGGATGCAGACAAGTCTATGAAGAAGGAATCCACAGCCAGCAAGCTCCAACATGAAACAGCACATAGTCACCTTTACCAGGCCCAAGAGCAGTCCCAATACAAGGAATGAAGCCGACTGTCAGTGCATTTTTGAGGCATTCAGTGCTGCTAGGGGTGGTGGTGGAGGCGGATAGTATAGGGGGGTTGAAGGGGTTTTTAGATAAGCACATGAATAAGCAAGGAATACAGGGATATAGACCATGGGCAGGTAGAATGAATAAATTTAGCTTGGCATCATGTTCGGCACAACATCATGGGCCAAACGGCCTGTTCATGTGTTGTACTGTTCTATGTTCTATGCTCAGTGATGAAATGTTGTTGCAGTGGGATGCTGCTTGGGTCAGTTTACAGTCAGCTCACTAAAAAGCCATTAAGAAAAGTGAATTATTCTGCTTTTCTGGTATCAGCAGGTAGTGTAGTTACTCCCATTTTATGATGAGAAGTTGGCTTTTTTCAATATGCTATTTAGAACCTGCAATACATTGCTCAATGCAATCAGGACTGGGATGACTAAGGAACTCATAAAATGAAACAAAAAGCAAGGAACTTTATTATATAAAAAAATGCTTTGTCGCCAACAGAAAACAAATTCCTTCACACTTGCTTCATAAAGCTCATTAGTTTAACAAGGGCCATGGAAACTAAATGCAATAAGGGGCGAAGGAGGAGGTCTGATAAGGTCGCGCTGTCTTGTAATTGCATCTTATTAATAGACCCTTCTTGGTGTGAAGTGTGCTGCTGCAGAGAGATGTCAAACTTGAGACAGAAAAAAATATTCTTTTTATCATAAAGTTCACAACTATAGAAAGACAGCCTGCAGAGACAGGGGTCACATTGTCAAGTGGCACAAGTTTGACTTGTTACTTTCGCATCAGTCTCAGTTCTGGTTCATCTTAAGTATTCACTGTGCAAGACAGCATCACATTGTGTAAGAAGAATGCAAAGATAGTCGTTTAAGAACGTAAATGCAGTCTGACCGACTACAATAGATGTGAGCAAATAACTTCAATGAATTACATTTACATAGCGCCTTCATTGTTCAAGGGGCCAGAATTAGACAAGTGCAGATATTTTGAGGGTTTATGGGCTGAGGGGATTATAGGGATAGGGAGGGCCAGGCCACAGAGAGATTTGCAAATAACTGTGAGCATTTTAAAATTAAAGCAATACTTAACTACTAGGTTCACGGTGCACACAAATCAGGCCATTTCATGCAAATGTAATGTGCTCTGTGATTGTTTGGTTCATGTAATGTAATTTAACAAGTTTGATGAAATGGTGAGGGTAGTCCCTGAGATAATGAGTGCATATCATCTAGCACATCTGCCCATCCCCAGCTCTGAAAGGTCCTCGAGCCCAACTCTGCATTTTCCTCCAGTTCTAGCCTGTTGCAAATCTCAGATTTTCACCTTTCTCCTACTGCTGGGCCTCCTGCAACCGAAACTCTGGAAATCCTCGCTAAACATCACTTTGCTCTTTCTTGTCCTTGAAGACACTCCTTAAAATCTACCTGTGCACTAACATCTCCTACATGGCTCAGTGTCAAATTATGTTTACATAGAATCATAGAATCCCTACAGTGTAGAAACAGGCCCTTTGGCCCAACAAATCCACACCGGCCCTTGGAGCATCCCACCCAGACCTATCCCCTTATAACCCACCTAAGCTACGCATCCCTGAACACGAAGGGCAATTTAGCATGACCAATCCACCTAACCTGCACATCTTTGGACTGTGGGAAGAAACCAGAGTACCCGGAGGAAACCGACGCAGGCACGGGGAGAATGTGCAAACTACACACAGACAATTCCGAGGCTGGAATTGAACCCGGGTCCCTGGCGCTGTGAGGTAACAGTGCTAACCACTGAGCCACCGTGCTGCCCCATTTGATAACACTCTTAACATAATTACAAGCTGTTGATGCATTACAAAAAAAGTTATAAAGCATATTATCACGTTACTCATAATATTCTGAAGCACTTCACATTAAAGCATCATTATCAATACTGCACCTTTAATAGAGTAAAGCTTAAGGTGGTACATCCAATTAATTACTTTTTGAGGAATAATTCTCACTGTTGTTATGTGGGCATGTACAGCAGCCATTTTTGCACAATCCAGGGTGTCACAAAGGGCTACGAGATGAATGACCGGTGAATTTATCTTCTGGGCAGTGTTGTTTAAGTGTGGAATGCTATCTAGGACAAGAGAATTCTCTGCTCGTTTTCAAGTAACGTTATAGGATTGTTCATGAATTGAGATAAGGACTTTTGAATGAACTGAGGTTTATAAGACGGTGTAAGGTGGGAAGCTGGCCAGGACAGCATTAGAACTGTCAAGTCTGGAAATAACAAAAGTTCAGATGAGGGCTGTTTGAGACAGGGTTAGAACTGGAAGTCTTTGTTATGGTGAACAAGCATGATCTCTCCCTGGTCATTCATCAAATAAACCATACTCCATTAAATAAAAGAATGAACCCACAGTGCCACCCTTACTCAGAGGAAGGCACAAATCCATTTAATTACACCCTGAGAAAACAGGAACCCCACTCAGAGGGAGAAATCCTTGTCCTGGGGACTGTATGGAAACCCCACACTTGCACAATGCATGCAGCGATCTGCATTTCAAAATACTGAAAAACTGAAAATAGATTTGAACTTTGTTATTCCTGACAAGTGGCATGATTTCTTGAAAGCTTTCAAACTCACGTCATTAACCAGTGAAAAAATACGCCTTCAGTTAATGCCAAACTGACGAGACTGCTCCCTGTAGTGTATTGCAGCTGTAAGACACATCAATTTGATGTAAATTGAACCCACAGACCAGATGCAAATAAGGGCCTACTACACAGCAAGAAAAATATGTTTGAGAAAGTAAGCCATCAACTCCTCAATAAGTTGATATTCACATTCTGAAACACTTATTAATTTTGGGTTTAGACAATAGCTTCCTGGCTCTCATCATGATCAAATTTATCATTGAGCTGCATATTGTTCACAACAATAATCATTCATTACTGTCTGATTTAATCAGAAGATAGACACAAGGCACTGTTTCGATTGGTTTGCCATGGTCTATTTATTGTTTTGGTCCAGTCACCATCGGGAAAATTGAATACAGAGCTCGCAGCCCAAAACATCAACTCAAATTTACAGCAGAGATTAAAAAAACCCCAGGCAATTTTATTATGTCAATAAAATATAAGAAAACGAATAATTAGCAATAATGTAGCTGGCTTATATTGCAGTGTTGGCACTGACAACTATATTACTTGAGCCTTTAATATTGTAACTACACCATGACTGCACCAAGGGATTCTGTCTCCACAGTAGCATGCAGGATTTTTTATTTTTTTTAATTTTTTTTAATATGTATAAAAACTTACAAAATCCTTTAGCTTTACTGAAGAAATCTACAAATGAACTGGACTGAAAATAATAGGTTTCCTCATCAGAAGTTATTAAACTTTTATTTTATATTAAAGTCCTTTCAATTTCTAAAGTGAACATTTCTATCATTAAAATAAACCTTGCCAGTAAATCTTTAACAATCCATGTCACAAAGTATTGTGGGAACAAAAGTTTTCTGTCGGGAATGAGGACATTAGTGGACACATGGGATGATATGATGGAAGAAGTGCTGTGGTGTAAATTGGCAGCTGCCAATATTCCTCAATGCTGACCCTTGCTTGATATTAACGTGGGACTAGGAGTACAGCAGTGTTGAGAGGGGACTGGGCAGGGTGGGTATGGACTTGCAGAATGGAACCTGGAGGTATGGCCTTTGCAGAAATTAACAGCAAGTCTACCTGCACGATTTTTTTCTCTAACAGGATCCCCGCCTAACTAGCAATTCAATTGACAGTCTTGGTGGAAATTTAACCAGAAATGGATGTCAGTCAAGACTGTGTGAGTGGATGGAGGGGTGAATGACAATTGGACATCACTCGAGTGAGTGGGGGCGGTGAGAGACAGGGTGTGGGTCCAGACATGACGTCGGCAAAGAGGCTAGCTTGTTGGAGAAACAGTTCTCTTACTGCCTCTCTGAAGTGCAGGGAGAAAAGACATTTAAATCCACAATCTGGCATTGTAAACTCCTATTCCAAACTGGGTTTTCCCCAGCCTCCACATATTAAAATGTAACAAAAACACAGTTTGAAAATGGCAGCACACAGTCTGTTTAAAAGATACTGAGCTGGCTATAGAGAGCAAAATGATTGCCACTTTCCCTATTCCACAGGGCAGCACGGTGGTTCAGTGGGTAGCACTGCTGCCTCACAGTACCAGGGACACGGGTTTGATTCCACTCTTGGATGACTGTGTGGAGCTTTTGCGTTCTCCCCATGTCTACATGGGTTTCCTCTGTGAGCTCTGGTTTCCTCCCAAAGTCCAAAAATGTTCAGGTTACCATTGGATTGGCCATGCTAAGTTGCCCTGTAGTGTCCAGAGGGTATGCAGGCTAGGTGGCTAAGCCATGGGAAATGCAGGGCCACGGGTAGGGGGAATGGGTCTGGGTGGGATGCTTTTCAGAGGGTCGGTGTGGACTCCATGGGCCAAATGGCCTGCTTCCACACTGTAGGCATTCTATGATTCTGTACTTCCCTATGTTACTTCCAACAGTGTCAAGATCAGTTATGATTAATAACGTTAGTACTTTTACCTTTCCAACCCCTCACCCACTGCTGACCACACATACATTTGGGGAGTGTGGAGGGTCAGTAAAATTCGTTCCTAAGTGGTTCTACTATAACACATTAGAGAAAACAATAGCTTTGTCCAACAGAAGAAGATCAGTGCTAAGCAATGCTAACCATAGCCTCTGCTCAACAAGTTAACCCCAGATGCTATGCTTTCTGGTAGTTGAGGAGGAGGAGGTTGCAATCTGCTTCAGAGCACAATTCCCAATCTCTCGCTATCAAGTAGCCCTTGCTGAAATGGGCAATGCTGTGAATGTTGTGGATGGAATCAAGGTTCAGTTCAGCTAAGTCTTTTCCCCACAATTGCCCATTAATGCTACACATGTTCCATTTTGAAGATTGGTGTTGGGTATACTAATGGGTCCAGAGAGCAGCTGATCGAGTGCTAACAGCTCATTAGCCCCTTCAGAATCCTCCAGTTTGTTTTATGCTGATTTGCAAGCCAGCAAATGGAGTCACAGGATGGGAGAAAGTTTGGAAGACACTGCTGTACAATTTTTGGAATTGCGAAGCACACATTACAGAATTACATAACCCAGCAGTTTTACAGTTCTATTAGGAAGGTTCAATTGATAGCAGTGCGCAATCTGTGCAGAGCACTGGTCCAACAATTTTATCGTCCCCTCCTTCCCTTAGCAACACACTCCATCCACTCCATCAAGTACTGACAGGTACATGTGTCAACTGATTAGTTACCAAGGAACCTCTGTATATACCAACAGAGGAGTATATCAAATCCAGCAATAAAGATTCAAGACAATTATATTTACACAATGCTCACGTGAGACACAATAAGCACCTCAGATGCTTTACAGGACGTGGATGACATGGAATTACATAGAACTGGCATTACAGAATTTGATTTACTTTACAGAACATTTAGCCTGATGATGAAGGCTTACATTTAAGCTCCACTCACTTTTCGGTTAACCTTGTCAAAATACCTTCCTGTTCCTTTCTCCTGTATATACTTACCTAGCTTGTTTCAAATGCATCAATGCTGTTTCTACCGATATCTCATGTAGTGAGTTCCTCAAGTAAGGAAACCTATATATTAAAAATAGTAGCCCACCCAAATATAATCAATAACTTTCGAAAGATGAGGGTGAACACTGCAAAGCTCCTGTTTCCCCACATATTCCCATGTGTCAGGCACTAGTCTTTCTCTATTCTCCTTAGTTTTATTCATTGCATTACTCCTCTTTCACATCCATGCAAAATTTAAATGGAAGTTCTTTTCCTCAGAGTTGAGCCTTTACAGAGGAAACATGAATTGATTTGACAGATATAGAAGCAACAGTGTCCTCGTAAAAATACTGATCCCAGTAGAACATAGGGAAATAGAATGCTCCAGAATCCACATACAGCTTAATGAATTCTGTTCAATCATATTATTATCAGTAGAATTCATGAAAAGAAATCAGTTCAGCTTGACATCTTCTTCTTATCTTTATCTCTTACTTCTTATCCTTCAGCCTGAATGGCTTTTTACATTCTGCTCTCAGAGGAAGTATGCTAAGTCCAGAAATCCAAACTGTGGAAGACAGAACTAGAACCAATGTTCACACTTTTTCAGAAGAATTTAATTGCAGATTTACATTATTAGTGTTGGGACTACATTCATGGACTGTGTGGAAAAACTGGAAGATATTGAATTGTTTGGATACTTTCTGGATTAAAAGGAAGTTTTTCTTTGTAAAACCAAGGAATGAAGTTAACAGAGATAACAAGGTGTAGAGCTGGATGAATACAGCAGGCCAAGCAGCATCAGAGGAGCAGGAAAGCTGACGTTTCAGGCCTAGACCCTTCTTAATGTGGACTGTGATTCATCTGCTATCTACAGAAGGTTCAAGTGACTTCAGAAAAGCAGTTACGCAAAGTTTTAGGGAGATAAGAAATGGGGTTTATTGCACTTAATTGCTGGAAAACCTGGGTTTGGAAGCTACTCTGGGGCCCTTGTGCAGAGGGTTGCCTCAGAAATTTTTCTGGTCTTCTTTTCTATTTTTAACAGAAGGGTGAAAACCTCCAAGTTTGCAATAGAGTTGCAAGTCTCCCTCTCGTCTGACATAATTGGGAACTTGGTCAAGCTTTCACATCTCAGTATTTTAACTACCTTGTGTAATCCTGAGAAGCTGAACAGTGACCACATTCCAAAGACTTAGAACCAGCTTGATTTACAACATCCAAACCAACATTTGTCTGGAAGACCTTCCATTGGCCTATAGCTGTCAGTAATTCAATTTCATCAATAAGAAACCAGATGAACTTGTCAAACTTTTAATCTTTTGTATTTCAGGCCATTAGCCAAAAACATTGTTTTCCCCTATTTTCAAAATAACATCTCCGCAGAGCCTTTGTTGTCTTTTGTCCTGTTTGAGTGTGTTTGTGTTGAGATTAAGAGTGAAAGTCTCTTTTATTTTTGTACTTAAGAGAAGCAATTAGCCATTTTGGTAATCAAATCAAAACACTTAAATGGCATAACTCATGGAGTAGTGGGGCTTGATTATCAGTGCATTCTTCCTGTCACAGTTGTAACACTAGCACGCAGCTCCTAACGCAATCAGCATAGTTTCAGTCTGTCTACTTAAAGAGGAAACAAGTGAATCTCCAAGTTAATATCCATTGCTTGCATACAACCGATCATAGTCAACAAGGACGACTGCTCCCCTTCCTCCTGAAAATTCTAGCTCTTGCTCAGGAATAATGACACCCAGGGCATGGCCCAATTAGGCAGCATTTATAAGTGATTGGAGCTAATGAAAGCCAGTAGCCTGTACCAATGGGGTGGTGTTGTTGTGGGGATGGGAAATTTGCAGGTCAGAATTATTGCGCCTGCATATGTGGATATTCACAATGCACCCCTTGATTACCAGGCAGAAATTTTTACCCTATGACTCACTAGGATTTTGAAATAGAAGCCAAGATCAGAAAGGATTGCGAGACAACCATCTGCAAACTGATGCCAAAGTCTCTTCCAAAGCCAGATTTTCCAGCAATTATGGGCAATAAAGCTCAACTCTAATCTTCCTAAAGGTTTTGCATAGCTGTTTTTGCAAAGAGGTCACGCCAGCTTGGTAACCCTCTTGCTAAGCATGATGTCCTAACTTTGCCCCTTTGTTAAGGTCAAATTACTCAGCATAAACCATGGGACCTTCCTTGTCCAAATGGCTCAATGCCTTGCTACATACCTAGTAATGGTCTGAATGTATAATTTAGTCCAGAATGGTTTGCTGAAACAAAAATCTGATCAATTAGTCAAAAGAACCACTTTAAATATACAGTGTTTCTCGATTGCCTTAACTATTCCATATCATTGGAATTTTCACGTTCTCATCAGTTGTCTAGGTAAAGAAATTTCTCATTAATTCTTTCTGAGTTTATTAGTGACTATCTTTTATTTATGGTCCCTTGGTTGGGACTTCCCCACATGTGGAAATAATTTCTCTATTATTACTCTGTCAAATCCTTGCATAATTTTAAAGACCTTTATTAGGTCACCTTCTAGACTTCACTCTGACAGAAAAAGGGTTCCAGCTAGTTTATTATTTCCTGATATTTGGTTCTGTCCACTAAAACATTCCCCATTACATTTGGCTACATTACATTAATTTATGCATTGCTTGTCCTCTCTTCCTCAATTAACCCAGCACATGTGTATTAATTGCTGGTCTGACATTCTAATAGAATGACACTTGAACACTTTTTCCCTCAGAATTCAGCCATGCCTCTCAGCTCCAATCCAGAAATTATGCTCCCAGCACAATCTCCAATGTAAAACTGGAAGCAGGAATCTTGAGTGGAAACTTATGTTGAAGCGGCACAGTCACAGGGCAGTAGAGTAACATTTGGCAAGGATTTGGAGTAGAGTTACAATTAGAAGGAGTGTACTTGATATGCTGCTGCCTTTGGATGCTCTCGGAAGAAGCTAAATCATGAGAAGGAAAGAATTTGAGGGAGGTCATAACTGCATGTAATACAACTCTCTACTTTGTGCTTGGATGAGGATCACAGATTTCAAGTTTCACATTCAGTGCTGTAATTAAAATCAGAACCCAACGTTCAAATTAAGTAATGCATTTTCAAAGTAAAAATACACAGATTGTTAATGCTGATGTTGAAATGTAAACCTAACCTACCAGAACTTGTTTTAAAGAAAACTACTGCAAAAACCAGAGGAGAGATGAGAATTTTTCTTGTTTAGCGAGCCATTACAATTTAGAATGCACTGGTTGAAAGTGTGGTGAAATCTGATTCAAAGGTAACTTTCAAAAGAGGCTTGGATACATTCCTGAAAGCAAAAATGTAGCAGGGGTTTTAGAAAAAAGGGAGTACTGGGATTAATTGGATAGCTCTCTCAAAGATTTCAAAGTTTGATTGAATGGTTTCCTTATCTGCTGTGAGGCTTTGATTATTTGTAGCATAGCATTCACAAAACATGAAAATGATTTCACAGCAATGTTATTAACATTTGTTTTAACATTGGAATGTTAACACTGGGTAATAACAGCAATGAACTTTATGGTCCAAAAAGATGGAGATCACAAGCAAACCTATTTAACATATATGGCCACACATTAATTATTTACTTTTAAGAATGAGTTACATTAGAACAAACACATGCATGACTCATTCCAACAGCGTGAGATATGACAATGTAATAAAATGGGCTCCCATAGTATTTCTCAATATCTCAGACATCCAAAAGAACTTTGCAGCCAATGAAATACTTTTAAAGTGTCGTTCGTAATGTACGGAACAGGTTATCAACTTGCACAAGACAAACTCCAACAAACAGCAATGAGATACATGACCATATCATCCATTTACAATATTCAGGGACAACTGTTGGCCAAGAGACCAGGGACAATTATCCAATTCTTCTTCAAAAGGTGCAGCAGAAATACTTACGATTACCCAAAAGGACCTTGGTTTAACATCTCCATCGAAAGATGGCACATTCAGCACTCCCGCAATACTGCATAGGAGAGTCAGTCTAGATTGTCTGCCCAGGTCTCTGGAGTGGAACTTGTATCCCACAACTAAGGGGTCAGTGAGTTACTGATTCAGCCAATGACAAACACCTAGCTATAATACATTGGCAAATGTCCAGGACAGATTTGCATAAGAGAAGATCCAAACAAGAGAATATCAGAAAAGATGTGAATATCCATAAGAGTAAAGACACAAAAAGAATGTTTATAAAATTGCATGCACATATTGAGACAATTACTTTATGGCACAATGCAAAAATTACAATCCCCACATACACCCTGAGCTGCCAAGATTTGGACAGGTTAAAAATGTTTGATGCTTTGAGCATTCCACTGTTCGTTTCTACTACAATAACACTGTTTAGCAGCAGCAGCCCTGACAGCAGATGGGAGTCGTACACATATTGCAGAGCGTCACCAACAAATCTTTTTGACCTCCTTAATAATGAACAATTGCATTGACACGAACAAATAGCTTAAAGTAAATGTTGAAGAAACTAACAGTAATTTCTTGCAGAATTCAAGCATTCACATCCCACTCAGGACTTCCAACAAACAATCAAGTGCTGCATTTGTCATTCAGGTGAGATACTAAACTTAGGCCCAGAACAAAGGACACTAATGGCAAAAGAGCTCTCTGCTTAACCAATTTCACCAAGCACACATGAATTGATTATTTCATTGCACTTATGGGACTTTGCTCCTGGCCTTTTTTAAATCCCCATTAAAAAGTGACTCTATTTCAAAGCAATTCATTACTTTAAAACAGTTTTGGGACATTCTAGGGAAAATGAAAGAGGTTCTGTGAAATAAACCTCTTTCTTCCAAATCCCAGAGCTTGCATACCTCCCACAGGATATGGTAACCAGAACACGACAACAACTTAGATTTAAGCAGCATCAACTCATTGAGTATCTCAAAGCACGTCACAGCAGTGTTACCAGACGACAATTGATACAGAGACTCATGATGAGATGTTAGGACCATTGATCAAAATGCTTGGTCAAAGAGCTAGGATTTAAGGAGCTTTGTAGATGTACAGAGAGGTGGGACATAGATGGGGTTAGGGAGGGAATTCCAGAGCACTGGGTCTAAACGACTCATGGCACAGCTACCAAATGGACAAAGAAGAGTTGTTTAATTCAGATGATTTAATTGTTTAAAATACTTGCATGAAGTTAAATTGCTCAATTTGAATTGTTGGATAATCAAATCTGTTAAGACCTCCCAAAACTTTGAACCTTTATGAGGAAGCTATTTTTGCACAATTCACTTTCTCTTATATTTTATCGTCTTGGCTTCATACCAAATTTACTTGATGCCCCGAGACTCTGCAAATAGCTATGTAAATGCATGTTTGTTCTTTCTTTATGGACTATGTGCCTCAGAATAGAGGTATACATGTTTCAGTAGTACAATGTTATCATAGTAATAAAGTTTCTTCGGCATCTGACTTGGACTCTTACTCTAGTATTGGGGAATACTTTCAGCATTGCAGTGTTTCGGGCTGAATTCTTTAGCACGAGAAATGGCTAACCAGGGAGTATAGATTTCCCTGGAGCTGCCAGCAGATGAAAGGTTAAAAGCAAATGCCTGAAAGTAGCTTAACAAATGCTGTAACAGATTAACCCAGCAACAAATGTGTCATTTTATTGGCACGTAGTCCTCTCCCATTCCCAAACTGTACACTCAGGCCCCCAAGCTATTGGCAATGCAAAAGGGCACATTATTAGGAACAGCAGCTTCAAAAATGTAAACCCTCATCAGACTGCCTGCCAAATCCAAGGTAACCCAGTACAGGATATGCTTCATGCAAAGTAATTGGATCAATATTAATAGTGGTAGCATGAATTTTTCTGTACAAAAGTGGCTTTTTTTTGTTGTTTATACTGGAAACAATTATTTGCACTGGAGAAACTGATTGCAACTTGTCTTTTCAGCAGCTTCACCTTTAACTCCATGACTGAGAGGCAAAACTACTGCAGTTAGGAAAGCAGAATATCCAATAAGCTACATGGATGTCAGACAGACGTCTAAGAATGTGTTCACTTTCAACCTTCCTATTTTTGAAATTTTCATGTTGCCTTGTGCTGACCTCCCAGGATGTTTGGAATGTCTGTAAGACCAGCATTTATTGTCCATCCCTAATCAACTAAAATAAGCTGATCGTGAGTCTCCTCCAGTGGCTTGCTGGATCATTTCAGAGGGCAGTTAAGAGTCAACTACATTGTTGTGGGTCTAGAGTCACACAAAGGTAAGGACAGCAGATTTGCTTCACTAAAGGACATTATTGAGCCTGAAAGGGTATTTTTTTACAACACTCCAGTAGTTACACGGTCATTATTACCAATACTAGCTTTTTATGTAATTTTGTGAATTTAAACTCCACCTTGATGGGTTAGTTTTAGGGTTAGATTCATGTTTCTGGATTAATAGCCCAGGTCCTGGGATGACTAGTTCAGGAACATAACCACTATGTTACCATATCCCTAAGTGCCTCATAATTCACATACTTCTCATTCTGTCCTCCCTCCTTTTGCAGCCAGTGGAAGATATCCAGAAACAAAAACACAAATTGCTGGAAAAACTCAGCGGCTCTGGAGAGAAATCAGAATGAATGTTTCGGGTCCAGTGACTCTTCTTCAGAACAGTAACTCCTCTTCAGAACAGTAACAGAAGATGTCAGAAGATGTCCAACTTGTATTTACTGAGACAAACCTCTTGAATCCATCGCTTTGTCACAAATCACTGAGATGTTGTGTTGGGAATCCAGCAACACTACTCACAGAGTCATCACAAATGTGTAAGGGTTTTATTTAATGATCCAACATCCTCCACATACTCTGTTCTGAGGAAGGGTCACCAGACCCGAATCGTTAACTCTGTTTTTCTCCTTTCTCCTCAGACCTGCTGGTTCAGCAACTCTGTTTTTGTTCCTCCACATACCTGACTGATGAACTCAGGTTAAAATAAAACTCACTGGGTGTCTATCCTTAAAAAGAAAATAATTGCTTATTACAAAAAAGTTATCTTTAATCAATGCAATTAGGCAATATGGATTGCCAACTGTCATACAGCATGGAAACATGTCCCTCCAAATCTTTCCTATTCATGAACTTATCCAAATGTCTTTTAAATGTTGTAACTGTTTCTACATCCACCAATTTCTCTGACAGTTTGTTCTACACATGAATCACTCTCTGTGTAAAAAAAAAAGTTGCTCCTCATGGACTTTTTAAATCTTTCACCTCCCACCTTAAAAATGTGCCCCCTAGTTTTAAAAACCCCCACCCTAGGGAAAAGACCTTTGTCATTCACCTTATCTATACCTGTCATGATTTTGTGAACCTCAGTTAGGTCACTCCTCAACCTCTGACGCTCCAGTGAAAGAAGTCCCAGTCTTTCCAGTCTATTTTTATATCTCAAACCTGCATTCCTGGCAACATTCTGGTACATCTTTACTGAACCCACACCAATTTAATAATATCCTCGCTATAACAGGGCAACCAGAACTGAGCAATGAAAGGAAGCATGTTAAATGCCTTCTTAACCACACTGTCCTAACTGTGTACCTGAACCTCTAGGTCTCCACTACCCAGGGCCCTACCATTAATTGCATAAGTCCTGCCCTTGTTTATATTACTAAAATGCAATACCTCACATTTATCCAAATTAAACTCCATCTGTCACTCCTCAGCCTACTGACCCAATCGATTGAGATCTCTTTTTAATCTTAGATAACCTTCTTCAATGTCCACTATACCACCAATTTTTGTGTAATCTGTAAACTTACTAACCATGCATTCTATATTCCCATCCGAATCATTTATGTAAATGACAAACAAAAGTGGACCCAGTACCGATCCCTGCGGAACTCCTCTTTATGACTTTACAAATTAAACTCTCACCCTTCCTAAATTTCGTACCTTCACAAGCAGGCAGACACTTAAAGACAGAAGCCACGTATATGGCTGGAGGGGTGGGGGGAGGGGGGGATGCGGGGGCAGTGTGGAAGTCGTCAGGGAAACACAGTTCAATGTCACCAGTCTGGACTACAATTCAATGAGATGTTTTCATTCTCTTTCTTTCAATTCCTTTTAGTTCTTTGCTACTGATATCAGGTTGTGTACTACACCAATGCTTTCTTTTAATCACTGGTTGAGAATTTGCCCCTTCACTGTCCATAAAGGCTTTTTTATTTCTCCTTCAATAGGGATTTGCAGAAAAAGTCTTTACTGGAGTCCTTCTAGCCTCTCCACACATGGCCAGGCAGGGAGAGAGAGAAAGAGATTTGTTGATGCTTTCTCTTTGCAGGCTGGATGGATCTCTGTTGCACCAGCTCCACAAAATCCATGATAACTTTGGTTGGGGGAGGGTGGAGGGAACACAATTTACATTGGCTTTTCTTGCAATGTTTTTCCTAATAGTCTCTCTCTAAATAGCAGAGTCAAGCCTAACCCTGGCACTAGAGACCGCCAGAAGATGACCCTTTTTGCTTTTGGGTTTGAAGACGACAGAACAGAACTTTTCCTGAAAGTCTTCTCCAAGTCAAGGGATCAATGAGCACTGATGGCTTGGCGTACTCATTTTTGCTGAGTTGAGGTTGCAGTGTCACAAATCTTTCATATGTATGATTGAGGAGTTCAGGCAGCACGTCCAAGATACTACTCCAGATCACAAAATCACCTCCCTGAATTTGAGGGTCTTTGTGCATCTTACATTTGCAGTAGTAGGTGTATTCACCCCCAACAATACCAAACTGGAGTCTTGAGAGTTCACAAGCTATGACTGCAGTTCTCCTCTCCGACATTAAAATAATCCATGAAGACTCCACTACACCAAGAAGGTTACCTCAGAGTACAACGCAACCTTGATCAAATGAGCCAATGGGCTGAGGAACGGCAGAAGAGTTTAATTTAGATAAATGCGAGGTGCTGCATTTTGGTGGGGCAAATCAGGGCAGGACGTATACACTTAATGCTAAGGTCATGGGGTGTGTTGCCGAACGAAGAGACCTTGGAATGCAGGTTCATAGTTCCTTGAATGTGGAGTCACAGATAGACAGAATAATGAAGGCGGCATTTGGTATGCTTCCTTTTATTGGTCAGCGCATTGATTACAGGAGTTGGGAGGTCATATTATGCTGTACAGGCCATTGGTTGGGGCACTTTTGGAATACTGCATTCAATTCTGGTCTCCTGCTATAGAGAAGATTTTGCGAAATTTGAAAGGGTTCAGAAAAGATTTACAGGGAAGTTGCCAGGGTTGGAGGGTTTGAGATATAGGGGGAGGCTGCTTAGGCTGGTGGTGACCTAATAGAGATTTATAAAAACATGATGGACATGGATAGGGTGAATAGTCAGGGTAGTAGAGTCCAAAACTAGAGGGCATAGGTTTAAGGTGAAAGCAGAAAGATTTAAAAGGGACCTGAGGGACAACCTTTTCACTCAGAGGGTGGTGTGTGAATGGAATGAGCTGCCAGAGCAATTGGTGGAGATGGGTACAATTACAACATTTAAAAGGCATCCGGACAGGTACGTTAATATGTAGGGTCTAGAGGGATATGGGTCAAATGCTGGCAAATGGGAGTAGGTTAATTTAGGATATCTGGTCGGCATGGACGAGTTGGACCGAAGGGTCTGTTTCCATGTTGTACATCTCTATGATTCTAAGTTGTGCAACTGAGTATTTTCTTTCTTAGGCCAACAAAAAGGCAATCCCACAAGGTGTGACTCCCTGACCAGGAGAAAGCGGGTCAGCCTATAGCTACAGCAACTTTTCCAGTCCCTTCCCCATTAGGGGATGTCAATGGTATCCTGACGAGGACTGCCCAGTCACAGATGCTGCTGCCCAATGAAACCTCTATCCAACACCAATGTCTAATGATCTTCATGGATCTGTTGCCTGCACACAAATTCTTGACCAGGGCCTAACATAAAAGCATAGCACTACAGATGTTGGGGGACCTCAAATAAAAAGACACAGAAACATACTGGACTCAAAACTCTCTTTCTCTGTCCACAGGTGGTGCTAGACCTGCTGAGTTTCTCCAGCACTTTCCGTTTTTACTGTTCTTCACAGTTCACATTCCTGTTCCCAATGCCAGTTCTTCACTTTCACAGGACTAACCTGAGTATGAGTTTGTTTAATGTGGGGACTTTAGGTCATTGTCATTGTCATTGTCCACCTCCGCTTCATATAGGTTAGGATCATGGAATCTCGAGAGTGCAGGAAGAGGCTATTTGGATCCATCAAATCTGCACCGTCCCTCTGAAGAGCATCCCACTCAGACAAAGCTTCCCATCCCATCGCCATAACTCATCATACGATTGTCCACCTAGCCTGCACATCCCTCAACACTGTGTGCAATTTAGTATGGCTGATGGACCTAACCTGCACATGTTTGGACTGTGGGAGGAAACTGGAGCACCCCAGAGGAAACCCACGCTGACACAGGGAGAACATGCCAACTCCCCAAAGGCAGTCATCCAAGGCCGGAATTGAACGTGGGTCGCTGGCAGCAGTGCGAACCAATGGGCTGTCGTGCCACCCTGGGTTGATGGTCGGAATTCAGTTATGCATTGAGCCACTATGACCAGGAGCTCCTTGCCACTGCAATCTCCTTCCTTTCTCCCAGTCACTGAAATGCAGTCTTCTTTCGCCTGTTCTGCCATTGAGGACATTTTGGACCTTGCTTGTCTACCACCCTAACTGACCTTGTCACCACAGAGGGCTCTACCAGGAGCGCAGAACTCCCAACAGCATCACTCAAAGGATTGTCAGGGCATGCAAGTCTCTCCACAACATCAAGCTGACAAATCATGGAAGTGAATTATTCATAGCAGAATACTCAACCTTTGAATGGGTCACAGTGGTTGCATAACTGGTCCAGTTAAGTTTATGGCTAATGATGAGCCTCACGATGTTGATATTTAGTGATGGAAATGGCATTGAATTTTAAAGGGAGGTGATTTGATTCTGTTTTAGTGGAGATGGATGCTGCCAGGAAGTAACGTAGTTTGAGTCACACAGCTGCACAGCATGAAACAGACCTTTCGGTCCAAATTGTCCATGCCAACCAGATATCCTAAACTAATCTAGTGCGAACATTTGGCCCATATCCCTCCAAACCCTTCCTATTCATATATCCATCCAGATGCCTTTTAAATGTTGTAATTGTACCAGCCTCCACGACTTCCTCTGGCAGTTCATTCCATACATGCACCACCCTCTGTGTGAAAAAGTGGTTCCTTAGGTCCCTTTTAAATCTTTCCCTTCTCACCTTAAACCTATGCCCTCTAGTTTTGGACTCCCCTGCCCTGGGGAAAAGACCTTGGCTATTCACCCTATCCATGCCCCTTATGATTTTATAAACCTCTATACATCACCCCTCAGTTTCTGACACTCTAGGGAAAATAGCCCCAGCCTATTCAGCCTCTCTCTATAGCTCAAAGCCACCAACCCTGGCAACGCTTTTCTGAACCCTTTCACGTTTCACAACTTCCTTCCTATAGCAGGGAGACCATAATTGTGCGCAGCATTCCAATCAATGTCCTCAACAGTCACAACATGACCTCCCAAGTCTGTACCCAATGCACTGGCCAATAAAGGCAAGCATACCAAATGCCTTCTTCACTATCCTGTCTACCTGCAACTCCACTTTGTTTGGCAACACTCTCCAGGTCCTTACCATTAAGTGTATAAGTCCTGCCCTGATTTGCCTTTCCAAAATGCAGCACCTCACATTTAAAATTAGACTCCATCTGCCACTCCTTGACTCATTGGCTCACCCGATCAAGATCCCAATGTACTCTGAGGTAACCTTTTTGGATCTCCACTACACCTCCAATTTTGGTGTCATCTGCAAACTTACTAACCATACCTCCCACGTTCACGTGCAAATCATTTGTATAAATGATGAAAAGCAGTGGACCCAGCACCAATCTTTGTGGCACAATGCTGGTGGCAGGCCTCCAGTCTGTAAAGCAACCCTCCACCCACCACCAGCCTCTGTTTTCTACCTTCGAGCCAGCTCTGTCTCCAAATGGCTATTTCTCCCTGTACCCCATGTGATCCAACCTTGCCAACCAGTCTACTATGAGTAACCCTGTTGCACGCCTTACTAAAGTTCATATAGATCACATGTTGTCATTTTTCAGCTCAAGCCTGCATATTGTCCACAAATTGCTGTACAGGGCCACAGTCCTCTTCATTATCAGAAGAACTGTGTATGGAACTGATTGCTGTGGTCTTGATTGGCTTTGAAATACTTGGGGTCGTCTTGAGGTATGAAAGGTACGAATATACAGCTATAAAAGTCTTTCTTTCTAACTGTTATAAATGCCAGAGTGGGACTGACCATAAACAGCTCCCCCTTGCTGCAGGAAAGCAAGAATGCGCCTAGAAAAACTCCTCCATCCAAAATCACGTCCAGAACGCTCTCCTGCCATCAAAATTCCAGCTATAAATACCTAAAGACACATTGTAATTTCAAGCATCAGGTGAGGCTGGGGCTTGAACTCTCGTGTTTGAACTTCAGGTTGAAAGCCAAAGCAATAAAATCATTGGAGCATCTGGCTTGGTCCCCTGCTTTCGGTTTTTAATTGAAGGGGGCAAAGATCACTCTATTGAAGACCTTCCAAGTCACTCTCAGCCTTTAGAAAAGCCAGCTCTGGGGGGAGAAATACACTAAATCTTTTGTCATCTCAGCTGCCATATTTTGCTAGCATCAGCATCTCTTTAAGAAAACCAAATAGCTGAAAGTAAATTGGCACACTTCTTACAGGTAGACATCTGGAAAAAAAGTGTAGAGCTGCTGGAATAAAGGCTGGGTGGCTTAATGAGGTGCACTTTGCTGTTAATAAAAACGTGTGATGGCGGAAAAGAATAAACGGCTGACTTTCCAATAAGTAAAGGCGTCAAAGTGTAGAAGTGAGTCAACAACGAATGCTGGAACTACTGAACATGACACTGTGACCAACTCCTCAACAACTGCATTCCGCGAGCATGCTGCCAAACATTAAGGACTAATCTATCACAGGAAAACTTGAGGAATCACCAGCATTAATAACTCTGCTCCTCGCTTGCAGGGATGGCTAGAGTAACTGAATCCAGCTGCTGCTCACATACTGATCTAATTCCAATTCTTTTAGGTTTCCCTAACAAGACATATTTCTAGAAAATACAGAATGGATGGCAGCAGGGAGTGAATTACAAGACTGTAATCTAATTGAAGTAGGTTCAGATGGCACTGTAATCTCCAGGAGTGAAGCTTCAGCACAGTAATGAACCTCACCTGAACATATATGATTAAACTGCAGTCTTGTTACTCTTCCTGACTTTTAGCTTTGTTCCCTTTATATAATATATACATATACACACACTGAATAATGTAAAGCAATTATATCTAAAATTCTTTCCAGCTGTCATTCACTTCTGGGTCCCTGGTGTAAACAGTTTCCTGAAAATCACAAACTAAGATTCTCGCTGAAGGGCTCTACAGGTCAGTTCGCTAAATGATAACAGCACATTGAGATGCTTGGCAGGCACAGAGGTCCCAGTGCTGGATCTCTGAATGGACTGAACATGCTGCCAACAATGCTACTGAACAGATGCACTGAAAGGGGAATCCCTGCATTTTTGGCAGGTGTCATCCTGGCATGTCCATGAGATCATAGCGTGTGCATCATGAGACATTTGGAGCATCGAGCTATGAAGCAAAGCTCGGCAAATGCAAAAGATAGTTCTGAACAACAAAACCGAGAAGCAAAGCAATTGATGCAAGCACACTGGAAAACAATTTGCACAGTTACAGAGTACAACGTACGATTTTACAGCACAGAAACAACAGGTCTGTTCCAGTCTTTATGCTCCATTTGAATCACTTCCACACTCTACTTCATCTAACTCTATCATCCTATCTTTGAATCCCTTCTCCCTCATGTATTAATCTAGTTTCCGATTAAATGTATCTGGTCTCAATAGCGGTCTGTCCCACAGTTTCATAATTTTATCCAATCTCCAGGTAAAGTCATTTCTCCTGAATGCCTTAAAGGATAATACTTCAATGGTATATTTCTGCCCCTTGTTTTAGTTTCCTCCACAGTGGAACCATCTGTTCTTCCTTCCTCATTTTGAGAATCTCTTTCAGGTGAGCTCCTCAGCCTTCTCCTTCCAACAAAGAGAGCACCTGCCTGTTCAATCTTTACTGACTATTACATCCTCTCAGTTCTGATTATAATTCATGTACATCATTCTACCACCTGATCCACGCCCAACCTCATGCTGTTGATCCACCAATTTACATAGGCTAGGGCTTGTTAATGGATTCCTGGTTTCTGTGGTTTTTATTCACCTTGCAACTGAATATTCAAGAACTTCACAGAACAGAATACTTATCAGGCACTGTTTGTGTGGGATCTTGCTGTAAAAGTATCAGCCTGCCCTGTTACTAATTTGCAAATTGTCAAACAACTTGAGGCGGTGAAAATCAGAACATGTTGGTTGATTTTGCTGTTTGTGTCATTCAGTGGCAACTTGGCCTTGGAAAAACCATTACTTTTATGAACGTGGAGAGTTTGAACATTAATCGCAAACTTGCCACAGAAATTTAGGTGCAATAATTAATAGTTTGAGAGACCTTTCTAATGATTTGTTAATGAGTAATGCAAGATCGATGAATCTCTCTCTTGACTGAAAAGTGAACAATTTAAACTGCACAGTCTCATTCCATTAGGTATTAACTTGTTCGTAGAGAGTTTTTAAATAGGTCTTTCTTTTTGGCTTTCTTTCCAGTCTCCTCTCTCTTTTAATACAACCTTTCCTTGTCTGTATGCAGTTTGATTCAAACTCAACTTATTTCCTTCCCCATCACTCAAACTATAAACTGCATTTCTTTAAGCAATGTACTGTTGGTCCTAAATTTAAAAAAAATTGTAAGAACGGCAGATGCTGTAAGTCAGAGACTAAAACAGAAATTGCTGTAAAAGCTCAGCAGGTCTGGTAGCATCTGTGGAGAGAAATCAGAGTTAACGTTTTGGGTCGAGTGACCCTTCCTCAGATGCTGCCAGACCTGCTGAAATTTTCCAACAATTTCTGTTTTTGGTATTGTTGGTCCTCTCAGTTAATTAAGTCACAAATGTTGCCTGGACAGCATCATTAGCAGTCTGGCTCCCCAAAAATTTGTGGGGTTAAAAGTGCAGAGAAAAGCCTAACTAAAAGTGGATCACTACGAGAGGTCCCACTCTAAAAAAAACCAGCCGATTAGGACACTAACTTTGCGAATAAATTAGGTGTTTATCAGCTTTACATATAAAGAAATCTGTATCAAGTATGAAACACTATAAATCTGCTTGGCAAAGAGAATTTTATTATTTGTAAAGCAGGACAAGGTCAAGTTAGAATACTTCTGCTGGATAAACTCAAGCCAAGAGCTAATAATTACAAGAATATCACCATGTTTTTCAGTGGGGGACTTTGATCGGTCTGTTTTGGAAGTCAAGTACTATTTTGGCATCACCCACAAGCAACACAATATGATGTGCACTCATAAATATATTAAGAACAAAAAAAAAACTTGCCTAATAAAGTTACAGGGACAGTGATGTCCCTTTGATAGATTACGCTGTGCACGGATGAGAATGGGGAATATGGATCGCAACATGATGCGCTATTAAATGGATATTACTGCCACAATGGGGAGCTTGTGGCAGGATCAGTTCCTAAAACAGACTGCTCCAAAACCTCAGATGCTTTATCCCCCTGTCGATCTCAATGGGAAGTTTATTCTACTGCAGAGATTTTATATCTCTGCTAACGATTTTCTATTTCCTCGAGGAACATAGCAGGGAGGGGAATTATCTAGAATGAAATGAATCATTTTGTTTTACCCCTACAGCAAAATACAAGGTAAGTCATTGGGTTATCCTCTCACTGATTAATCTGTTGGTTAATCTTTGGATGGTTGGACTGATACAGTTTCTATTAACAAACAAGTTGGACACAAAGATTTTAGCCCTAAGAGAATATCCATTGACAGGGGTTCAAAAAGAATCAGCAATTATGCCACAAAAAGACCTAATACCATGACGTCCACAATACAACAGTGACGACACTCTTCATTAGTCATAAAGCACTTTGGGATGGCTGATGATTGTGAAAGGTGCTACACAAATAGATGTCTTTCCTTTAGGTCTGCAAACGGATGCTTTTAGTACTCCAAAATCAATTATAAAAGATGTACCCTTTTTCGCTCTTGCATTGCGATCCCCTCAAAAGAGACCACACTAGAGCCACAGTGAAGAAGGTACAAAGCAAGGAAAATGTCTAATATTCACCTGGAGGCTCTCTCGGTACATGCTCAGGAAGCAATGCGTTTGTGTAGGGATGAATGACAATGCCAGAAATAAAACCCCAAGGACCTGGATGCAGAGTCAAGTAAGCTTACATTGGTGGATTAGATCAATTCATTTATCATCAAAGGCCACATATTACGAACAGCACCACACTGCGTCACACACTGCTCATTTCACTAGGTCACTAGGATTGAGAACTAGCTAGAAAAACAGGCTGTTTAAATTTCCTCCTCATATCCCTCCTCCTGATCTAAGCTTCTTGCCATATAGCTGGTGACTGGTACTGTCCCCTCATGATGGGGAGGTTGCATCTAAGCGCTCACATTTTCATGCAGCCACCACATTGCATGCAGTGCGCATGTGTGTAGATACACACCCAAGCCATCAGCCATGTATTCAGGGATCGGCATTACTACCCTGTAGTACTCCCTTTGTTGTGTTGTACTGGCTCAAACGCAGCTGACATAAAGACTCCTGTGGAATCAAAGCACAATGATTACTGGAGGATCACAAGTATTGGCCTTCATGATTCTCTGCCTTTGGCACATCCTAGCTGAATATAAAAGGATCGAAATTCCGACTGGTTGCAGTAGAAAATGATTTGCCATGCGGCACCTGCAAAGGGATGTGCAAGTTGGTCAATGTCACTGCACCATGGGAATCCTTACGAAACCAAAATCTCATTCCACCTATCTCCCCCTGGCATGGGAGCGTGAAACGTAATGAGCTCTCACTGAATGGGGAGTGTCAGTCACCTCCGTTACGCATCAGTAATTGGCCAAACTGTGAGATTGCGGAAATATCTCCAATCCCAGCCTAGAAGAAACAGGATGCATTGTTGCAGAGACCTTCACCTGTTGCAGTCGTTGTTGCAGACACCTTCACAAACATCAACAATGCTGTTCCCTCCCTGCTCTGAGGTTGTGGCTGCCACGTGTGGCCGATTTTAGTGGGAATATCCTTCCTGAAGCATAGATGTCAGAAACATTGGGTAGAAGTTTCCCAGTCCTGAGGTGGCAGGAAAATTGGGAAAATTGCAGTCTTTCGCATTGAATCAGCTCCCTGATGCAGACCGGTTGACAGCAATGTCTCCCAGTGACTTCACCTCTCGCACTGTACCACCTACCAAATACAGCTTAAATAATTGAAGGCCCTGTCCGATACGAGACACTTTCCTGGCTCACTGGCAGTCTGCTGATGGTAGCCATCAACGCTGGAATCTCCAAGCAGAACGAGTGTTCCCAATGGATTATCCAGAAGGGATAGGCCTGTTTGGTGCTGTTCATTTGCAATTGTTTACATATCTATCCCAGGCACACACTCAACTGATGACCTGCCTCAGGAGCACCCACATTTTTCAACATGGCCGAGGCTTCAGCGTTGCCAGTGCCCATGTCCCATCCACCATCCTTTATTTGACGGTAAGCCCAGAGATGGCCAACTAGGAGGCCACCCACTAGCCAGTTCGACAGCTGGCAAGTACAGGCTTGAGATCCCCAACTGGACTCAACATCACGGCCCGAAATTGCACGGCAATAGTCAGCCTACGTGTGCTGGCTAAGTCCTCGACATCTTGTTCCCTCTTCAGGAAACTTGCCCTGCTCCAGGTGGCCTCTGTTAAAGCACTTCTTCCTCAGACAGCTTAGGAAATTCAGCATGTCTATAAGAACCCTCAACAACTTTTACAGATGCACCATAGAAAGCATACTATCCGGGTGCATAATGGCCTGGTGCAGCAACTGCTCTGCCCAGCACCGTAAGAAACTACAGAAGGTTGGGAGCACAGCCCAGACCATCACTGAAGCCAAACTCCCATCCATGGACTCCATTTAGGCTTCTCGTTGCTGTGGAAAGGCTGCCAACATCATCCAAGACCCCTCCCACCCGGAAACACTCTCCTACAACCTCTTCCATCAGGCAGAAGATACAGAAGCTTGAACACACGCACCATCAAGTTCAAGAGCAGCTTATTCCCTGCCGTTATTAGACTGACGAATGGACCTCTCTAACTTCAAATAATATCGACCTTGCTAATGTTGATCTTGCTCTGTGCACCTCCCGTGCTGTGTAACCTGTATGCCTCGCACTATCTAGGCACCCTATGATCTGTATGCTTGTTTGCATACAAGACTGTATGATCTTGTTTGCTATGATCTGCCTGCACTGCTCGCAAGACAATGCTTTTCAATGTGCTTAGGTACACACAGCTACAATAAAGCAAATCAATCAAATACATTCTACGTGTCATGCTGTGTTCCAAGGAGAATGGCTACAATCACACAGGTCTGTGTCGAGAACTTAAGGTCAACAAAAATCTTGAGCATCTGCCACCTCATAGCAAGGTAACAATCATATAAGATCAACGAGCAACTGTTGATGATGTATTGATTGGTGATCCCTTCAAATAGCAGCGCTGCTGCTTAAAATGTGATAAGCTGAGCGAGGTTAAAACGGGATGTTAGCTAGACTGTGGGGTCATAAAGGTCATGAAGTTGAGCATTCAAAAGAATAATTAATGTTCCAAATTTCACACCATATGATTAAATACCCCAATATTAAAGGAAGTAAATCCGACTGCAGGTTTGAATTCTGTACCAGATCTTATGGAAAACAGGAATATTTTATAAAAGTTAAAAAAAAATTGAAGAAGCACAACAAATCAGACTTTGACCAAACATTGAGCCATTGGGAATAAATTACTGCAAAGAAAAACTTCCCAACGTCTTACCGGATTGATGCATTGCCAGAGATCCAACATTGCCTTCATCTGCCACTGGAACACACAAAGAAAGGACATGTTTAAAATCTCCCCAGAATAAGTTCTCCTTTTCCCTTAAGCTCAGTTGGTACCACTCATGTCTCAGAGTAAGAACACTGTGTGTTCAAGCGCTATTCCAGTCGCTCCAGCACAAAATGTAAGCTGACCCTCCACTGCAGTACTGAAGGAGTACTGCACTGTTGGAGGTGCTGTCTTTCAGAGCACATCACTATCACATTGCAGTTTGTGGGCATTGCTGTGCATAATTTGGCTGCTATGTTGCCCAGTTGGCTACACTTCAACGCCATTTTAACAAAAATGCAAAAAAAGAAGTGTTGGACTTTCCTGAGACTGTGCTTGATAAATATAAGTCTTTCTTTCCACATTCCATGACAGTCCCTCCATGTTAATTGCCCCTTGTCTTCAAGTTCCACTTCTACCAGCTCAATGGCCTGGTGGTATAATCACTGGACTGTTAATCCAGCAGACCTAGGTAATGTCGTGGACATGGGTTCGAAATTCCACCATCTGCCGTGGTGGGATAAGAGTCTAATGATGACCATGAATCCATTGTCGATTGTCAGGAAAAACCCACCTGGTTCATTAATGTCCTTACCTGGTCTGGCCTACATGTGACTCCAGACCCACAGCAATGTGGTTGACTCTGAACAGCCCTCTGGGCAATTAGGGATGGGCAATAAATGCTGGCCTAGCCAGCAATGCCCTCATCCCCTGAATGAATAAAGAACTCAACTCTAGTTCATCATTAATCCAATCGTCACTTCTTTTGTCAGAGCTCCTTACATATTGCCTGTGAGCGCCTACCAAATTTGCCACTCAGATTTTTCTCTTTCTGACTCCTTCCAAAGCAAGACAAGCATTCAAAATGCGACACTGGAAAGTGGCTTGTCATAGTTACCCTCACACCATCTATTATAAAGCAGTCAGCTTTGTAATCATCTGACCACTTTCACACTTGCAACGGAAGACCAATGGGTCAACTAGTCACCAGATGCACCCCGTCATCTACTAACCTGAGTCTTTAGGGCAAACAATGCTCAGCTTTTTTACGTTTTAACGCAGCATACATTCTTAAATATTAATGCAAACAAACAAATTCAGTGATTTATGCTAATCAGAACAAGTAACAGGTAACACCATGAATTATTCAGTGTCCACAGATTATATTTTCACTTTGATGCAGTGTTATTTAACGTTGTTAAATGCGAAATTGTATTTTGCAGTCGCAACACAACACTCAAGCAGCTGCTGTCAGGGGGGCGCCAGGAAGGTTTAAAACTACACACTGCTTTCATGAACCACACACAGACTGATAAAATCACCTACAGTCACCCAAGTTACTTTGTTTTTGTCTTCCATCCCTTGCAGAGTTACATAGAACTTGCAGCATAGAAATTGGATCATTTCAGTGTTTAAGCTCCACCTGTTTCTCCTTATTTATCTAGCCCTGTCAGCCGACCCTTCTATTCATTTCTATCTTCCCTACTTTTCCAGACTCTCATTAAAAGTATCTATGCTATCTGGCTCAACTATTCCATTTGGTCAAGAGTTTCCACAATCCAAACAACCTCTGGATCACTAAGTTTCTCCTGAAGACCATGATGGATTTATTGTGGCTTTCTTACATTTTTGTGACTCCGAGTTTTGGATTCCTGCAGAGTGACAACATCTTTTCTACACCCTGCCCTATCAAAACTTTCACACTTTGAAATAACAAGGTGTAGAGCTGGATGAACACAGCAGGCCAAGTAGCATCAGAGGAGCAGGAAAGCTGACATTTCGGGTCTAGACCCTTCTTCACCCTTTGAAGGCTCCTTTTCTTGTCCATTGTACAGAGCCCAGTTCAGACTTTCCTGATAGTTGTAGCCTTTCACAGTTAATCTCTTTTGCACCTTCTCCAGTGTCTCTACATCCTTTCTGTCATACAGGGTCAGATCAGGATGCATTATTTAAAGCATGCAAGTCTTCATGCAAGGCAGTGATTCTTGGCCATGAACACATCATCGGAATTATTCTGACATTTTCTTCCCTCCACCTTAGCAAGGGGAGTGGGGCAGAGGTGGAACTCTCATAGAATAGGGATCACATTAACAAACTGAACTGTCTTCACCATTGCCTGACAATAGAACACAATGCCAACTGAAACAGCTTGATCAGCACAGACCAAAATGTTCCTTGTCAGTAAATTCAGACAATTTTGAAGCATTCAGTAGAGTTCACTGGTGGCTGAACAACAGTCTTGGCCTCATATTATTTGGAAGCAAGGAAGCAACTATTAGTTGATGATACAACTGGGAATTCCTCCTTCATTACTTTCCCTCCTCAATCCTTAACATCGTGATTTGTACAATTGTCGATGATGTATTGATGTAGTATTTAGACATGGCTGGAGAGTCAATAGGTGGGGTTGCAGAGGGGATTAACAGGCAAGGCAAACAGGGCAGTTGAATTGTTGTCAACAAAGTCAGACTTCAGAGGCTGCACTGACCTCCTCAGATTTCCCCTCGTGTTCAACAAGATTGTCTGTCTCCCAATGATTACTTGTAACCCCTATGGCTAATCCTCGACTGAACCATAACCCAAGAAAATCTTTAACCAGGGATAAATTAATTAGGCACTATCTGGAACAAGGTGAGCAAATGAACCTTTATTTCACGTTTGCTGTAAATCGACATTTCTACATGCCATAAAGCTGGTTTATAAACCAGAAATCAAACAGATTAGGGTTGTTCCTGTTCCAGGAAATACTTATAACCAAACAAACTGATATGGAATATTAAAACATAACTTTATCCAGTACTTAGCCACATGTAGACAACATTAACCAAATGGTGTATCCAGCACTGTGGGAAGTATTTGATTCTTTTAAAACATATTGCTGATTACTGAATAGAAAATTTAAAATCTGCAATGTGCTGGGGTTATTTGTGAACTCTCATAGGAATAGGTGTCCCTCTACTCTCTGTATGCCTAAGCTCATCTAAAACTCTGCTGTACATTTTTTAACACACACCCAATCTTGCTCACCACGCTGTATTTGGTTACCTATGCTAGCTCTCAGTCGAAAAGACTCAATTTTAAAATTATCGTCTCACACTTAAATCCCTCTGTTGCCTTCCCCATCTCTGACTTCCTCAGCCCCACAACCCTCTGAGGTCTGTCTCTCTCCAATTTGGATTCTTGCATGTTCCCCTTTATCACCGTCATTCACAGACTTGCCTTCAGCTGCCTCGGCTGAAGTTCAGGAAGTCAAGTTGTAAGATTCTTTCGCTCTTTGCTTACCTCCTTCAGTGAGCTTTGATGACCTGCCCGAAAACTCCCTCTGTAGATGTCTGTCAAATATTATCTGATAATGAACTTCTGGTGTTTAGAAGAGTCAGAGGTGATTTAATTGAAACATATAAAACCCTAAGGGGCCTTGACTGGGTGAATATAGAAAGGATGTTTCCTTACTGATGGAGAGTAGAACGAGGGGTCACCCATTTAAAACAGAGATGAGGAAACTTTTTTTTTCTCTCTGATGGTTGTGTCTCTTTGGAATTCCCTTCCTCAAAAAGCAATGGACGGAGAATCGTCAAATATTTGAAGGCAGAGGTGTACTGAATCGTGATTAACAAGGTGATGATATGAAGGAATACAGAGCATAAGTTAACAGATCAGTCGTGACGTTATAGAACGTGAGAGGTGTGTGTGTGTGTGCATGTGCGTGTGCATGTGTGTGAGAGAGAGAGAGAGAGAGAGAGAGAGAGAGAAAGAGAGAGAGAGAGAGAGAAAGTGTAGAAGAAAGTGTAGAAGAAAGTGTCTGGAAGATTTCTTGCACCCAAATTAGTCTCTTTCACAGGGAAGATACTGAGCAGAATCCTGAACAGTTTCATAGATTTCATAAAATCCCTACAGCATGGAAACATGCCCTTCAGCCCAACAAGTTCACGTAAGAACTAGGAGCAGGAGTAGGCCATCTGGCCCTTCGAGCCTGCTCCGCCATTCAATAAGATCATGGCTGATCTTTTCGTGGACTCAGATCCACTTACCCGCGTTCTCACCGTATCCCTTAATTCCTTTATTGTTCAAAAAAAATCTACCTTTTTTTTAGAAACGTTTACTGAAGTAGTGTCAACTACTTCACTGGGCAAGGAATTCCATAGATTAACAACCCTCTGGGTGAAGAAATTCCTTCTCAATTCAGTCCTAAATCTGCTCCCTCTAATCTTGAGGCTATGCCCTCTTGTCCTAGCTTCACCTGCCAGTGGAAACATCCTCTCTACTTCTATCTTATCTATTCCCTTCATAATTTTATATGTTTCTATAAGATCCCCCCTCAACCTTCTGAATTCCAATGAATATAATCCCAATCTACTCAGTCTCTCCTCATAAACCAACCTCTTCAACTCCGGAATCAACCTAGTGAACCTGACACGGTGACTCAGAGCATTCCACCCAGACCCATCCCCCCTATAACCCACGTAATCCACACCTCCCTGAGCACTATGGGCAATTTAGCATGGCCGATCCACCTAACCTGCACATCTTTGGACTGTGGGAGGAAACCAGAGCACCCGGAGGAAAATCCACGCAAGACACGGGGAGAATGTGCAAACTCCACACAGCCCAAGGGTAGAATCAAACCCAGTTCCCTGGTGCTGTGAGGCAGCAGTGCTAACCACTGAGCCACCATGCTGTCCCAAGTTGACATTGAATGGCCTATCCATTTGGACAAGATTCACAAAAAGCAGTGTGCAGAGAAAAATACACATCAGGAACAAAAAATAAAGAGACAGAATGGGGGAAATTTTAATCAAACCTTCCCATTAGAAACTGAAAGCTTTATACTCCATCTGAGTTGCTTTTGTGTTGAAATCATTGGAGAGCAATATTGTGCAGGGGACAAAACCAACAACTGAGACTTCCAACCCAGTGAGTTTGATTAAAATTAATCCCCCAGACTTCGCCAACATGCAACCTCCACATTCAGCATGAGCAACCCCGTGTGACCATTAATTGTACTGGATTCTTTCTCATCAAGGGCTGAATTTTGATATTTATCACCACCGTTTCTATACTTTAAAATGTGCAATATTTATAATTTCCCACTGTCACTGGCACCTCTGAGGTTCCAGGCGCCAATATGCAGGCAAACAAAAAATAAAATCATCATTGCATTGTCCCTTTCTAAACACTACAGTGTGCATTTAGTACCTGCGCAAGCATTTCTAAGTCAAATTGGACATGGCATATCGAGTGAACTGCTTGTCCAGGTTTTATGCAAGGAGATATTGTCTTTTCTTACTCTCAGCTAGACATGCACTTGAAAGAAATGATTAAGAGAAAGCAGTGGGTCATAAATCAATGTCCGACTGTAAGAGTTCATCTGGAGAGTGCTGCCCTAATGACTTACAGCCATTATCCAAACTACAGCCTCATGGTATCTGACCAGACACTTGAACTTACAAAGGAATGCACCTGACCTATTGGATTTAACTGTTCCACGCAGGGAAGTCAAAACGGAAAGCAACCTGTGACAGATATTCTGGCTGCAATGCAGTTGCTCAGCTGCTCATGCCTCTCCTTGCAAGACATTCTGCATCAAATTAAAAGCAAAATTCAGTTTGTGATTGAACTCTCTCCCACACCCAACCTTTCCCTGCGACGCTTCAGTTTTCCGAAAAGTGTGCTTTGTCCCGGGGAGAGGGAACACAAGACCAGGCCACTCAGCCTGTTCAGGCCATTCTTTCATTTACAACATCCTGAATTGTGCCTATTTTCTGTTTCTTCATTATTGCTGAGTAAATATTCTGGATTGTACATATTTACCAACAGGAACCCACCTTTGTCACACATAATAAAGCTGTTTTGGGACAATTTAGTTTTGTTAGCAACACAAACAGATATACATTATTGAAAAAAAAACTGCCTCTTCTCAGGATGGTTTTCCTTACAGCAGAAAAAGGTTCAATCAGATTTTGATTCAGAAGACAGGGAGAAACTGCTTCGACAGACAGGAGCATGACTCACCAGCAGGCACACACTTTAGACAATTAACAAGAAATTCAGGACACTGCATTAATAATGAGTGGAAATTGTTCAGGCAAAGAGTTTTTAAGAATCTGGAAAATGCGACCTGGGAAGGGATGGAAGCAGATTTAACAATAACTTAGAGAAGGCAATTGAATATATACTTAAAAGGAAAAATTGCAGCACCAAATGAGGAAAGAACAGTGAAGTATGACGAACATTATAGCTCTTCCAAAGAGTTAGCACATGAAAGAGTAGACTCTGTGGTTCTACAAGGTAAAGTCATCTTCACTATAAATGCTGCACAACGGAATCACACAAGTATAATATCCAACTTCTTTGAGGGATTAACGATGACATGCACATTAAAAGTCTTGTCCATTAAAAGCAATCATGATGTCCACTTTATACAGCAATTTTTTGCATCAGCGTCACAAGCAATGATTTTGGCTTCTGTACAGTCCAGAGATTGCCCATTATAATTACGTCTAAAGTAAGTAGAGCTCTCTGAATTCAAAGAATAATTACAGGGAATCAGGGTCGGCAGATTATAGGGATTGTGGCCGCATTTGGAAAGGAAAGAAGCTGGGAACGTGTCACTCAACGTTAAAGCAGCATTGCTCAAAGCAAACTGCAATGGGAGACCACAAATGACACTGATGCTTTTTTTCTACAATAATTTCTCAACGCCCTCCTCTGCCTTGTAAAAATTTCACATTACTGAAATTTGCTCCCATTTCTAAACTGCAACTTTACGTACGTGACGGGATGCATGCTTCCGAGAGGTTCCATGCCACTGATCATGCAAGGTTCTGTAGGAATTTTTACTTCACATACACGTCCAGATCAGAGACTGAACTTACGATCAGATGTGTGTGTTGGGGGCTCTGGGAAATCTTGACACACTGAGGTCATGGGAAATTCTATGGGCAATTCCCTCATTCCCCAGGAGCTTTGGGGAAAAAAAGTCTCCAGCTTTGAGTTGAAGTTGGAGACTTTTGACTGACTTACCTGGATAGTTACCCCAGAAACGTTAAGAGAGAAAAATCTTAGGCTAACTCCTGGTGACTAGACAACTGACAACGCCTCACTGAATTGCAACTCGCACCCTCCCCTGCCCCCTTCAACCGGACTAGATCACTCCATCAGACTCATCACCTTGTAACTGAACCAAACCCGACAGCCCAATTCCACTCCTGACCTGACTCCACCATGACCGTTCCTTCTGCAATTTTCTGCAATCCTCAAATGCAACCTCTCTTGACTAGGCACCACCATCTAACTTCCTCCTGTAGCCCTACCTAACCTGATCTACTGCCTGACTTGACAATGCCAACCCAACCACATACCGCAGCCTCCACCAACATCAGAAGACTAGCTATAAAAATCAGGGGTAGAGAACTGGGACAGCAAGGTGTAGAGCTGGATGAACACAGCAGGCCAAGCAGCATCAGAGGAGCAGGAAAGCTGACGTTTCGGGCCTAGACCCTTCTTGTTTTTGTCTGGTTAGCATTGGAAAAAGGATTCTGACACAGACCAGAAAATTTGGGCCTTTGTCTACCAAACTCAGTTTGGCAGAACGAACAGGAAAAAAGGCAAATTGTGCTACTCTGCAAACAACTGGGTGCTGCATTTTGACCCAGCAACCAAATTACAGCTTAGGCGCATACAAAGCGGCACGGTGGTTCAGTGGTTAGCACTGCTGCCTCACAGCGCCAGGAACCCAGGTTCAATTCCACCCTGGGGTGACTGTCTGTGTGGAGTTTGCACATTTTCCCAGTGTCAACGTGGGTTCCACCAGGTGCTCTGGTTTCCTCCCACAGTCCAAAGATGTGCAAGTTAGGTGAATTGATCATGCTAAATTGCACATAGTGTTCAGGGAGGTATAGATTAGGTGTGTTAGCCAGGGGAAATGCAGGGTTACAGGAATAGGGTAGGGGGTTGAGTCTGGGTGGGATGCTGTTCAGAGGGTTGGTGTGGACTTATTGGGCCGAATGGCCTGTTTTCACACGGTAGGGATTCTATTCTATGCAACACATGCCAGGATCTTTCCAGGCCTGTGTTATACCACAACACAGATTTAATGTTTTCTATGGGACTCCCAACAGGCAAGTTGCACACAACAACAGGGGAGGCAATGGCCTAGTGGTATTATCACTGGAGACCCAGGTTTGAATCCTGCCATGGCAGATGGTGAAATTTGAACTCAATAAAATATCTGGAATTAAGAATCTAATGTTGACCATGAATCCATTGTCAATGGTCGGAAAAACCCATCTGGTTAGTAATATCCTTCAGGGAAGGAAACTGCCATCCTTACCCGGTCTGGCCAACATGTGACTCAAGGCCCACAGCAATGTGGTTGACTCTGAACTGCCCTGTGGGCAATTAGGGACGGGCAATAAATGCTGCCTAGTCAGCCACGTCCTCATCCCATTAATGAATAAAGAAAGGAAACAAATCCGTCACCCAAAAGATACCTTGATCCCATTTGCATGTAGACCCATTGTATCACAGGTTCCAACCTGATGCTCTTTAGCAAATAATGGAAGGATTCATTCTGGATTATGGTTGGTTGAGCATGAAACGGAAGGTATAGTCGATTCCACTTGCGCAAGCCCCAACATTGGCAGCTGTGACTTGATTTCCCAAGACCTACACACTAGGATTTCCCCTTCAAACCTCTTCATTGCTCCTTGCTGATTTAAGACCCCATTTAATAGCTGCCTTTTTCAGCAAGCTTTTGACCACCCATCCTCATATCTCATTATGCGTCATGGTGTCAAATTTTATCTGAACGTCCTTGGGACATTTTACAGTGCTACAGATACTCTGTAAATGCAAGTTATTGTTGCTGCCTGGTGCAGTCACTTTGCAATACTCATTGTCATTAAAGATACCTTTCAGAATGGAGTCTAATGGTAACGAGACTGAGTGGGAAGCATGCAGGGATCTAGGCCAAGCTGGTGTGATTAAATCTCTAATATAAAGGAACATAATAGTCACCATCCAGTTATACTTTCCTGTAAATTGTATAAAGGCCGCAGTCCACCATGATATAAAAGGAATATGTGCTAAACTTCAATCAACTCACATCTTTGGTGTTACTTTTAACCATTGTCAACACTACTTTCATCTTATCAAACTCGCAGGATAGATTTCAAAAAAGCTACAGATGGCAGGGCAAGCATGAGGTTTTCATTTAATCCTGGGGGTTCAGATGACATAGATAATCCACTCAGTTTTAGCATGTTAAACAACAATAGGGTGCAAACTATTTTTAATCTATCTTCTCTGTGTTCTGTTTAGCTTAATTGGCTTTTTGAGTGACAGGTTGGATACTTGGCCCTTACCCAAGTCCATGCTCTTGGAACCGCTGATTTTGCCAGGAGACTGCCGCTGCACACTGTTGCTGGCCTGATATTCCGCAACTCCAGCCATTGGTCTTTGGTGCAGCGATTGTGAAGCAGAATTGCGGTCAGAACTGTGGAGGGAGTGAGAGTAAAGCACAATTAAAACCTTTCCTGTAAGATAGGTTTCTGCTGCAACCTCATATCAGATATTCGCATTGAGTTAACGACAGAACGGCAAACATGGGCCACAGTTTTGGGCATTTATTGATTCAGTGGATTAATGGTCACACAGTCAGCCATTACTCAGTTGGTAGGCATCTTGCCTCTGAATTAGAAGTTTGAGAGTTCAAGTCCCACCCCAGAGATACAAATAGCACTCCAGGGAGAAAATGAAAGAAATGACTGGCTGATGCGCTGTCATCAATTAATAACCCTGGCAATGATAGAATAGCTACTCAAATGGTGCCCAGTGGCATTGGAGTTGGACTATTGTTCTGCAATGAGTCTGGCATTCAGTCAAAGGCATGTTTTGAAGGATGCTCAGGGCTAATCTCACAGCATAAATTATTAACACACACAATCTAGCAGTGACAAATATTCTAAAAACACAACAGCACGTTAGTCCCTCTGCAGAGACTTCAGATTGAATGACATGGCACATAACTGGATAGCACATGTGCCAGGGATTTCCATTATTCATTTTCTCAATTTTACCCTGTTAAAGAGTAAATGTTGACTTCCAGAGTAAACTGTCATTAATTATCGATAATTTTAGTTCTGTGTTGAAGTTTTAATCGCTTCCTCCTAAGCATTTGTGCTCACTACTCATTCCTCAAACAAAATCACTGTGACAGATGATCTGGTTATTATTGCAATACTGTTTGTGGAACCTTACTGTTTACAAACTGGATGCTACATTTCCCACATTACAACAGTGACTCCACATTTGAAGTACTTTAATAGCTGTGAGAGGTTTGGGTTGTCCTGAGATCATGAAAGGTGCTACATGAAAGAAGACTTACTTTCTTTCTTTCACCTAGCGGTAAGGAGCCAAATTAATGGGCAGTGGTTTAATCAGTGCCACCAGCAAGCTACATTTACCCACATTACAAATTTAATGACTAGGGTTAATTTATGGTTACAAACCTTTTATCTTCACGAAAAGACCACATTTTGTATACTCCCATGGTCTCTTGTTCATCAGGATGTGGTGGAACCGGAGGTGGAATTTCAACCTCCCCCTCATCATTTGCTGTAAACAAAAACAAGGCTGTAAAACAATATCCTGGAAACTGAAAGATCCAGAAACAATATTGCTCATCAAATTCTAAACATCGAGGGTGAATGAGGAGTGATTCAAGACCAGTTTCCCACCAGTCAAATAAAGACGCACCAAACAACAGGGATGTGATTACACTCATGTGCCATACAAACACATTCCATCAGCTAAGATGCTTGTGTCCAGAAAGACTGAAAATGTCTTAACTCAAAAACGCCACAGTGGATGTCAAATGAGTAACAAAATGCCCATTTTCCTGGAAAGCTCGATTCCTTCAAAAGAACACCTTCAAGGCACAGACCTTCAACAGAAATACTAATGTGTTCTAAACTGAATGAGAGCTGGGGATGGCAGAGATTGGTGACATTATTACACAACTGAAAGCTGAGAAATCGCCATGAACACGAATGTGGAGTGCTCAAGGAAACATAAAAACCCAAGGTTTGATACAGTACCCCATCAATATCCTGTTCTATTTGACATAACTGGCAGCATTAGAACCTGGTGGCAGTTCTGATGTGAAAAATGATGATGATCATAGCTTTGTGCTTAGTAAAACAGTACTCTTAGTAAGGGAGTACTGTGCCAACACAACATTATTCACTATACTTCACGAAATTAACTCAATGACTGAGAAGCGCTTTGGTAACACTCAAAACACAAGCCAATGCTATATAAATGTAGGCTCTCTCTTTCCTTTATGGAGTATTTGAAGCAGACATTAGACCATCAGTGCCTGTTTAAATACTTCCCTGAGTGTACTAAGAACATGAGTTACCACAGGAATGAAGATCAGCAATATTGAGGGTGGCAAAGAATGTAGCTGAATAGGAAAAGAAAGTAGACGCCACAGCTGGGGATTTCTTGGCTTTCTGATATTCATAACACAACTCAAAATGAATGGTAGTCTGGATGCAGTCGGTTGAGTGGGTGAAAGAGAAGCTAAATACATAGGGAGATTATTCTGGTTTGGCCCTACACCAGCATTACTGCCAGCAAAATGATATGTTTGCATCTGTCTTATGGCAAACATTTTTTAAAAGTTTCAAAATTCTCAACAAACGTGCATTCCACTGACTAATAAAAACTCCGTGATTAAACTCCACTTGTTCTTAACGAAACAATTTAATGTTGTTGTCAGATTAATCTTGCCAAGAAGAGTTATAAGCCTGGGCTTTTAGTTCTAGAAACCAAGAGGTGGTAAAGATGGAGAAAATAAATGTGGAAGTGAACTTGCAGAAAATATTAAGAAAGTATGTTAAAAAAAAGGAGAGAAGTAAAGTGAACCTATTTTGCTATATAGCACATTCAAGGCTGAAATCAAAAGCTATTTTTAGACTTGAGGAATCAAGGGTCATGGCGGCCAGTGGGGTAGTGGAGCAGAGATCGAAGATTAACCATAATCTTAGTGAATGGTGGACATAGGCTTGAGTGGTGAGGGTGTGAGGTGCACATGGTCTGTTCCTGCAATTGTTTCTTATTGGGGCAAGAGTTTCTCCTTCAGTAATAGCTGGACGAAGTTTTGCGTCCAGTGACTCTTCTTTAGAACTGGAGAGAGAAAGCAGGGCTAATGTTTCAGGTCCAGAGACTGTTCTTTAGATCCAGTTCTGAAGAAGGGTCACTGGACTCGAAACACTGACTCAGCTTCCTCTTCACAGATGCTGCCAGACCTGCTGAGTTTCTGCAGCCTTTTCTGTCTGTTTCAGATTTCCAGCTCCATAGTTCTTTGCATTTTTTCCTCTTTCAGTGATCTGCTGGCAGGGACACAGTTTGGAAAGAGGGGAACATAAGAACTACAACAAACCACAGAAGATATGCAGTCTCACGGTCCATCAAGCATGTTCCTCCCAGCTGCTATGTGTAACCCACCTTACCCTCAACTCTCCCTCTTGTATGTGTTTTTCAAGATAGGTCTTTCCGAGAATCGTTCTGCCTATCTCCAAGCCCAGAAATATCTATAAATCTGTATGGCAGGTTACTCACCTCAACTGGCTGTTTTCAGCAGTGAATGGAACCACAGGTGCAAATTAATAGCCTGCAATGTGTACGCTTTCACCACCTATAAATGTTCCTCTTTAATTCAGGCATTAAATTATTTATAGAATGCATTAATGTAACTCAAACTTGCTGTAAAGGAACAGAATTAGTCCATTCAGTGAGATCATGGCTGATCCATGTCTGAACTCATCTATTGGCCTCAGCTGCATAATCCTTCAGAGTTTTACCCAATGAAAAAGACTATCATTCAAGTTTTGAAATTTTAAATTACTTCTGCAGTTCAACAAGTTTTGTTGATAGTGATATAGGTGATGGCCTAGTGCTAAACTATTAATCCAGAGACCCAGGTAAATTTCTGGTGACCCGGGTTCGAATCCTACCATGGCAGATTGGTGGAATTTGAATTCAATAAAATAACTGGAACTAGGTGTCTAATGATGACCATGAAAACATTGTCGATAGTCATAAAAAAAACCCATCCGGTTCATTAATGCCCTTTAGGGAAGGAAACTGCCATCCTTACCTGGTCTGGCCTACACGTGACTCCAGACCCACAGCAATGTGGTTGACACTTAACCGCCCTCTGGGCAATTAGGGATGGACAATAAATATTGGCTAGCCAGCGACGTCCACACCCAGTGAATGAGTTTTTAAGAATTGGCATGTGCGTTTTAGACTTTCACTTCCTGCTGTGTGAACAAGTGCCTCCTGACATTGCCCCTAAACAACACTGTTCTAATTTTAAGGTTATGCCCCTCTCACTAAAAGAATTATCTAATTGCTTAATCAGATGAAACACATCAGCTTGATCATCCATTGATCTTATATGCTCAAGCAAACATTTGGTCTATGCAACCAGTCTCCATAATTTCGGTTGATCAGGGTATATGAACTTGTTTCTAATGCAACAGGGGCTTACCTATTGTTGCTCTCTCTCTGCCACCGGAGGTCTGGGTATGCCACTGACTGGTGCCATTACTGCTGCGAGTGCTGTGTACCTGCACACCACCCACTTCCAGACGATCCTAAGAAAACAAGACACATTTGTCGGGGTTTAACCAGTTTACAAGGAGCACATGCAATTCAACAACACCCCCTTTCTGACTAAACCTTTCTGATATCTGGCATTTGGAAAAAAATCAAAAGTGCGAAACTGATAAAATACCACAATGCACAGAGTTACTATTCAATGTCAGATTGGGCACCTTTGTTTACCTTATATGTGTTTTTCCATTACAACTTTTGAGACCAATTGCTGTTTATGGGGAGTTCCTGAATCTAATAATTTGAGAAATTTCTTCAGAAAAGTATTCTGATGCATTGTCGAATGGATTTCCTTTTAATTTCCTTTCCCCCTACCTGCTAGTCCTTCAGGACAGTATTTGAGCATTGAGTCTTAAGTTGATTCTGAAAGAGAGGCAGACACCTCAATGAAGCTTGACAAGGAAACCCTACCTTTTTTTTTTAAATTCACTTCTGGGTTCTTCATACTTTACTCATGATTTGAGCATATTCAAAGAATGGAAAATACTATGAGCTATGTTAGATCTTAAGTAGTGGGAGTTGTTGCTAGGTTATAATTCCACCAAACAGCTGGCTTGCAATGCAGGGTGATGCAAAGAGCAAGGGTTCAATTCCCATCACTGGCTGAGGTTACCATGAAAGGCTCTCCTTCTTGACCTCTCCCCTTGCCCAAGACGTGGTGACTGTCAAGTTAACCCACCACTGGTCATCTTTCTCTAATTGGACAGCAGCCCTACAGTCTGGTAAGGTTATAGCAAATTTATCTAATTCCATTGGTTATTACTCAAATGACTTGCCAATTCCTAAGAGGTTGCCAGCTGTTGATGATGAACCTTTTCACAGCACATGATCTTCATTTGGACAGAAAAAACATGCAGAAAGAAAGATTGTAAAACATGAGAGGGAGACAGGACAAAAAATGGGGGAAATCGAGGGGAAGGAGGCAGTGGGACATGGAGGGAGTAGGAGAGAGGTGAAGGGAAACTAAGAAATGTAAGGAGGCGAGAGAATGGGAGGGAGAAAAAGAGGAGGGAGGAAAGAAGAGAAAGAAAGTGGGGGAGGAGAAGGCAAGAGGAAGGGAGGAAAGGACAGACAGAGTAAGAGAATACAGGGGTGAGAAAAACTGACAGAAAACAGATAATGGATTGTAGGCCTCAAAACAAGTCAAGCAGAGACCAACAAAGCAAATTTAAAGAAAATATATTTGCTTAATTGTCATCCTTTACATGAAGCAACTACAAAATTCCAAAGGTGAGTCCCACTCACCATAAAACTGTCAGATCATTAGAAGTGAACCTGGGTTCCTCTGCCATTGGCTGGTACCATTAAGATCCTCCTGGTTCCTCAACCAGGGGGTCACAATCTAAGGATACAGGCTAGTACTAAAACAAGGAGAAACTTCTTCGGCCAGAGAGTGGTGAACCTGTGGAATTCTCTACCACAGAAAGTGGTTGAGGTCAAAACATGGAATGTTTTCAAGAAGGAATTAGATATAGTTTTTGGGGCTAAGAGGATCAAAGACTACAGGATGAAAGAGGAGACAGGGCACTGAATTGGATGATTAGTTCTGACAAAGCAGGCTTGGAAGACGAATGGCTTACTCCTGCTCCTATTTCCTATGTTTCAATTTAAGAAGCAAGTATGTACATACCCATGACCTATCCAAAGCAGGTATTTATTGTTCAAAACCTTTACCCAAAAGAACAAAGAGAAACAAGTGCTATAATTTATTTCACAAGAATTCTTTATTAAAAAGGGAACCATATGCAATGGACACTAATTACAGAAGACCTATTGTCAGGCAAGTTAGAGCAAGGAGGCTTTTTTGTAGGAATAAACAAACATGTGCACTAACAACTACGGTCCATTGTATGGGTTTAATAAATAAATCCATTCCAGCTGCCCACTGTGGAAATTTTTTTTCCCCACATTCCAGTATTGTTCAGTAAATGTAAAACTTGGTCAGACAGGCAATCTTCAGTTGAACCAACAGTCACTTGGTTAAAAACTTTAACATCCGCACCCAGCGATTATTCACGGGTGTTGCTTGTGGAATGGTGGGAACAACTGCATGAGGTTACAGCGCATAACAAAAATAGAACTGTTGAACCATAGAGTACAGAAGATCATTCAGTCCATTGGGCATGTGAAACACAGTCATTAATTAATCCCACTACTCTGTAATTTCCATGAGTCCTATAAATGTTTGCTTTTCACGTACAATCTGATTCCTTTTTGCAACTCGACACAGAGTTTGCTCTGACCACCCATTCAGACATTCCAGATCGCAGCGACTTGTTGCATCTATTTTTAAAAAATTAAAACACTCTTCAACTTACTTCTGATCTTCTGCTCATTACCTTCAATTTGGGTCCTCTGGATGCATTTGTAAAAATGCAGTTCTCTTTAAATGGAAAGACAGCATCTAGCCCATTGATTAACCTCATCAAAAGTCAGGAGGATTTGTGCGACTTCATTTTTCTAAATTGGCATCACTGGGGGTTTCTCTGCAAAAGATTTTCTGGAGAACATTTCTAAAGTATCAAAGCATTACCCCTTGCAAATTTATCCTCCCTTTGTTCCTCAACTCCACATGCTTTACTCAGTGTCTCCTAGTGGCAGTAACTCGCGATAAAGTACAGTTGCTGCGACATTTGAAATTGTGGTTACATCATCTTCACGCACAAGTCTAGACAGTAATGCTGGCTGAACTGTTTGCGAAGTAACCTAGAGGCAAATAGCATCATAAAGCATGACACCATGGCCGAGGTCAGCTATCTTGGCGTGACCGGGAACTGAACTGGGACCGCCCCAGACTACATGGATCGGCAGCACCCCCAGGCAGTGTTTTTAGACACAATGACACACAGCGTCTACTCGATGAACATTACTACATTGGCTGTGGTCGCCAATCAACAACTTTGTCAAATCTCTACACAGCTTACTTTCCAAGTAACAAAAACATTATTCTATTTCTGAACTTTTGTGTGTTAAATATTCGGCATTCTTGTAGCAATAAACACTCAATCCTTAGAATTGCATGTCATGAAATCATCGGACTATCATGTGTCTAATGACCCAATGGAAGTGCTATCCAATTAACCCTAGTCCCCTGCTGTTTCTCCATAGTCCTGTAGAACATGCCCCCTTCCAGTATTAAAACCAATGTCCTTTTGAATATTTGAAAGTCAAATGACACTGCCACCTAATGAGTTGTACAAGATCATCCTCAGTAATGGAAACTGAAATGTATGAATAATTATGGTGGCAAAGGCTAAGGATATGTGTTTTACATCTCTTCTCCTTTGCCAGCGAATACTGGATTCATAAACCTGTGGCCTGACTAAATGCTCCAGAGACATGGGTTCAAAATTCACCATAGTGGCTGACAGAATTCAAATAATATCTTTGAAACAAAATGCTAGTTTCAATAGCAATGATCACAAAACAACCTGATTCACTAATGCACACCAGAAGAGAAAATCTGCCAGCCTTTCCCAGTCTAGCCTAGAAGTTACTCCAGTTTTATGGAAATGTGAGTGACTGTTAACAACCCTCTCGAATAGCATATCAACCACTATAGGGAAGTATGCTTGGCTGTATGTAGCTCACAAGGACTTCAATGGTTCAAGCAGCTAGCTCAGCATCATTTTCCCAAGGGAAATTAGGGATGGGCAGTCAACATTGGGCTTGCCAGTAAGCTCACATCCAGGTCTCTGTATCACCCATATTTTGGGTAAGAAGTTGAACCAAAGCCTTGACTGATTCTCCTGTGGTCAGGCAAATTATCATGGCACTATTCAAAGAGACATAGGTTGCTCCCGCTGGAATGCTGGCCAATATTTATCTCTCAACCAGGGAACCTCTTCTAAAAATCGGTTATCATCCTGTTACTGGTTGTGAAATCTTGCAATGTGCTAACTAGCTGTTATATTTCTTACGTGGCAACAGTGATTGCTCTTGAAAAGTAGTACGTTGCCTGCAAAGCTTTTTAGGTTGCTCTCAACTCATAAGAGCCGCAATATAAACGTCATGTCATTAAGACATGAAAGAGATGATAAACTGTTTTAAAAGCTGTCCTTTCCTGTTCAATTTTAAGATGGACTTGTATCAACAAGACAGTGCGCTCTTTTTCTTCCTCTGTAATGTCTAATGAGGGCAAGTTCATTTCAGTTTGTGGAGTGTCAAAAAAGAAACTGGTGTTTTCTATATCACAATCAGTGACTGTAATTGCTTCTAATTAAAGCTACTGGGTTCTGGTGACTGAAGAAGTCAACTTCCATTTTTATTACACAGAGTTTTGAAGTGATCACATTCCATGACTCTCCCACTGCTTGCAGGTTCAAATTCCATTACTCCACCATACCTTCACCATGTGGGACTCATGTATCACAAATTTCACCCACCCTTCTCAGAAACCACTGATAATCTTTGGTGCACCATCACATTCACACAAGGGCAAGAGCCTTATACTTTCACAGTAGGGTTAACACAAGTGACATTCTTCAGTTTTTGTTTTATTGCGGATAGCAAAGGTGATGGAGCAGAAATTCTTGTTACAGTGTAGAATTCTCAACACGTTAAAGTCAGATTTGTTGATACCAGATGTTGCCTTGGTACCAAATGCCTATATTTATAGCCCCTTGAAAAGTGTATCAGCTTTTACCAGTGGTCGTGCTATTCTAATTGATTTCCAAGAGGACCAATGCCTCCCATTTGCAGTGCTAAATCTGGCTTTGATTGCCCACGAATGAATTTGTGGACCTGTGTGAATTGAAATGACATTTCAAGAAAAGCAGTTGCAGGTTGCATGTCATAAAGACTTACTGCAGTCTACGATGATAGGCAATTCCAGTGAATCCATCAGAAGTTGCTTATTACCTCACTTTATGACTACATTAGCTAGGTCTGAGCGAGAAATGAAAAAGAGTATCCCATTTTTCACCTTATTCTTAAGAATCCGGTTCAATGGTGCATTGCATTCTTTCATCTCTACTTCATTACATTTGTGGCCTAAAATTTGACAACTTTTTTTTGCTCGATAGAGAAATCAAGGACACACTTTTCAAAGCTGCAGAGGAAATCCAGCACTGTGAAGGTTTCAGTTGTTTAATCACCAGAACAGCAATGGGATTTTGTTGTACAGAGTTGACAGAAGCAGGCAGATGTCAAAACAATAGAAATCATAAGGGAAAATAGGAGGAAAAAATCCTAGAACAATAAAAAGATGGTATTCCAAGTTTCAAATTTTCCCAAGGAAACAGTGCACGGTTTCCAGGCTAGAAGCACTCACATCAACAAATCTAACATCTTGTTGCTATTTCGGAACAGTGCTATCCTGGCTGCCTATGACCTATACTCTAGGATTCCCTGCTTAAACCTTCCTCTCCTTTCAAGACCTCCATTAAGTTAATCCCTTTAACCAAGCTTTTAGACACTTATCGCAATATATCCTTACATGGCTCAGTACCAAATCTTTATCTGATTTTTATCCTGTGAAGCCCCAGGGGGCATCTTATAATGTTGAAGATGCTACATATCTGCACGTTGTTATTGCTGTGATGTATGTAATGGAAGAATTGTTTCTGCTAATTTAAAAACTATCTAAATGTCAGTCAGCCAGCCAATGCTTCTTTAAGTAATGATCCGCTCTCCACAAAATGCATTTCCTTTTGAATTACTATTCAAAGAGGTTTTTTTTTAAAACTGTCCAGCTTTTGTTGGTTTTAATTATGATCCACAGACGGTCTGTAATGTGCAGTTTTGTTTTCTTACAGGTAAATGGTTGCAGATGCAGATGACATATGTGCCAGCATAATCTTTTAGAAATGGGATCTATTATTCAACGTGCACAAATAAAGTATTCATTAAACAACTGCTTGCTTTCACATTCTCGTTGCATAAGAAACTACTGTCCCATGATGTTTCAGGTAGTAAGATGTAACATAATGGGTAGAGTCAGAAACTTGGAGGAGATGTAATGGAAGAATAATTAACTAGGGACAAGATCGTAATCAGCATCCGAGAGAAAACTTTATCAGACTTCTGGTAGTGAAGGAATAATGACTTCATATTAATGAAATCAGTTCATTTGAACAAGTAGACAGAAATAAAGAACTTTTATTTGAGAACACCTATGCTTTGTTTCACTTTGCCATGAGGTCTGCAAGAGACAGCAAGATTGTGCAACATAACATTCCCATGTTGATGTCTTCTGTCTCAATAGCATATAACACACAGTCTTAATCCCTTATACTACATCTCCCACCCCAAATCTCTGACTCTACCCATTATAGTACATCTCATTACACTATACTTCACGGAAGTATACAAATAAATTGGTTGCTGAAGTAAACAGGATAAGAGTGGTGTTCAAAATCATAGCTAAATGCAGATAAATATTAACAAGTGGGTGGGAAAGGATCAGGTTGGTGAGGTGCTGTTTTGAGGTTGGGTCAGTTGAACGTTCATTATCTTTATTCTGTAAGTTTGACAGACTGGAGACCTGAGGGGCAGGAAATCCTGCAGAAGGTTACAGCCATGCTGAGCTAAGAGCGGGTGGGCCTAGTGAAGGGCAGGAGAGAGAGCAGTGGTGCTGAATGTAGTCTGATTGTGGGTCACAAAGACAGAAATCTATCTTGGAGAGAATGTGATGGCTGGGGATGGGTCCAATTGCTGGGACTGAATGGATGGCAAATAATTTCTGAGTGTTGGTGGGGGGGGGTTTGGGCTATTAATGGAATTTACTGCTCAGCCTGTGTGTCCAAGAGGAAACACTCCTGCTCCCCAGGCCAAAGAAGTGCATATATTTTAAGGGTGCAGCTCTACTTACCTCCTTTTACCTGCCAGGTTTCCCAAATGAAACCTGTCCGACTCTGGTCACTATTAAAACAAAGGCACTCCACCTCAATTCAAATAACTAATCTTCCTCCTACGAGCAAATTGGTCACCTGATCCCTTGTCCCATCTCCATTTAAAACTGAAGTGGATGGGTTCCTGTTTTAGGCTTTAACCTTTTCAACCGCTCAGCTAAACCGACATGCCCATTTTTGGGCGTTAAAAGCTCCCTTCAATAGATTTAGTTTATAAAAGGCTCAATTTTAAAGGAAGGGGGAAAAACAAGGTATTGAAAGAGAAAACAAGGATTTATATTCAACATATTAGGAGGATGAAAGACTAATGCCAGTAAATAAATACAGGAGTGGCAAGAAAGTGAAAGTTGATACAGGCAGGATGCATGTAAGTGAGTTTTAAAGCATGTGGATGGTGGAGAATGGGAGGCAGCATGCAGAAAATGAAAGAATTTGCACTTATACAGAATGCACAAGGACTTTAAAAGAGATAAATTATTTTAGAAGTGGAATGTAGGAAACTCAGCAGCCAATTCGCTGATGAAACTCCTACAAACAGCAATGCAACAGTGATCAGGCATCTGTTTTTGGAATGATGATTTAATAAAATATATTGGGCCAAACAATGGCAAAATTCTTTTGCTCTTATTTGAATCGCACAATCGTGTCTTCTACTAAGAGGGCAGATGTGGCCTCAGCTTAGTGTTGCAGCTGAAACGAAAGCCTCGGACAGTACACACCGATAGGACCTCATTGACTGGAAAGCGCCAAGGATTGTACGAAGGCTATGGAAGGAACTATATATAAACATAAATTATTTTTCTTTCATTCTATGTCAGCATTGCCAAATTAAAACATTACTCCTTTAAGTGGTGTTCAGATACTTTTAAGCAATCTGGAACAATAAGCATTTTGTTTGTCCAATTTGTAATTCCCTCTTTGCTGGGAGACAGAGGGCTCATTATACTAAGAGGGAGAAAAAAATGAAATGTGGGTACTAAATAAGAACACTGAACAAGTTAAAACATCTTTTCCAAAGGCTTTTATTCCATTAAGGCAAACTATTACTAAATTAAAATGCTGCCCAATGGGAGAATGGAAATGTGCAGAGCCAAGCAACAGCACACTCACTTAAAATTCCTCATCATTCTCTGATAAATTACATGAATCAATACGATAGCGGCAAATCGGTACTCGCCCTAATTAAAGTATCTGGCTTGTAGAACAGATCAGTCACTGCCCTGTGCATTACTGTCCAAACCAATAAAACCATAAAAGATTGTTTAATGGTGTAAGCTTTACAGACAGAGGTTGTGACGCAACTGCAAAAGGTTACAGCCTGTTCCCCCGGCAAGACCACCATTTGACTAAACTACCATCGATTATAAAAACACATCACTGAACAAAAAATACTTTTACAATCATTTCTTCTTGTGGAACATGTAATAAATGGAAGGGCACAGGTGTCCACAGTCAGACATGGCCCAGACTTTAAAATGCTATTGAAACAGAAAGAATAGTCTCTGCAATTAGAATCTGGTGCAAGTTTCCATGGAAAGATACAGAGCCCAGAGGTTATCAACTAGCACAGAGAATTCTGACTACATTTGGAAATATCAGGTAAAAATTACTACATGGAGACTGATAACTTTAAAAAAAGATATTTGAACTTCCAGCTAATCATTAAGAGAATGACACATCAAGATTTCACATTTTAAGATATTTACTGTAACAGGAGACATAAAGCAGTACTGACTGCACTTGTCCTAAATGTGCAGTTCAAACCCTTAAATGGAATACATGCTTCTTATTTTTAATCCAGTTCATAAAATGTACTTCACACTGTCCTTTACGTAATAATCTGGAATTAAGAGTGTGAGGATAACCATGAAACTGTTGCTGATTGTCGGAAAACCTGTCTGGTTCATTAATTTCCTTCAGGGAAGGAAATCTGCCAGCCTTATCTGGTCTGGCCTACAGGTGACTCCAGGCTTACAGCAATATGGTTGACTCTTAACTGCCCTCTGGGCAATGAGGGATGGACAATAAATGTTGGTCCAGACAGCAATGCCCACATCCCATGAAGAAATTTAAAAAGGAAATTCAATTAGCAGAATCAATCCAAAGTGATTCTTGACTCCTGAAGGTTGTTCATCTTAGAACTGTCTTTCACAATTAGGTTTGCTTTTCCTGGCGATTCTCTCTCTAGCCCATGCCAAGTGATTCTTCAAGCCTCATTTTAACTCTGTGGAATCTGGTTGTGCCCAAGCTGGCTGCCATGTTGCTTAAATCTCAACAGTGACTACATTTCAAAAGTACGTTCTTGATGGTAAAGTGCCTTCGGAATTCCTGAGGTTTAGGAGAGTTAAGCTGTTCAGAGGAGTGAAACATGGAGTGGATTATGTGCGATGTATTAAACTGAGTTGGCCAATTGTGTTTTACTGTCATGGTCTAGAGACAAGACAGCAGAAACATGAACAGCAATCCGACAATTTCAATCCATTGCACAGGCAAATTCAAATGAAGAAGTTTGCAACGGTTATTTAAAAGCTGAGTAAAAATGAGAAGTATGGCATTTATTCCACCATACTCATTTTTCACACTCAGGAATAAGTCCAGGAGATCACAAGAGCCCATCACCATCCAACGTTGGAAAATCATGCATTCAACTAAAAAAGTGACAAACATTCAATGTGACTCGGAACTTCTTTTGTTCTTCACTCGACATTAGCTGAATCATTCTTAGCAAACCCATGAAACCTTAAATGTATCAATGTATTCTTCCCTTAGGCACTGTTTAATAAAAATGTTTAAGCTTTGTGAGATACTTGTGTGAAAACTAAATCAACTGAATATTTGTGTTACTGAAGGCAATCTTGAACTTATAAATCCTTCTTTTTCCAAGTTTCTCTCTCTAATCAATTAGAAGTAATAGTAAGGAAATCACTCGAGTGAAAGCTATGGTGGAAATTTATAACAAGCACAGCAAATGCTGGAGTAATCAGCAGGTCTGGCAACAGTTGACAAGAGAGAAACAGAGTTAATGTTTTGAGTCTAGTATGACTGTTCAACGGAACTAGAGGCCATTGTTTAAGGATACAGGGTCGGTCATTTTGAATTGGGATGAAGAGAAATGTGGTGAGCCTGCAGAATTCTCTAACATACAAAGCAGTTGAGACCAAAACATTGAATGTTTTCAAGGAAGAGTAGATACAATTCTTAGGGCTAAAGGTGTCAAAGGGTATGGGGAGGAATCAGGAACAGGATACTTAGTTGGGCGATCAGCTATGGTCATGTTGAATGGCGCAGCAGGCTCAAATGGCTGAATGGTCTACCACTGCTCTCATTTTGTGTTTCTATTTTCCTGAACTATCCCTCAATGTTTTTAGTGTGTGAAATACTATCAATCTCAGTCTTGAACAAACTTTAAGACTAAGCGTTCACAGCCCCTTTTGGGTGGAAAGTTCAAAGACTCACCATCTCCTGAGTGAAAAGATTCCAAATGGACTGTCTCTTACTCTGAGACTTGGTTGAACCTCATCCCCTGCCCCTCCCCCAACCACCATCTCACACCAAGACACATTACTCCTGCGTCCGCCTATTAATTCCTTCAAAACATACGCCTATTTGAACGAGATCACCTTTCATTCTTCTAAACACTAGGGAGCTGTTCTTAATTTAATCTGGGCTGAGACTATTTCAACTCATCTTATTCAGGAATTTGCCGGTTGAAAGAAAGCACCTTGGGCTGTACTTGAGACCAAGACTCTAGGATGAACGTATCATGTTTTCGATGACACAAATTGCACCAGCCGCAGCGAAGGCTGTCAAGGCTACTCATTTTTCTAGCAGGAAATGAACTGTGTATATTTAACCCAGGAGCTTACCTCTTGGTGTCTATCCATTCTCCTGGCCACCATCACCTGGATCATTCCTCGGATGTTTCCCTCCATTGACATGGATCGCCGTAATGTTTCCAAGGCCTCATGGTTAGATTTCTCCAGCAACTGCTCACCATTCACTGCAATCAGCTGATCATTCACCCGTAGACGCCCATCCTGCATGTTGCAAGAACAATTATCCCAAATTCATCAACATTAATATGGTTCCTCAACTTCCAACTCAATTCAATCACAATGCTTATTTATGTAGTGTCCTGAATGCAGTAAGCGGCCCAAAGGACTGTAACAGGAGCATTATAAAAACAAAATTTGATAATTAGCCACATAAAGGCATAGAGGAATAGGTATGGGTCAAAGAGGTAGGTTTTCATTAGCTGCATTAAAGGATGAAATTGAGATACACAGTTCAGGAAGGAAGGAAGCCCACAGATTGGACCTGTGCAGCTGAAACACTGGTTCCAAAAGTGGAGCAATGGAGTCTGGGGAAGGCTCAACTTACAATATGTGCAGGAGAGTTTTTTTGGACAAGCTCATAATTTCCATCTGGAGCAATTGCAAAAGTTTGGACTTAAAGTTAGATTTTGACATTCCTTGCTGTCTGCCTGATTATCCACCATAATCTAACCTCACAGCTTGCCAGGGCTTCCTTCAAAATTCTTGTGCATCATTTTGATTTCATGAAATAAGTGCTAGCCCTCTCAAACATACAGAACAGTCTTCACTGTAAGTTCTCCCACACAGCACAGCATTTTGCCACATTTAAAAGACATCTGGACAGGTACGTGAATGAGATAACAAGGTGTAGAGCTGGTTGAACACAGCAGGCCAAGCAGCATCAGAGGAGCAGGAAGGCTGACGTTTCGGGCCTAGACCCATCTTCAGAAATCCATGAATGAGTAAGGTTTAGAGGGATATGGGCCAAACGCAGGCAAATGGGACTAGTTTAGTTTGGAAAAATTAGACTGAAGGGTCTGTTTCTGTGCTGTATGACTCTAATGACTTCATTCTACAATCTGGAGTTGAGTTGATGTTAAGGTTTCTCTGTGGATCAGCACCTTGACGTGGTGGACAGCGCTGCACATTTCAAGCATCCTTCAAGTGATGACTTTAGGAGATCTTTACTCCTGACAAGGCCGTCTCTGGCAGTATGATTGGGCAAGAGATGGCAAATACAATGCAGTCTAAAACATCCTCAATGTCAGACCAGGTGAAGGAAGGCCAGTTTTCAATGGTTGAGAAAGCAATCCTGGTCATCAGGATTTGACATCTTACCGAAATCTGATCACCAACATGTCAAAATTGTGTTGACAGTGTGGGTGCCCCCAGAGTTCCCCAAGTTAAACATAAGCTAGGGGTAGTTCATGTTATGGTCCATTCATCACTGAAGCCGGTATCCCATCACCAAACCACCCTTTATTTACACGTAAAGAGTCCTTGACACTGATTCAGCTCTCTCAGAAGCTGCTCTCCAAGTGAACAGGATGTCTGATACTCTTGTTCTTATCTATCAGCCAGGGCTACTTGATTAACAGTCCCAATCAGGGAACTCATATTCTATGTGGTTCCAACTGGCTGACCTCGTTACAGTCACTACAGACACATCCTGTGAAGAAGAATATTTGAGGGGAGGCAATGATTGTATAGTGACATTGTTGCTGGACTAGTAATCCAAAGAAGCAGGAAATGTGCTGTGAGCCCCGGTTCGAATCCCACCATGGCAGATGGTGGAATTTGAATTTAGTAAAGTCTGTAATCAGAAGTCTAATGATGAGTGTGAAACCACAGTTCAATGTCATAAAAATACCATCTGGTTCACTAAATCTGGCATCCTTACTCGGTCTGGCCAAGTGCACTTCCAGATGCACAACAATGTCATTGATTCCTCACTTCCCTCTAGGTAATTTGCAATACGCACTAAATGCTGGCTCAGCCGGCGATGCCAACATCTTCTTAATGAAGTTTTGAAACAACAATTGGCAAAAAATTAATAGGGCTATGAACTTGAGAGTCTTTAGTCAAGAATCTGCTTATATTGGACAGATGCATGAAGGTCATTGTCCTATCACAGGTATATTTGGACAGCAGTGACTGTAACTGGGCACTCTTCAGGATATCCACTGATCAGCTCAATGGGAATGAGAACTGGGAATGAGACTAGGAATGAAGCCCTGAAAGTACGCTGCCCCACTTTCTCCTGTGCGAGGAAGAAAAATCTAACATTTGCAGCTTGGATTGTTAAATCACTCAGATAATCTCAAGAGTCACCCTCCAGAAAGATGAACTGTAATTGTATTATGGGAACTACCAAGACTCTTTAGTTGACATCGGTCTCCTTGATAAGACCCATTTTCCTAGTAATAATTTTCCTGGAGAATAATAAGAATGGCAGTGACCCCATTCTGATTTTGATAAATCCTCATTACTATCCCAAAAGAGGAAAAACTTCTGGGGAGTTTTGTGCTAGCATTGGCCATGTCTGGAGAGTAACCGCTGGGAAAAGAAAACAAGGTCAAGAAAGCCAATAGAAATGATATCTTGCTATGAAAAAAGGTATATGGACAATTTATTTTGGCCAATCACCTAGTCTGCACATCCCTAGACACTATGGGACAATTTAGCACAGCTAATCTACCTAACCTGCACATCTTTGGACTGTGGGAGGAAAGTGGAGCACCCGGAGGAAACCCATGCAGACACGGGAAGAATGTGCAAACTTCACGCAGACAGTCGCCTGAGGGTGGAATCGAATGCCGGTCCCTGGCGCTGTGAGGCACCAGTGCTAACCACTGAGCCACCATGTCTCTTGAATTGTCTAATTCTGTGGCTGAGAAAATCCTCCCAGAGGCGGAATGTGGCAGAAGACCTTCCAAAGGAACATCAAACATGGTCTTTGTTGTCAGAAAGACATAAGGAAAATGTCAAGAATGACACCAGAACTCCTCAACACAGTCATCAAACTGACCACAGTGTGTAATGCAGTAAATTCTGAGGCCCTGTAGACTGTGTTCCAATGATTTGGATAGCTGAGAAACTACACCAGCATCCAACAACCTATGTTGCCTGTAATGTTCCTGTTGCTGTGCAGTCCTTAGAGGTCCATCTGCAGCATCCTCTTGTGCAACTGAAGGAGAATGCGTCCGCACACTGTACAGCGTGCGTGGACTCTCCAAGCAGCTGTGCAACTTAGAGGGAACAGTGCCTGCAGCTGCTTTATAATGATGTGACTGCAATTGTTAAGCGGGAGAACTGAACCAGACACCTTCAAAATCCAGACCAGGGTCAAAAATATTGTCTTAATGAAGAGCACTTTGACTTAAGTCATATCCATGTCAAAATGAATCTGGCCACCACAAATATACATGATACATGACTGACAGTTTGCAATGACGGCAGTACTGCTGCCCACTCTTCACCTCTTTGAATTCGCAAGAACGAATTTCAGCCGGTCTTTGAATAATAACATATCAACCCACATCTTGTGAGCTAAATATCCCACCTCCCATATATGTTGGAGGAGAGTCTTGAGAATGTGTTAGATGACACAGCCAATCTAACAGCGAAGTAAAGGAAATTGCAAATGCTTGAGGTCGGAATTGGAAGAACAAAGTTTGGAGGACTGCGGAGTTGTAAGAGGTTCCAGAGTTCAGAGGGAGGTCTGCTAGGTTGTTCAAATTCCTCCTGTTTTTTGTCATTTATATCAATGATTTGGATGTGAATATTGGAGGTATGGTTAACAAATTTGCAGGTGACGCCAAAATTGGTGGTGTAGTGGACAGTGAAAAAGGTTACCTCCGAATAAAACAGGACCTCGAGCAGATGTGCCAAGGAATGTCAGATGGATTTTAATTGAGATAAAAATGAGGTGTTGCATTTTAGTAAGGCAAATCAAGGCAAGGCTTATACACTTAACGGTAGGGTCCTGGCAAGTGTTGCCGAACAAAGAGACCTTAGGGTGCAGGTTCATGGTTCCTTGAAAGTGGAGTTGTAGGTAGACAGGGTAGAGAATTTACAAGGATGTTGCCAGGGTTTGAGCTGTAGGGAGAGGCTGAATAATTGGGCTGTTTTCCTTGGAGTGTCACAGATTGAGGAGTGACCTTACAGAGATTTATATAATCATGAGAGGCATGGATAGGATTAATAGCCTAAGTATTTTTCCAGGGTAGAGGAGTCCAAAATTAGAGTGCACAGGTTTAAGGTGAGGCGGGAAAGATTTAAAAGGGATGTAAGGGGTAACTTTTTCATGCAGAGGGTAGTGCGTGTATGGAATGAACTGCCACAGGAAGTGGTGGAGGCTGCTACAATTCCAACATTTAAAAGGCATATGAATGGGTACATGAATAGGGTGAGTTTAGAGAGATATGGGCCAAATGCTGGCAAATGGGACTAGATTAATTTAATGGGACTAGATTAATCTGGTCAACATAGATAAGTTAGACTGAAGGGTCTGTTTCCGTGCTGTACGACTTTATGACTCTATGACTTGAAGTACGATAGTCTCTATAATCATCTCCCTCTACCATTAGAAACTTGTGAGGAAATATTCTGCAATTGAGAAAGCACAATTTCTATAATCTCTATTCATTTCTGTAATTCAGTCCTTTCCACAGAGTTACCTTGAAAGCTGCCCCTCCATGAAGAATAGCCTTGATGAATATGCCAAGGTCAGCCCCAGTGTCTTTGGACTTATTCCCTTTTAGACTGATGCCCAGTCCAGCGGATCCCGAGTCATTGAGGGGAATCTCGTAGGTCAGGTACTCCTTTTTATCGTCTCCTGGTAGATTACAGTTTTGTTCCCCCTTCTGAAACAAAATAAATGCATTAGATGAATGCAGAACTATCACGAGATCTGTAATCAGCGGTCACAACTTTCACAGACTTCATAGGTAGGGACTCAACATGCTGTTTTTTAGAAGTAAGATTTACGCTGAGAACGTAAATTTGGTTGCACTTTCATTCCTCAGCTCAGGATTCAAGTCCCACTCCAGACGCTTTTGTACATGAACCAGACTGGCATTTCAGTGCTGCGGAGAAGGAGTACTGCCCTGTCACGGGGCTATCTTTTGGGTGAAACATTAAACCCAGCCCTCTCAGTTGGACATGAAAGATCTTGAAGTATTACGTGCAGAACAGTTGTATTATCCTCTACGTCCCAGTTAATATTTATCCTTAAACATCACTAAAAAATATTATCTAGTCATTATTGCATTATTGTTTGGTGTTGTTGGCTGTTAGCAAGTTCCTTGCCTTGTTTCCAACGTAACAAAAAAAACTTCCAAAGTAATTAATTGGTTGACAAGCATTTAAGAGTGCTTTGAGACTGAGAACTTTTTTTTTGCTTAATCCTGAATCAAAAAATTGTTAAAAGTATGGAGCGCCTGTGACAGGTTTTGACCACTATAATATTAAAGAATTATAGCCACTCCAGAGTGATAGCGCATGAACATCCTGACAGCTGGGAAACATTACATTGGAAATATTGAATATATTTGGTCTCCTGAAACTTTGAGGAACAGTCAAAGAACAGTCAATGGACAGCCAGGAGATGTTTTCACCAACTTTTACATATCTCAGGGACACTAATGTCAATTATATTAGCCAGAATAAGTTTCTGATTGTAGCCAAGTCTGTACCCTCTATGCTCTCTCTAGTAAATCACAGCATTGTCAAGAGAAATCATCAGTTCTTCACTTTCAACAAACACATTTTCTCATCAACAGTGGAAAAGGTAGCTTAGCAGTTTGTACAAACGTCAAACACACTCCTGGATAGATCATAGCAAGGTTCTTCCCATTGCCTGACTGCTTCCAAAGGGACCAGTAAAAAAAAACTGACTTCTTCTCATGAAAGGAGAAAGATAATTCAGGGTCAAAGTCAATTACATCACCGGTACAATAATGAAGGTTGCTGCCTTAGTGCTTCCCTGTCAAACGAAAGCGTATACACAGCAGGATTTTATAAAGAGGAGTTTATTGGAAGTTATTGACAGTTTTGCTGGTTTTAAAAGATAGCCGCCAGGGATGAAAATAGAGAACTCAAATGCTTTTCTGACTGGCGAAGAGCCAAACTTGATTTGCAGATACTAATTGCAAAGATAAACTGTTGAGCACTGATCTACACAAAACAGTATTTATGCATTTGGAAGAAGAAAAACATTCAAGAGTTAAGACAGAGTTCAGAATCGATTCCAGCATCTACTGCAAGAATACGTGTCTCACAAAACTATAATCTTAAGTACAAATCGAGCTGATGTGCTTACTTTCAAAAAACACTAAAAATTTTTCCCCGGTAGCTGCCAACAACCTCAGGTTGGTCACCAGAACAACTGGATTTTTAATTATGGGTGAATAGTGACAAGCATTGACAGAACACTACTTTGTATTTATATGCACTTTTAAAGCAATATAACGGCCCAATGCATTTTACAGTAGGTAATGTAGGAGATACTGGAGCAGATGACCAAAAGCTTGGTCAAAAAAACAGGCTTTTCAAGAGCACCTTAAATATGGTGTGAGAGGTAGAGATGCAGGAAGGGGTAGGGAAAGAAGCTTTGAGTTTTGGGTCTAGGTCACTAAAAGCACAACGTCCAGTGGTGGAGCAACGAAAATAAGGGACGTACAAGAGCAGATATCTTGGAGACTTTCAAGGCTGTGAGATGTTACAGGGATAGGGAGGACTCAGGCTTTGAAGGGATTTGAAAGGAAGAATGAAAAAACTACAATTAAAGGCAAAGAGTTGAAAAAGTAATGGGGCAGGACATACAGCAGAATGTATGCCAATCTACCAAAACTTCTTTTTTGTTTCCACTCTGTAGCAAAATAACTTTGGCACAAATCCTCAGTGGAGAATAGCTGTGTAATGCCAACAGCGAGTTCAAATGAATTCTAGTTACTTATAGCTATGGGCTCTTCAGATGTACTTGAAAGGGGTCTTAGCCAATCAACTTTACTTTGGACAAAACATCTGCTGTTACATGATGCAACCTCAAAAAAATATGTTCTGCACTTTGCCCTGCTGTGATATTTAGACCAAAATAGAAATCATTTCCTGACTTCAAGGACCACTCCAGGAATTGTGCACACAGTCTGGACTCGCCCTTCATTTACTGGGGAAGCGATGCATTCATGGAGGTGCTAACACAAATAATCAATTGTGTTTTCACCTCTGCGACCTGGATTTTAATCAAGACTAAACCTATCTCATATGTTACATGAGAGTCAGAAGAGTGCAGAAATTTTGATCCAATTACCCGTTACTCTATTGAAACACAGGTCGCAGAGGTGAGAACATTATATGCCAACTGACTGTTATCATCTCACCTCTGTCTACCCAATTAAGACGCACCTAGGGGAGCAAGAAGTAGTGGAGAGGAGTCTTACCTGATGGAGTTAGAAACTCAGAAGTTGGTCACAAAACACAGCAACTATCTCACAAGCTGTAATATTCAATCCAAATAATATTGTCTGATAGTGGTTGTGGAGGAGAGGGAGGGAGAATGCAGGGCCAGGAGAGCAAGATAGCGTATGTCACCAATATTGGTCAAACATTCAGAATGAAGAGATTTGCACAGCCTTTCTAAAATTGCACCTTAGTGGACAAATCTCTGAGAATTCTGCCTTCCTTTAATTCTGCCCATTAACGCACTCAGATTTCAATTGCTCCTCCATTAGTAGCCACATGTAGATCCCACACATTGGAATCCCATCCCTAAATCTCAGCACATCTTTTCTCTTTTCTCCCCCATGTCACTCCTTAAAACCCACTTTTTTAACCTATGTTTTGCAATCACCTGTCCTATTATCTTCTTACGTGGTTTGATGTAAACTTGGTTTGATGTAAAATTTGTTTGATAACTCTCTAGTAACACGCCTTGCAACGCTTGATTATTTTAAGGTGCTGTACACTTTCTAGTTGGTCTTTATTACTAGGCAACAGTGATTAGATACCATAGAGAATTCCATGTTCCAACTTATACACCATCTCAGGGCAAGTTATGGCTCACTCCTATTGGGCAGCAGAGCAAATTCATGCATGAAGTTGAGAAGCCAAGCATCAAACTGTTTGAGTGCCCAAACCACATATAATTTATTCACCTCTCACTACCCAACCTACCAAATAGGGTGAAGTGCTGCAGGGAAGCAAGATGACATTGCCTTTGATTCATGCACATGGGAAGGGAGTTTCCAGGATGATTCATAATTACCAGGGATCTGAATAAAGGTTAAGGAAGTTGAGTCAGTTCTCTTCTGAAAATACTTCTAGCTGACCTTCTTGACGCTGGTAGATTTTGAATGGAAGTGACAAGAGTTGATCGGGGTAGTTGTTTCCTGTAGCATTGACAGTCAGCAGATACAAATTAGGAAGTCGGGAATAGATTTTTAAAAATTAAATGTTTTCTACTTTGTTTAAAAGATCATTAGGAATAAGTCATTGGGGAAGATAATTGAAGCAAACACCATAAATACAATTTAATACATGTCTGCAGACAGAAGGATTGAGTGATACTTCCAGGGTTCTTCATTTTTTGCAGTTTAGATTTGTGACATGTTCTCACAACTCAACGAGACTTTATGTGGAAGTGTTTAATAGCTTCTCCCTCTAAACAGAAACACTTACTATGGCAAGTCATCATGTGCAATGTACCCACAAATGCATTTCTCCAAACAAAGGCCACATGAAATTAGTCAAATGTTACTGAGTTGCAATTGGTAGCTCCCTCTGTGATTCAGTACCACACCATACAGAGCAAGACAGCATAAATTACGGTAATATCGACATTAACTCAAAAGTTCTTCATTTTCAACTGATATCTCTACTGGCCAAGTTAAGAATAAAAGGCTTACATGTCTGTACCAACGTCAAATTCTTGGATACATCAAACAAAGACTGTGCATGTTGCAGCATTATTTCCAAACAAAAGGGCATTCCTCTAACCATTTTAACATTTGTGAATCTCACTTAATTATCTAATCCTCTGATACAGTCCTACCTTCTGGTTCTTTGCACTGATTTTATCTCATGTGGCTCTGTATCATATTTTGTTTTATAGCACTCCTATAAAGCATCTGGAGACTTTTTTTATTATGTTAAAGGCGCCACATGAGTACAATGTTGTCACAATTGACGTTGAGAGAGAAATAGAAAACATGGTAGCTCATATCTCATAGACGATTACATCACACTAACATTAGTACAATGATGAAAACTACAGCCTTACAGTACTTTTCCAGTGGACCATGAAACTCAAAGTAAGATTTTACTATTCGCTTCCATTCCCCATTTTATCTGATGTTCAGGCAAGTCAACAAACAACCAGCCTAATTGATGGGGAATCCCAACAGCAATTGTATCTCATAACATAGAATGTACTGCCAATGTAGTGCCCCACAGAACTACTGGTCAAATGGCTGAAAGCGTGAACAATTCAGCCAGATGGTACGACCTCAACTAACGCATAATTAGTTAGAATTCTGCTCAGTCATGTGTCCAAAATTCTGTTTTTTTTAAGTTGTGAAGTTTTAATAAAAATAAAATTGCTGTATCCTGTCTGGCAGACCATCAAGCTGTTAAAAAGAAATTAGAGTTTCATCCAACATCCCTTTCTTGTTCTCGGCTGATCTCACAAATTATCCGGAAATTCTTGCAAATACAAACACTGCTGAATCAGTAACAATGAATACTGTGGACTTTGGAGGACAGTCTGTTAAAAAGGGAAATCTCAAAAGGATGCTGATACTTTTTGCTTCAACTAAAAATGTGTTATTCACTGGAGAACAAAAATTTCTTTTCCTTGACAATTGACCCACTGAATATGACAGGATCGCATTCAAACTAAACAAAATATTATTTTTTTCTATACATATCAAGGCTTTACTTGGAAGAGGATGCACAAAGCCCACACAAAGAAACAAACGTTTGTGTGCTCTTAATTTTTCCTGAGTACACATGTGAACAGCTATGGCTCTATAAATCTTCATAGCAAACAAGGTTTCAACGTTCCACTAAAACAAAACCAGCACACTGCCGTTTGTGCTATTGAGATAACAGCAAATGCTAACATGCTGTAAAACACCAGGAAACAGTCAAACATTTCTACCTCAGCTGTTAAGTCAAACTCATTCTCGTAATTCAAAATTTTAAACATGACTCACATCGAAAAAAAATGTTTATTGACAATGCATCAGCTGTTTATACAAACAGAAATAAAGTGGTATGTTTGAAACTCATCTTTAGTGATTCTCCAATGTGAGAGGAGATATTTAGAGGTTAGATTCCTTTCAGCATCGCATATCAATCAGAAACGATCAGGTCAAAAACAGTCTGAGGTGCACCCTGCCCCTGAACATCTACCAACACCTTACATCAGCCCAGTCAGAGAGCAGAAGCACAGTCAGCTAAGGTATTGATGGCAAAAATGGGTCCACAGCAGAAATTTTACATAATTACCTTGTTAACCTCATCCAGGGCTCAGTGGGTAACATTCTTAGTGCTAAATAAGATGTTTTAAGCCTTACTCAAGAGACTTCAAAACATATGCCTGGATGTATGAAGCAGAGAATTTCTCCATCACTGTAAGATGGACAAGCCCAGGAATCACTGGTTTCACTCTGGAACACTTCACCTCCCATTTGTGCAATAATGGGAATTTGGGTGGGTCACAGTTTCACATGCATCTGCTGGAGGCAGACAGAAATAAGCAGTTGCCTCCAATCACGTCTACGTTTGGTTATACATGTCTCTAAAATATTTATGTGTGCAGAATCAACCAAGTAGGATCAGGTCTCAACTTCATGGATTTCTTTCGATGGACAAAGAATCATAGAATTCCTACAGTGTGGAAGCAGGTCATTTGGCCCATCGAGTCCACAACCGAACCTCCAAACAGCATCCCGCCCAGAACCACCCCCCTACGCTGTAACCCTGCATTTCTCATGGCTAATCCACCTAACCTCACATCCCTGAACACTGTGGGCAAAGTAGCATGCCAAACCACCTCACTTGCACATCGTTAGATTGTGGGATGAAACCCACGCAGACACAGGGAGATCACGCAAACTTCTTATAGGCAGTTGCCCAAGGGTGAAGTCGATCCTGGGTTCCTGGCACTAAGAGGCAGCAGTGCTAACCACTGAGCCATGATGCCGCCTCCAAAGGGTACCCTTTTTAGGAGAATTAAGATACTCCTTTCCATATGATCACATGACACCTGGAATTATGAAAAGCAGATATCAATTTATGCAGCAAGTGCAAAACTCCGTGAACCATCAAGCTCATTGGACTATCAACTGACAGTCAGAAGTATCTGAAGGATCTGTCAGAAGGGGGAAAAGGACCCATCAAATGTATACTGATGCAAGGTACTTAAAAATGTTGTCTGTTAAATCGTTGTTTAAAAAAAAACTGGAGTGTGAAAGAAACATTGCTTGTTATTTTACTCTGTGCGTCAACATAAACCTGAAGACTACTACTACTGGATAAGCGCCACATGGTTCCATTAACACAATTGGATATCTGCACAGTTTGACTGGCAGCTCCAAGTGGCAATAGGTTACTTTAAGTGGGACTACGAATTCCAACTACTTGTCACAAGGGCTTACGGAAGTGAATTAATTTTTTGTTCTCAACGATTATGTAGTTGAACAAAGTTAAATGTAATAAAACAAACTTTGTCATTATCTTACTGTTGTTTGCATTGTGTGCAAATTGTTTACAATTTCTACTATATCACAAGAACGATTACACTTGAAATACTTTATTAGCAGCGAAGTGCTTTGGATCAACCTGATATTGTTTAAGCCCTGCACAAATGGAAGCTATTTCATTGTCTCTGATTTTCCTTTCATTTGGAAAATGTATCGCCACCTTAACAGGTTAGCATGAAGTAAACATGAACTCAGCTCATCAGCAATTGCAGGAGATAGATGCCACTTGGTGAGTTTGACATGGAAGTGACCTCCTGGATTAAAGTTGGCCTAAGCTTGCCTTTGCTTGACTGAGTTGGCCAAGGCTGATTTAACAGCCCTTAAGTGGCTCAGGGTGAGTCTTTCTGATTTAACAGGTGACAAAGACTTCACTCCGAGAGCTGCTGGTCAAACAGATAGCCCACAGGTCTCCAATCCTAGTAACACTACTGTTAAACAAACAAGGATGCAGATGAAGAAACAAGTGCAGCATTTCGCTGGGGCCAAGCTCACAGATCCCAGCAAGGCAATGTCAGAGCGGGGTTTGGGAGGATTGGCAGGTGCTTGAACAGGCACACTTCACCCCTCTGTCCAGAATAAGGTCACTAGGTGTTTTTCATGGTAAAATACCAGAGGTGGCGGTGATCAATTAATGGTCACTCAAAGGACCCAAGTTGCCTAAAGCTGCCCCTGGTGTGTGGATAAGAGATACCCTAGCACCACATCATGGCATCCAATTATACCTGCTCCTCAGCATCTGCTCCACAGCTGGGGCTTATTATAATTCAACTCTCCATTGCACAACGAAATCACATTACGACATTAAAGTGCCACATCACCTTTTAAGCACTTGATTTGTTTTCAAAATAAATGCTTTTTAAAATGTGACAGCTCTTATTTCGCGGCGAGGCTTGATTTTTCACTTAAGCGACAGGGCAATAAGCAGTATCAGACTGTGTGATGTAATATTGATATCCATATAATGCCGAGACTTCTTACGGCACAGACGAGACAGAATTTGTTAAAATTGTTTAAACTCTGCGTGTCAACTTAAATGGATTTGTTTACTTTGGATTTGTTCTCCAAAAGGCACAGCACTTTTTTTTTAATATTGTAAGGTTTACAAGGATTCGAGACAGCTGACGTTGACGAACAGATTGCTTTTGTCATTCACAGTCGTCTGAGTTGGTTGAAAGGTATCCGACATTAGAAGAATTTCTTTTATTGAAAAAAAAAGCCATCAAGTCTCCTTGGGGAGCAGGGCAGGAAGCTGCATTTGTGTAAAGTGTCAGGACCTTTCAGTACCTGCACATTGCCCTGGACTGCATCTCTGTCAAAATATCTCAAGTGAGCTGCCTGGCCCTGTCTGACTGTTGCAGGCCGATAAGAAACCAGGGTCCCCAGAGTCCTATTTCCAGCCAGAAATTGGAGGCGGTATCCTGGAGATCAGGTATTCAACAGAGGAAATCAGTCAATTATATTCCGCTTCCATTTCTTTTGGCACCACACATCAGGGTTACACTCCAGTGTTGGAAGCATGCCACGACCTCTGTTGTCTTTTAGCCATTGGGGTGGAGTTACAGGTCAGGGGTCATCTCTCACCCTTGCTCGCACAGCAGGGCCAACCCTTTGGCAACTTTTCAATGGCTATTTTCATCTCTTCAGAGTCTCAACTTCAAACAGCTCAGCTATGTCTTTGCACACTGCTAAATTCTTTCAGGATCAGAGAGAGACCCACTGCCTCGTTATCACAAGGGGATAACAGCACCCACCCCCCACTTCCACAGGAGCCATTAAGAACAGCAGCATTTCATCTCCAAACACTCCATTTGGGGAGGGTCTCTCTTCTGAACTCTAGAGTGGAACACAGAGCACTGTGGGAGAAGGCGCAACATAAACCTTCTTCACACCTCTCAGCACAGAATGTCGGCATTGCTTTCCTGTTGCACAGAAGATCAGAGGGACTCTTGGGAGACAAACACAAAGCAGTAATCTGATCAACAGTTTCAGGGCAAATTCCAAACTGCAACAGTCAACTTCACGCAGTTTAAAAGCTAACATGAAATTACATCCTTGAGAAGTCAATTTGACGCAGCTTTGGTTTTGGTTCAGCACTTTTTAATTCCATCATTGAGATTGCATATTTTTATCCCTGTAACATCACTCATCTATTCCACCGTCTCAGTTCATCCGTAGCTGAAATCCTTATTAATCCCTTTGTCACTTCTAGACTTGATCATTCCACACTGTTTGTTGTTCTCCCACATTCTATGCTTCGTAAACTCGAGGTCTGTTGCCAGTGCCTTAGCTCACACTAAATTATAGCGTCCTGCCATGCCAGTGGCTGTTGTGCTACATCGCTTGTCTAGGAGCCGATACCTTCATTTTAAAATTCTCACCTTGGTACTCAAAGCCCTGCATAGCCTTGCCCCTCTCTATTCATGCAATCTCCTCTAACCCGGAGTTATCAGTTCTCATCTATTTCTGACATCTTGAGTAAAGCCAATTTTAATCATTCCACTGTGGCCACGTCTTCAGTCACTCAAAGATCTAAGTGCTGGAATTCCCTTCAACTCCTGACTTCTCCACCTCAACTTTCCTCCTTTAAGAAACCTACTAATTTAATCAACCCTTTGGCTATCTGACTCACTGTCCTCTTATATACTTTGTTTTGCAACATTCCTGTGAAGTGCCTTAGGACATGTTTACTGAACTATGAACAGTTGTTAAATAGTTCAGCGTTTTTCTAATAATTGAGCTGCCGTACAATTACATTTTTTGGATTTGCAGGTTAAAGTTAAGTCTTGTGAAAATGTATCTATTTTAAGGATTCTTTCCTATAGCAGTTCACTTCTGTTAATATACTGCATTACATGGCTGCTATCAACATCTGCTAATCATTCATGGCTTTGTGGGGTTATTTTAATCTGACGAAGATTGTGATGAAGACTCAGGAATTGCTACAACAACTAGAGAAAAATTGTAGGGGGCATAACATTTGTTTGAATGCTTTTATTTTCTTTTGAAAAATAATGAACATTCATTGAAATTGACCCAAATCGGTAATTGTGCAAAATGTCTGAAAAAACATCAGTGGCATAGGGATTTGTGCTGGGACTTCAAGTGATTGCAATTTGTATGAATGACTTAGATGAAGGGACAGAAGGTGTGGTTACCAAATTTGCTAACAACACATGGATTGGTAGGAATAATGGTAGAGGACACAAGGAGGTTATCAAAAGATATGTTAAGTGAGAGATTAAAGATTGGGAGAATGGCATATAACATGGGAAAAATGTGAAATTATCCATTTTGGCAGGAAGAATAAAAAAGCACATTGTTTAAATAGTGAGAGATTGCAGTTCTCTGAGGTGCAAAAGGATCATGGTGTCCTTGTGCATGAATCACAAGAGGCTAATATAAATTACTTGCAGGTACAGCTAATAATTAGGAAAGCTAATAGAACGTTATCATCTATTGTGAAGGGAATTGAATACAAAGTAGGAGATAATACTTCTGTTAAACAGGGTACTAGCGAGACCACATCTGAAGTACTGGGTAAAGTCTGGATCTTTTATTTAAGAGAGTACATAACTAGAGGGCTCTTTTATGAGGAATGGTTGAATAAGCCAAGCTTGAATCTGCCGGAGTTTAGAAGATTAAGAGTTGATTTGATTGAATCACATAAAATCCTGAAGGGTCTTATTAGGATGGATGTGGAGAGAATATTTTCTCCTGAGAGAGAATCTGGAACCACGAGTCGACATTTAAAAATCAGAGATCACCCATTTCAAACAGAGATGAAGCAAAATCTTTCCCTTCAGAGGCTCATGGGTATTTGGAACTGCAGAGTCTGAATACTTTTAACGCTAAGATAGCTTCTCATCAAGCAAGGGGGAGTTAAAGGTTAATAGGGATAAGAAGGAATGTGGGTTTGAGGTTGCAATCAGATCTGTCATGATCTAATTGAATGACGAAGTAGGCTCAAGGAGCTGAATGGCCTACTCCTGCTCCCGATGCACTAATATTGGACTTTTGACCGGAAACTCTAAAATTGATTTAAAATAAAGTTGTTCTGGATAAAACAAAAAAAAAATTCTAGGCTTATAGTCCAGTGCAATACTAAGGGAGTGTGTAAGAAATGGAGGCATTGTCTTTCAGATAAGACACTACATTGAGGCCTTTTCTCTCTGTCCTGAGTCCTGTGGGACAACATTAAAGTTGGAGGTTCACCACATATTTTTGGCCAATATCTTTGCCCTAAACAAATTAACTAAACAAAAACTGGTTATCAAACTGCTGTTTGAGTAAGCATGCTGTGTGCAAACTGATGGCCACATTTCGTAAATTACGACAGTGACCATAATTCAAAAACGCTGTAGATCATTTATGCGTCTCAAAGTCATGTCAGATCTTGGCTGGATTTTCAATCATGGTATGAGAATGAGAGACATGAACTACTCCCTGCGGCAGACACCCCGCTGGGATTTCAATCAAATGCAGGCAATTAAAAACCAGGGGAGAAGATACGCTGTCCAATTGGGAACAGTGGGTGGGCTCCTGATCAGAAATCCCAGGCAGCACGAGAATGAGATCATCACAGGCATGCTAATCGGAAATAATCAGCCTCAACTGGCTACCTGCTGTGTGGCCAATCTGATCCCAAGCTACTATGATCGAAAATGGCTCTGGGTGGAGATTATGTGGCTCACCAGCACTGATTCCCACAGTGAGAAATTGTACACCTGTTGGCCTACCATCTGGGCTCAACTAATGTAAAAATCCAGCACACTGCACAAGTGCAATTCTTACCTTCCTCATTACTCTTAACAGAGTTCGATCGACGCAGTATGATCAGCGCATTAAACAGGAAATTGGATTATTGTTTGAAAAGACAGGAGACCTAGTATTACGTTGAAAGGAGAGTGGCTCCAGGTGAGGGCAGCCAGCGTAGACACAATATGCCAAATAACGACATCGGAAATTGGAGCAAGAGTAGGCCATTTAACTCATTAAGCCTGCCCTGCCATTCTAAAAGATCACATCTGATCTGTCCTATGGTTCACCTCTTTCATGCAACTCCTCAGAGACCTCAACTCCTCACCATTTCAAGGTTATATCAACCTCATCTTTAAATCCTGTCAGTGATCTCACCTTCACAACTCTCTGTGGTGGAGAATTCCAGACATTCAATATTCTCAGAATGAAGAAATTACTTTTCATCTCAATTTTAAATGAGTGTTCCCTTATTCAGTAACCATGTCCCCTAGTTTGAGACTCCCCCACTCAACATCTATACCATCAAGCCCCTTCAGAATCTTGCATATATCAAATAAACCACCTCTCAGTATTCTAAACTCTAATGGCCTAATTTGATTAACCAATAAGTCAACCCCTTCATCCCAGGAATCCACCTAGTTAATCCATTTTGAACTGCCTCCAATGTAAATATACCCTATCTTAAACATGGGAACAAAATTGCATGCATTACTGCAGATGTGGCCTCACCAATCTCTGTGCAGTTGCAATAAGGTCTCCCTATTTTTAAACTGCAAACCCCTAGCAATAAAGGCAGAAATTCCATTTGCCTTCTTAATTTCTTGCTGCACCAGCATGTTAATATTTGACGGGTTATGCACATGAATACCCAGATCCTTCTGCACCACACTTGGAATATCTCTCCATTTAGATGACAGTCTTCCTTTTGACTCTTCTGACCAAAACAAGTGACCTAACATTTTCTGACATCACACTCAATCTGTCAAGTTTTTGTCCACTCACTCAACCTACTTATATCCCTTCTTCTGTGCTGCAAATATTCCACGATTCTAATATATTTATAATCTTCAGATACCTCTGTACCATGACATTCATCCAGCCTAAAAAAAATGCGTTGAGCAGCCCAGCACTAATTGCTTTAAGATGGAGCATCTATCATTTACCTATTACAATATCATGAAAATTAAATCCTTTCCAAATCCAGATTCAAAGCTTGGGAACAAGAAGTGAAAAGCGAGAAGGTCAATATCCGCCAAAGACATCTATTGTTAGCATATTTGCATGCAGTCCTCTGAAGAGAGAATTTGCTTATCTATCCTTGACATCACACTCTACTGTCTGGCTCTCATTCCTTTGGGATAATTTACCAATCTATTTCCTCAATATATTTTCGCTTATGCAACAAATAGTGTATTAAATTAGTTACATCTGACTTAGAATACGATTTCATTACTTATCCAAAGTACAAACAGAAGCCAACACAATGAGATACTAAGGGGGTCAACACATGCTCCCATTTGCTTACTGTATTTACAAGAATACTCCCAATAAGCAAAATGTTGCAGATGCCAGAACTCACAAACTAAAACCAAAAAACGATCAAAACACAAAGAAACTCAGTCTCAAGAAAGAGAATGCACATTTTTCATTTCAGAAGACCTTTTTTCCCCAAATTGTACTGAAAGAGGATTCAGATAAATATTTAAAAAAGGCATGAGCAATATGAGTAAACAAACAAACACTAGCAATTTTATTAATATAGTGCCTTTAAGTGTAAATAAACAGCCTAAGCAACTTCATGAAACAAAATAAAGCACCAAGCCACCTAAGGAGATGTCAGCTCTAATAACCAAAAGCTTTGCCGAAGAGGTAGGTTTTAATAAAACCAAGTAGATTTTAAGGTAGAGAGATGGAGAGGTGTGGGGCATTCAAGAGCTTAGGGCTCAGGAACTGAAAACATAATGACTAATGATGGATCAAGGATGCTGAAAAGGCTAGAATCACAGGAGTGCAGACATCTTGTGGAGCCATGGGAGATTACAAGAGTTACAGAGGGATGAGGCATGTGTGTAATTTGGAAACAAGGACAAGAGGTTTGAAAGCAAAATGCTGCTTGACTGGGAATCAATCTGGTTTGTATCGGGGAATGCAAACAAAGGCTTCAGTAATCCCAATATTTAATTGGAGGAAATGGCTTCTCATCCAGTACTGGATGTTCTCCAGAAAAATGCTGCCAGCCTGCATACTTTCTAATCAACCTGTTCAGAGATGTCAGGGAAAACCTCTGGAGCAGGTCGGGCTTGATGCATGGCCTTCTGGCTCAGAAGTAGGGACACTACCACTACCCGAATCGGGCTAAATTCTTGAAATTTTTTTTATTCGGTCACAGGATGTGAGTGTTGCTAGCTGAGCCAACATTTATTACCTGTCCCTGGCTATGTGTGAGAAGGTGGTGGTGAGCTGCTTTCTTTAACTTGTACAGTCTATATGCTGTACGTAGACCCACAATGCCATTAGGTAAGGATTTCCAGGATTTTGATCAGCCACACTGAAGGAGCATCAATATATTTCTAAGTCAGGATTGTCAATGGGTTAGAGGGGAACTTGTGATAAGGCTAGGTGGTGTTCCCATGTATCTGCTGCCCTCGTCCTTCTAGATAGTAGTGGTCATGGTTCGGAAGATGCTGTCGAAGGTGTGTTGCTGAATTTCTGCAGTGGTTTCTGAGGCCATGATACAGAGCACTTTTTAGTACAGATTGTGGGTTACTGCAAATACATTTCATCAGTGTTAAACAAGAGCATAAATAGCAGGGGATGGTTATGCTATGGTCAAAAATAAACCACTACTGAGCCCTAGCAAGAAGAGGCACTTGTCTTGGCAACAAGAATCAACTTATTACATGATAGTATCATTACATTGGCAGGCTGGGACCAGTGGGGGGGTATCACAAAAATGTTCTTGAGCCACAAGCTGTCCACAATCTACATCAACGATTTGGAAGTGGGATCTGTTGTGGTGCAGTGTTAGTGTCTCTACCTGTGGCCCGGGAGGCCAGTGGTCAAGTTGCGACTGCTCCAGAGGTGCGCTGTGACAGGATGGAAGTGGGTGCCAAAGGCCCTTGTGGCACTGTGGCTGTGTCCCTACCACTGACTCAGAAGGTCCAGGTTCAAGACCACCTGCACCAGAACATGTCACAGCACATCTGAGTAGGCTGATTAAAACAACCGGACGTGAAAGCCTGGATTCTTATGGTGCAGTGGTACTGTCCCTACCTTTGGGCCAGGAGGCCTGGGTTCCAAGTCCCACCTGCTCCAGAGGTGTGTAATAACATCTCTGAACAGGTAGAAGAAGAACTATCCGGTAGTGGGGACCACGTGTAATATTTCCAAGTTTATGGGGGATACAAAATGTAGGTTGCGAAGATGATGTAAAGGCATGGGCAAGAGAACGCAAGATGGAATATAGATAACACAGCCTGGAGGGTTCCGAGCCGAAACGTCAACTTTCCTGCTCCTCTGATGCTGCCTGGCCTGCTGCGTTCCTCCAGCTCCACACTGCGTTACCTCTGACTTCCAGCGTCTGCAGTTCTTGCTATCTCTGAGCAAGATGGAATACAATGTGATGTCACAACTCAGTGGGGTTGTACAATGGAAATCAAGCCACGCTATTCCCAGAGGCCTCAGAAATGTGAAAATAAACTTAGTACAACAATCCAAAGTCCCTGATTTACCTGGCTGACAAACTCAGGTTAGAAGAAAGCACTTCCCAGGTTTCTGCACTTAATTTAAAAAAAAACCTGTTTATTACAAAATTGTCTTTCACCAAACGTAATTAGGAAACATGGATTAATAACTTAAAACCCTAAAACTTAAACTCAAAGCCTTCTGGATCCTCCCTGGGACGGTGGGACTACCTTATGAAGAGAAATTGAAGAGACTGTGTCTTTAAAGTCAAGTTTAGAGGAATGAGAGGCAATCTCCTAAATCTAACAAAAATCTTGAAGGGATAGTCAGTGTACATACAGAAAGGATGCTTCCCTGGAGAGGAGTGTAGAACAAGGGGACACCATCTCAGAATAAAAGACGAGCCATTTAGAACTGAGATAAGAAGTGGTGAATCTTTGACGTTCTCTGCACCACATGGCTGTGGAAGCTTTGTCATGGAGTAAGTTCATTTCAGCGATTGATAGATTTCTAGCTGCCGATAACGTCAAGGAATACGAGGACGGACGGGGAATATGACATTGAGGTGGATGGTTAGTCTTGAAAGGGCACGGAAGTGGCTGTGCGGAATGTCAAACCAGTCAGGGTCCTGTTAAATGCCGGAGCTAGCTTGAGGAACCATATAGCTACTCCTGTTCCTAACTCTTACAGTTTTTTTTATCTGGAATAGTGAAGCAGACTGAATGGGCCCAACTCCTACGTTCCTAACTCATGTAGGAATGGCAGTCAGGGGTAAAAAAAAATGGTGAGCGACAGTTTCCATCAGCTTTTCGCTGGGCATGGGCACAGTTTATTGCCCGTCCCTGATTTCCCAGAAGGCAGGTGAGAGTTAACCATGTTGCTGCAGAGCTGGAGTCACATGTAGGCCAGGCCAGCTAAGGGTGACAGATCTCCTTCCCTAAAGGACGTTAGTGAACCAGATAGGTTTTTGATGACAATTGACAGCAGTTACGTGGCCACCATCAACTAAGTTCCATCTAAGTTAAGGAGCTTCAGTTATTTCCTGTTCTGGAGGTCAATGCCACACACAGGCGCCAGAGACCCGCACAGCCAATAAGATAATTCAAAAGTATATTCATCACCATTAGGGTAGATTTTAATTCCAGACGTTTTACTGAATTCAAACATCACCATCTGCCATGGGTATTGAATGCATGTTCCCAGAACATTAACCCTGAACAAAAGCAGAAATTGCTGAGAAATTCAGCACCTGTGGTCAGAAAACAGAGTCAACATTTCAAGTCCAGTGACCCCTCTTCAGAACTGTCTTACTTCCCCAGAAGTATATATTAATAGTCAAATGACATTGCCACTCTACCATCACCTCCCTTCGGATTCGCATGTACAGACAGAAAGGCAAAGCCATCGCCTAATTTGTACTTTCCCCCTCTGCACTGTGAGCAAGGAGCACTGAGTAGTTATGTTTAATTGGAATGCTGTGCAGTCAGGAGTCCTAGGACTGGCATTTCCTGACTGTAAGCACCAATTGCTGATTGTGAATTAGCCTGCATCCCGACAGGCAATAACACCAGCAACTTCAATAGGGTTTTAGCAACCTACAGTTCAGCTTCTACAGGTGCAGTTCAAAGAAACCTTTGGAAAACATCCATTCATGTGTCAGCACATACAGAGAATTCCCTCCAGCTTTACTTCAGCTCCCTATCTGCATCATCCAGGCCCCGTTGAATACACATGAAGTGCAGCCAGAGAGGAAACAGGAAGGATTGTTTCTACCACCAGTATTTTTTTCTTCATGAACCTGTTGGCTATCATGTAAACAAGACTGTTTCATCATGACAGAGGTCACTTTCCAATGTAAGTGTGCAGCGTGAATAGGGCACCATTACACAAACACACGCTGGAAGGAAGCGAGGCATAACACTTGAATCCAAACTGCACACAATGATTAATACTACTTTCATTTCAAAATATTTTAAAATAACTTTCATTTGTCATTGTGCCCTTCACGGCCTTAGGATGTCCCAAAGTACTTCAGACAGTTAAGTATTTTTGAATTGTTGTGTTGTGGGAAACCAACGACCAAAAGCTCACATCGGGATCTCAAAATACAAACATGGTGATAATGACCAGATTATCTGTCTGTGTTTTGTTTCATTTAAAAAGGTTTTAGTGGAGGGATATTATAGGCCAGGATACTGTGGAGACCTTCCCTGCCCTTCTTCCAAATAGTACCATGAGATTATCAGAGGAGGAAACAGCCTGGTGGTATTATCCTGGACTGTTAATCCAATAACCCAGGAAATGTTCTGGGGACCCAGATTCGAATCCCGCCATGGCAGATGGTGGAATTTGAATTCAATAAATTAAAATTCTAATGATGACCATGAATCCATTGCCGATTATTGGAAAAACTCATCTAGTTCACTAATGTCCTTTAGGGAAGGAAACTGCCATCTGGCCTACATGTGACTCCAGACACACAACAATGTGGTTGACTCCTAACTGTCCTCTGAACACTTAGGGATGGGCCATAGATGCTGGTCTCATCCAGTGAATGAATATATATTTAAAAAAAGTTACACCCATCTGTGATACCAAACAGAATCCTGGTTTAGCATCTTATCCCAAAAACTGCAATCCGACAGTAGAACACAGCATTAGCAATGCACTGGAGTAAATCAGCTTAGATGAAGTCCCGGGAGTGGGACTTGAACTCAAAAGGATTAATAGTTTGATAGCATAAGTAAAGAGAAGTAGCTTCCAGTGCCAGACGGGGCAGAGACAGGAAGACACAGATGGTGATTCAACAAAAGAACTGAAAAAGGGCAAATACGGAAAATATTTTTATGCTGCAAATTGATCTGAAACATGCATGGCTTGAAACCATGAAGGAAACCAGTTAAACAGAAACTTTCAAATGAGTTGGGTTACTATCTGAAAGGCAAAAAAACGAGGAGAGAGATACAGGGACAAGAGTAGAGCAACAGGCAAATTGGATAGGTGCCAAATAGAGAGACTAGTTTTTTTGGTTACACTTTCAAAAGTGCGAGGGGTATCATATAAATGCACCTCTTTCTATCATGGGTTCAGCAAACCTGCTTAACCTCCCCCATCTGTCTTTCCCTTCCAAAATACTCATTGAGCAAAATTCCAAAACGCATATACAACCTTATATTATCGGTCCTTGATGGATTGTCTTCCCTCATATCATGTTTTAGTACTTCCAGCATTTTAAGAACTATCATGTTTCACACAGCATTCAATTATCTCTGTCTGCAATGCCCTTTGTAACCCTCAATCATGCCCTGATCCAATTCATCTCCTTTTTCTCTATAAAAAGAGCATTAATTACCAGACAGTACAACTGCTTTTCTCTGATAGTCTACCTACATATTCACTGATTGACTAAATACACCCACTTTTGGTACAGAAACAATGCAGTGTTACACAAGAATACAAATCCAACATTAATATTCATCACCACTCCTTATTTTTCATTAATGTGTAGCCTCATGTCATCAGCAAAGAAAACACACCAAAATTTATATTTATAAACAATAGCCCTCATGTTACAAATACCGAGCACCCTCTACAGAAGTGAAAGGAGGATATCAAGAGTACTTGAGGGAGGAAGAGAGATAACAAGATAAAGTACATTATTTTGGGAAAAAATGGCACGGGTTTTACGAATAAGCAGCATGTCTGAACACGATATCTTGACTGAGTTGGCTAAACCATGCTTCAGTATGAAAGGCAGGTGCAATCTTGAAACCAACTGGGGTATGGGGTATCAATGAGGCTTATTGATAAACAGGAACGATGAGTCTCCAGGACTGTGTACGGCTAAGAACTCAGGAAACTGAGATGAAGAGTTAATGCTCCCCTCACCAGCCTCCCATTCTGCACCTCTGTTAGTTCATCTGAAAAGACCACTGCTTACATCTGAATCACAACGAGTCCTGTTCATCATCAGCCCTGACTGTTTGATGGCCTAGAGAGTCACTATCTAAAACTTATCATCCTTGTTTTTATATCCATCCATTGTTCCACATCATCCTAGTGTTGCAATCTCATTTGGACTTCTGACAGGCCTGCACTCATTTAATTCCAGCCTCTTGCACATTCCAGATTTTCACTGTCCCATGATGGAGCACTTTGGCTTCAGCTGCCTGGATCCTAAGCTGTAGATCTCTCTCTCTCTCTCTCTCTTTGGCCTCTCTGTTCACCATCAGAATGCTCCTAAGAAGCGGCCTCTTTCACCGAGTTTGTGGCCACTTCTCCTAATCATATATAATTTGATAACACACCCACTAATTTGAAAACACATCCTCCTTCTACGTTGTTATGATGGTGAGAGCACAATTTTTCCCATCCTGGAGGCAGCAGCTGAAATAATTCCATGAAGGCCGGTATCCTGTCACCAAATCACCCTTTGTTTACACATGCATAGTGTGTAGACATAGACACAGTTAGCACAGAGCCTGCTCCTAGATTGAGCAGAACCTCTAACACTCCTAATTTTATCTGTCAGCCGGAGCTCCCTGATTGGGCCTATTAACCTAGTCCAGTCAGGGAACTCGCATTCTGAGATCCACCCAGCTGACCTCGTTCCATTACCACAACGGTAAGGGGAAATAACTGGGTGAGTTCTCCCTGGTGAAATGTTCAGAGCCTTCTCACAACATCAGCAACAAGTTCTGGCAAGAAAGTCAACCTTCTCGATTTGCCATCGACTAAATCCCTTAAGTGGCCTATTAGTTGACGACTTAAAGGGCTCAATCTGTAACTTTCCTGGTGGGGCTCTTGTGGTGTACTGGTAGCGTCCCTATATCTGTTCAAGTAGATTCAGGCCCACATGTTTCAGAAGTGTATAATAACATCTCTGTAGAAGTTGATCAGAAAAATATCTGCAACCTTCCTAATCTCCTGCTCTCCCACCAAGTGAAAAAGATGGTCAGTTTCACAACTGGGAAGCCATGCAACCTGCCCACCAGGTTATAGAGTCATACAGCATGGAAACAGGCCCTTTGGTCCAACCGGGTCTATGCTGACCATAATCCCAAACTACACTAGTCCCACCTGCCTGCACTTGGCCCATATACCTCCAAACATATCTTATTCATGTACTTATCCAAACATCTTTTAAACAATGTAACTGTACCCGCATCCACCACTTCCCTTGGCAGGTCATTCCACACACAAACCACTGTGTTAAAATGTTGCCCCTCATCTTTTTTAAATCTTTCTCCTCTCACCTTAAAAATATGCCCCCTAGTCTTGCAACCCCCCACCCTAGGGAAAAGACACCTGCATTCAACTTATCTATACCCCTCATGATTTTATAAACCTCTGTAAGGTCACCCCTCAACCTCCTACGCCCAGTGAAAAAGGTCTTATCCTGTCCAGTCTCTCCTTATATCTCAAACCCTCCATATCCAGCAACATCCTGGTAAATCTTTTCTGAATCCTTTTCAGCTTAACAATAGCCTTCCTAAAACAGGGTGACCAGAACTGGACACAGTGCTCCAGAAGAGGTGTCACCTGTGTCCAGTACAACCTCAACATGACTTCCAACTCCTGGGACTCCAAATGCCACAATCTGGAGCTAACTGGAGTCACAGATGGAGGGAAAGAGTGGCTTCTGAAAGTATTCTTCTGCGTTGGCCTTTGAACCCAGATTGCATCTCCCCAAATCTCCCTGCAAGAAAAGTATAGAAAGTGCTTAACTTGTCCTGATTGGATCCTCCAGTGAGTAGACCTGGACTGCCAGACTTTAGGACCCAGAGGTCTTCAGCTCTCAGAGGTGGGGTGGCCTTTTGTCATCATCTAAAACACATGCCTCCACTATTTAAACGATAGAAATTTTTGCCCATGACTCTATCTTGTCTTTTATTCATTGACAGGATGTGGGTGATGCTGGCTGGGCCACACATTTATTGTACGTCCCTAGTTGCTATTGAGAAGGTGGTAGTGAGAGCCGCCTTCTGGAACTGCGGCAGTCCATGTGCCACAGGTACACCCAGAATGCCATTAGCAAGAGCAATCCAGGATTTTGACCTAGCAACAATGAAGGGATGACAATATATTTCCAAGCCAGGATAGTGCCTGGAATGGAGGGGAGCTTGCAGATGGTGGTGTTATCGTACATCTACTGCCCTTGCCCTTCTAGACAGCCGTGGGTTTGGAGGATGCTGTCTAAGGATCTTTGGCGAATTTCTTCTAAGTGGTACATACTGCTGCTACTGAGTGTCGGTGGTGGAGGGAGTGTATGCTGCATGTTGGATGTGGCGCAAATCAAGCGGGCGGCTTTGTCCTGGATGGTGTAAAGCTTATCTGACCTGCTCTTGCAGCCACAGTGCTTATATGACTGGTATAGACTGAAGCATCTTGGGATGCTTTTAACTATTTGAAAAGCACAGAATAATACAGATGTTGTTGATGCCATTATGGAAAGCAAAAGCATACAGCTGGAGAATGATGCAACTTCAGAGGACAGAATCAAAAACGCACAAAGACTTCCTGCAAGAAAACAATAGTGACCAGGACATGCAGGCGTCTGTCGTGTGTGTATTTCATGATAAGACCATGAGGGCAGGGGGTTTGGACGGGGGAGGGGTGGTTGGTTCAATGAGGGAGACATCTCTTCTGCCTTCTCTCTCATTAATGCAGCACTGCTCCTTTCCTTTGGCTGACAAGGGAACTATTCAACGAAAGGCTTTTGTTTCATGGGTGTTGGTGATAATTCTATAGCTCAAGAAGGTGGCAATTAATTATTCCTTAATGGCCCACCCCACACAATGTGTTTGAGAAAACAAAGCATTAAAGAGCCTTGTGTGCCCTCAGAATCCCTTTAATGTGAATTACAAAGAATCGGGATTAATTTAATATCCTCGTCTTTGTTTTGATCTGTTTCTATAGACTTAATTTTCTTTTGGCTCATCTCACTATTTAAATAGCAGCCTTCAACAAGAGCAATAGAAATAGAAATAGGGGAGCGACTGGATGGAAAGCAGGGCCAGCATTGTGAAGAAACTGAATTAATACACATCTGAAATGGCATGAGTGCAAAAGGTGCCACGAGTTATTAATCTGCCAGTGTAAGCATGATGAAGCTGAATTGTCACTTTCATTTACTCCTCAAGGTTTTGTTCTTAAGAATATAAGAAATAGGAGGAATTGGACAATTGGTCCTTCAAGACCATTCTGCCAGTCAATAAGATCAACACTGACATAAACTCCACTTCCCTACTTTATCCCTTGATTACCTTAGTCTCCAAAAATCTGTCTTGAATATATTCGATGACTGAATACCCAAAGTTTCTGCAATAGACTGTTTCAAAGATCCACAAAATTTGAAAGGAAAAATATCTTATCTTATTCATAAAATGACCAACACCCTATTCTGAAACTAGGATGGATGGCCTTGCACTTCCCATCAAGAAGAAACATCTTTCCAGCTTCCACGTTGTCAAAGCTCTTAAAAAATTTACATTTTAATGAAATCACTTCACATTTTTCTTAACTCTAGTGAATAAAGACCTTGCCTACTCAATCTGTCCTCGTGTGTCAAATCTTTCATTCTGACTGCACTCCCTCTAAGGCAAGTATATCCATCTTTCCTTAAGTAAGGAGACCATAACAGTACGCAGAATTCTAGGTACAGTTTTACTAAGGTCTTGTATAAATGCTGCAAGACATCTTTACTTTTAAACACCAACTTATTTGTAATAAATGTTAACATATTTGCTTTTTCCAAATTACCCGCTGTACTACATGTTAACTTTCTGTGATGCATGGAAAAGGACACAAGTGCCCCTGGAGAGTAACATTTCTCAGGCTCTAACCTTTTAAATGCACTCTGCTCTTCTGTTTTTGCCAAAATAGATATCTTCATTTCTACAGCTTATTTTCCACCTGTTATGTACTTATGCACTGACTTAGTCGATTGATAACCCCTTGCAGTCTCCCCTCCTCACAGTTTACATTCATATCTAGCTTTGTATCATCAGCAAATTGGACACATTACACTTCATTCTCTCAACCACGTCATACGCATAAGTTGTAAATAGCCGAGGCACAGGTCCTGATCATTCAGTCCCCACTAGTTGAACTTCCAAACTGAATATGGCCCATCTATTCCTGCTATTTAGTTAAAGGGTGTAAACAATCGGTTTTTCAGAATTCAGAAAGACTACATCCACTGTCAAGGGTCAAACTCCCAAAAACTGCGCCAGGACTACTTGATTTATGTTTTGATGAATACACATACAATGCGTCTTTAAATTCCACAAGAGATTTCATTACCTGTTATTCAAGGGAGGGCACCCCAAATCATTTACATTTTAAGAGCCTTTTGGAAGCATGCTCCTTCATGAGTTAATTCTTTTCTCTCTTGTGCAGGAATCAGAGTCTTCTGACTTTCCAGCAAACATTCTGAGAGGGAACGTGTGCTCTACTTTTAAAGTCACTTTCAAAAAAGTTCACAATGGGTAAAAATGTTTCCAAAGAGTATGATAGTTTAACTGGCATGACACAGAAACGATGCATGTCACACTCACTGACATTGAACGGACAGTGGAAGTGTTGGTCTGCCAAAACATGTTGGTCTTCCAGAACAAGGAGTTGATCTCAACCAAGTGTTGCCGACTGGCACATTCCAAGGTCCAAAACTACCTGCTGAGGGATGCTCTGAAGCTTGGGGCACCTGCACCAAGGCGCGGTAGGGAAAGACCACTGTCTGAGGCCTTCCTGCTAAAGTTAAATGGGGGTCTGTTCAGTTATTGAACCCTCCTAGTGCCTCAATGTATGCAAATATAGACTTGTATGTGTCAGAGATGTCTTTGGTTTGTTTGGATAAAACTCAAACTCCAGTGTAACACTACTGTGGAGAATTGAACTGCATTTGTGACTGTGTGTGTGTGTGTGTGTGTGTGTGTGTGTGTGTGTG